>NC_142892.1:7147500-7474500 GCF_054131105.1 Drosophila navojoa | reverse complement strand
GCTAGGCGTTGTTGTTTTTCTCGTTCCTTTAGCTATGCAGTTAGCTAAACCTTTTCTTTCGTACACAAATATCAATAAGAACTCATTGATCAATCACTCAATCAATCAATCAATAATAATAATCAATAATGATAACAATAATTAAATGTTACAATTAAAACACTAAAGCCAATGAATAGAATTATTAATTACTAACGAATTTTACATTTTACATTATATATAAATACACACATACACATATATACATATATATATATAGACATACATATGTGTAGAGTATATATATGTATATATAAATATATGTATGCGTGTGTGTGTGTGTGTATGTGTGTAGGGTATATGCTTAGCAGCTATGTAATTTATACTCTTCATCTTCTATAACCGAATTATCTGCTTAGATTTTAACAAAATAAACTCAACATGTACAAAAAGAGACACACACATACACACAGAGATGCATTTGTTTGTGTGCGTGTGTGCCGTTGTGGTTGCTACGCTCTTATATACTCTATACATATATAGATATATTTCTACTATTGCCGCTAGCCGCTTTAGCTCCCATTCTATTGCCACCGTTAACATCTATATACATGCTCTCCCACTCACTCACTCACACTCGTTCTGTCACACTCACACACCATTGCAATCAATCTCAACTATATCCTTGGGCACATCCACGAACTGATAGACCAATCGCTGTCCATCCACCTTAGCCAATATGCCGCGCTGATAATAGTAACGCAGCGCTCGGCCCATCGTCTCGTAGTTCATGTCGGGCTTGTTCTTGTGCATGCCCCAGAGACGGGAGACAGCCTTGGAGTCTACTAGCTTGAAGACGCCCTTTTCACGGTTCGTCCACTTGATGAAACGCGGACAGTATTCGCGATCCTGTAGTAGCTTCAGCAGAAACTCCCACAGGTAGGTGGTGGAGCCTTCGCGACTGCGACGCTTCACGCCCATCTCGAGCTTCGGCTTGCGCGGCTTTTTCGCCTTGCGCTGCTGAAAGCTGCCCAGCTCCAGCATATAGGAGAGATCATAGTTAACGCTCGATGTCGCCGGCTGTTGGATGACGCCGTTCTGCGTGCTGCCGGCGTTGAGCATCGCTGCTGCTGCGACGGCGCTGCTGCTGCTGACGACCGCCGCTGCCGCTGCCGCTGCTGCTGCAGCATTGGCAATTGTGGAATGCGAGTGCAGCTGATGTGGATGCTGAGACTGTGGATGCTGTTGCTGTTGTTGTTGCTGTTGTTGCTGCTGCTGTTGCTGCTGCTGCTGCTGTTGGTGATGCAACTGTTGTTGGTGATGTGACAGTTGTTGTTGCTGTTGCTGCTGCTGCTGCGGCTGTTGCTGATGTTGCAGGGAATGATGCTGATGCGTGCCAAAGCCGTTGGAAGCGACGCTGCGCTGCGTCGACGCCGCCGTTGGCGCATTGAAGTAGGACGTTGTCAGATAGCTGGGCGTGCCGGGTGTGCCAGGATTGACGCCTCCGGAACCACTGTTACCACTGTTGCCATAATAATTATCGGGCACTACAGAAAGGGACAAAGATAGAGCGAGAGAGAGACAGTGTTAGAGTTGCCAAATAGATATGCATTTTGTAAACATCAACATAATTAACATAGAGTCAACAGTATATTTTAATAGACACACATGCATATGTAATGCTTGTAATACAATTTAATTACACAGAAAACTATTTCATTTCGTTTTGCAGCCACTGTGAACCACTGTACGCGGTGCTGCGCTCTTCGCCTGCTCTGTCTGACTATTTCACAGTTCATACATGCACACATACAGACATGCATATATATGTATGTAATTTCGTATGCTATTTAGTAAGTTTTGTTTTACATCCGGCGTCAACGGCGCTGCCGTTGCCCAATTCAACAGACAGTTGTCCGTTGACTGCGAGCGGGGTGGGCAGAGGCTGGACGGGCAAAATGACTGAGCGCCGCGTTGAATAAAATCAAAAGTGTGTGCGCGTTCGCTCACTCACACTAACACAACAATCGCAGTCAGCAGAGAAGAGAGAGCAGCGCAAGCTTTCGTTTGCTCGTGTCTTCACTATCGCATTGTTGCACTAGCAATGAGAGGGCAAGACATAGAAAGAGCGAGAGAGAGAGAGAGCGCACTCGAAAGCAAGAGAGCACACACAAAAATGAGAGACGCTCACAGTGCCAAGCATTGCCACACACTGACTCTGTCGCCGTCGCCGTCGCCGTCGCTGTCGCTGTCGCTGATGTTGTCGTTGTCGTTGTGACCTTCACAATTTGCGCAAAGGCAATGTGTCGATGACCACAGATTTTACACAGCGACGAACACACACAGACACAAAGCGAAGCGCAAAGCATAAAAGCAGCGAGTGCAACACATTCTTATTGCAATTGATTGTGTTGCGTATGTGTGTGTGTGTATGTATATATATATGTACGTATATTCGTTTGTATATTTGTTAATACATGTAGTGATATGTATGAGCTTGTCATTTTTCGACTGCTGAACTTTAGCTGCACACACACACACAGACACATACATGCAACTGTGTGCATGTATGCGTTTCCTTTTTGGAATACTTGATATACTCACCCCCAACACTTCGATTCCAAATATTCCGCAACGAATTCGCCGCATTGTTCTGATATAAATTCGGATGCAGAAATGTGCCCGTATGCAGGTGCGCGGCTGCTGCTGCCGCCGCTGCTGCCGCTGCCGCCGCCGAGTGGGTGGCAGCTGCAGCCGCCGATGTTGCCGCCGCTGTGGGCATGCCCAAACGCGCCTTCAACTCGTCGGCGCATGGCTGCCCACCGGAACTGGAGCTGTCGACGTCAGAGACGCCGCTGTCCGCGGGACTGGGCGGAAATGAACCTGCGAAACGAGAGCAGCGAGAATGGGCCAAGATTAACAAGTTGCCAAATGCTGGGCCAAGCCAATACAATTCAACAAGAAAAAGGGCGTGTGCAGTGGTTCACCTTGCCGCTTGCTGCTTGCCGCTTGCACTCACCTGTTGTGGCCGTCGTGTAATTTCTGTGATGTGGATTGTGAATTGCACCGCCGCTGAGCAGATTATGCAGCAGCGGCCGATGTGGGATGGCCAAAGGTTGTTGCTGCTGCTGCTGCTGCTGTTGCTGCTGTTGTTGTTGCTGCTGCTGCTGATGCGCATTGTTGCTGCTCTGTAAGCTATGCTGTTGTTGTAGTGGTGTTAAGAGCGCATTCTGTTCGGTTTTAATGTGCAGCAATGTGCTTGCAACGCCAAAGGCTTGCTGCTGTTGGCTCTGCTGCAGGTGTTGCTGCTGCTGCTGATGTTGTTGTTGCTGCTGTTGCTGCTGCTGCTGTTGATGAGGTGACGGACTGGTTGATTGTTTGACAATAGGAATTTCAGTATCTGCAAAGCGTAAAAAAATACAAATAATAAATTAGTTGTATAGTTTACAAAAATTATATACATATTTATATCATGGCTTCATCGTTCACTGAGCAACACTCGAAACTACTTGCGAATGTCTAGCAACTGTTGCGACCCAATTATAAACAACTTTATCTCATCAGCTACAACAGCAACAACAACAACAACAACTCTCAGCTCTATTTAAGTGCCGCCCTCTTCGCTTAAGCCGAGACCTGTCAAACTGTCCAAACTAACACGAAATGCAAAGCTAATAATACTTAAATAATTCGCAATATGCATAATTATATACAATTGTTGTTACAGTTGTTGTTGTTATCGTTGTTGTAAGCAAGTTGAGCGACATGCAAAAGTCGCCAAGAGGCTAGAAACATTCACACACACATGAAATTGAAATGCCCCAATTTGGCGAGCCATGAACTCAAAGCAACAATAACAAGCAACCGTTAAAAACAATGACAAAAGAAATGCAAAGTGACAGAGGCGGCAAGAGCAAAAAGGAAAAACAACAACAACCACAGCAGCAGCAAAAGTGAAACAAAAAAATTGCATCTCACTTTCTTTGGCTGGCTGACAGCTGCTGCTGCTGCTGTAGCTGCTGTTGTTGTGCATTGAGCTGCAACGCAAGAAAAATGCACAAGTTGTACATAGTTGTTGTTGTTGTTGTTGAAAAGTAAAAGTGCATTTTCACTTATTTTATGCGAAACGCCGCGGCGGCTGCTGCAGCAGAAGCAGCAGAAGTACAAAAAAAAATAAAATAACACTAACAGCAACAACAAAATTGCATTGAATGTCAAGCTGTTCACACACACGCACACATCAACAGCGAGAAATAAACAAGCGCATATAGTTGTCTCGCTTGCACGAGTGCACCGTGCAAGCAAACTAAAAGGCAGCAATAAAGCTTGCATGCAAGCGTGCTCACACACACACACACACACACATACACACAGAGAGACACGCACGAACACAAACAGTTGGCAGCAAGAGAGGAAGAGAAATCAGGTCAAGGCTTGTCGGCGTTGCTGCTGCTACGGCGACGGCGACGGCGACGAGTTTACAATTTATGCTTTGCTGGCTGCATTATTGCATGTTGTACGCGCCGCCTATATATGTGTGTGTGCTTTTTACAGCTTTTTAAATACCTACTCACACACACACACACAGCTCACACACACTTATGGGCAATTCGCCGCCTCGTCTCGTTTTAATTGCCGCTCGTTTCATTTCGTTCATTTGCTCGCACATTCGCCGCGTTGTGGGTGAATGAGAAGCAACAAAAAAAGGCGAAATATACATATTAATGCATATAAAATATGCATGTATTTATATACATATGTGTGTGTATTTATACAAAATTCAAGAGCTGCTGTAAAAATATGACACATTTACATAGACGTTTTTCGATCGACCCATGAGCATGTGGCTCTAGCCAATTCGTGACGGAAATTGCGGCCAGCCAGGCAGGCAGGCAGGTAGCTAAAATCAGCTGTGGCTTGTCAATGCCCCCTTGCCCCTGTTGCACCCGCCTGGCTCTATGTGATACGATTTTTGGTTTTGTGCAGTGGAAAATCAACTTTTATTTCTTTGACGGAAACTATAAAGATTTATTTAGTTATTTATTTATTTCTTGTTTTTTCTTTGTTGTGCAGAGAATTTTTCTTTTTAGATTTTCGGCACAAGAAAAACCTGATATTTGGCTGAGCGGAAATTGCTGTCAATTGTTGTTGCAAATTGTATTTCGCATGAAAATATATATATGCACATACTATATATCTCGTTTAGTTGAGGAAACAACGGACGCTGCTCACGTGGCACGGCGCAAGTGGCTAATAAGGCGTATACGTAATACGGCCACAGCTGTGACCAGCAGCAGCAGCGGCAGCAGACGTTGCGTATACGTATTGACTCAACTAGTATGCATATAAATAGTTGCGTGCAATGCAGAATATGTCAGAACATGTTATGCAGACGGCCGGCCACACCTGGCGTATGCGCAATATGCATAGCGTACAAATTACGCATACGCACGGCAGTCCGCTGGGTCTAGGCGAAATTGAATTGAATCGAATTGGCGAACCCATTTTAAATGTGCCACAAAGAGCGTCCCATAAACTATAGCAACAGCACACCACACACACACATGCACACATGCACACACATTGCGCATTGCAATGTTGACCTCTAAAAATGCGGTCTATTAAAAATAAAAATAAAAACAAAATAATGCCAAACAATTTAATATATTATGAGAAAACAAAATTGGCTAACATGTACGTAGCACACACACACACACCCATACATAGATACCCAAGTGTACAATTAACGGTAGAGTCATGTGCAGACAAACACACACACACACGCACATATGCATTAAGTACTTTTTTTCTCGTCTATTGGCTTTATGTATTTCCCTGCTCAAATTTGGACTTGAACTGCTTCGTTGATATGTGCGCCGCGTTTTGGGACAGTTACATCACAATTCACAATTTACAATGCACAATTCACAATGGAGCAGTTTGCGAATAGTAGGTCAATGTGGATTGTTGTTGTTGTTGTTGTTGTTGTTGCTATGATTAGTTGCCTTTAATGTGCTTAGTTCAGTTACTTTGCCATTAAACGTTATCCAGCTGGCAAGCAGAGTATTCCATAGTCTAACTCTTTTTACCCAGTTGCCTTAGCGTGTGTGTGTGTGTGTGTGTAAAGTGTTTTGTTTACAGTTTTCGAGCTATTTCCGAGGAAGCAGCCCGCCGTATATCTGACAATTGCTAAAACAACAATTGAACAGGTGTTGTTGTTGCTGCAGTGTTTTTATTGTTGCCGTGTCTGTTGCTGTTGTTATTGCTGTGTCATTACGTTATTGGCCTATTTTATAGTTAACTCTGCCTGGTGGGTGTTGGTATCAAAGAAAAAACAAAAACAATAAAGCCTCAAATTTGTGAGTGTGCGTTTATATATCAAAGCGAAAGCAATTTGACTCGAACAACAGCAACAACAACGACAACAACTCTCGGCCGATTAGCCAAAAGTTTGTATGCGAGCAACAGCAACACACAGACACAAAAGAAAGCAACAGCAACAACAGCAACAGCGACTGCGACAACGACGACAACAACTCAAAAGTTCTATATTTAAATATTATAATTTATGTGTTTGTTTGGCTATTGTATATGTACATAAACACACACACACACACACACACACATACACATACAGCTGCACATTAATACATACTAATGTCCAAGTTGTTGTTGTTGTTCTTGCTGTGACTGCTCCCTGTTTTACTCTCCCTTCCCCAATTCGCCCATTCCCACATTCCCGCATGCCCATCATGGACTGCTTCCGTCAGCGAACTCGGTTCCCAGTTCATTCCCACTTTGCGTTCCCAGTTCTGACTCGCACACACACACTCTCTTTGTCTCTCTGCCTCCCTCTCCCACTCACTCTCTCGCTGAATTCCTGTTCTGTTGTTGTTGCTGCTGTTTTGGCTGGCTGGCTTATTTTGGCTTTCATGCCGCTGCCACTGCCGCTGCTGCTGCCACAGTCTCTGCTTCGGCCTCTGCCTCTGCCTCTGTCGCTGCCTTTGCCTTTGCCGTTATGTGTGTGTGTGTGTCTTTCACATTGCTTGTGTATTGGTGCAAAGAATAAAAGCCGCTGTCGAGAGTTGCTCTTGTTGTTGCTGTTATTGTCTTTTGTTCTTGTGTTTGTGAGTCGCTGTCGTCGTCGCTGTCGACGCTGGGCGCATTTGTTTGCCTTTGTGTGTGTGAGTGTGTGAGACAGTATGAGTGTGTTGTGTGCTTGTGCGCTTTTTGGAAATTCAGTCTCAAGTTCAAGGTCTCGCGGATAACGCACACACATGCAGACAAGTGCGAGACGCGTACACGAACACAAACATACACACACACACACACACACACACACACGATTCTTATAGCTTGTTAAAGCTACATGTATGTATGTATCGATGATTGTATATTTATAACGACAGATGTATGTATGTATGTATGTAAGTATGTATATTTATATGTGTGGACTTAAAGCAGCATTTCTCATTAAGTGCATTCGTATTAGTGCGAGCTGTTTACTTTTTGTTGCTGCTATTCTACTTCTTCTTCTACATCTTTTTGCCTATATACAGTTTTGTATAAGGAGCAGCAGTGGAAAAAAAACGCAACGACTACAAAATTATTCCTCAATATTTCCGCATCAAGAATTGATACGAGTTGTATTTTTGCTGTTGTTGATTTGTTGTTTTCTGTTTTGTTTCTGTTGTTGTTTTTGCTGTCTTTTGATACAGAAATTTCTCGTTTCATACAGAAGGAAATGCATATGTACAGCTGTATACATATTGTATATGTATGTATGTGTGTATGTAGTATATGTACTTAAGTATGTAAGTCAGTCACTGTGCTTATGTGTACATATTATATGGTGAATAATATATTGTAATTTTTGTTGAACTCTGTTTTTGGGGGGTTTTATTTGTACATAGTATTAAAATTGTTGTTTTTATTATACATATATTATTTTTGTATTTTGATTATTCTTAAAAAATGTATATATACTATGCATACATTATAATACATGCATACATACATACATACATATATGCCTAATGATTTGGCGCATTTGTTTGCTACGCAATTCGTTAGCTCAGTAAATAAAATTTTGTAATACTTTTTGGCTCCTGTAGAAATTTTAATAAACTCTCTATATGCAAGGGACGGTAAGCAGTGGGGGAATTAATTAATAAAGAATTTCGAATCATAGCGAATTTGAATTTATGATAACTTTTAAGGATAGTTAGTGTTAAAGTAGCTAAGCTATATGTAAGGTACGTACATCTATAGATGTATTGATAATGCTTTTAGAGTACATATAGTACATTTCCTTAAACATCTTCTATATTATAGCATTTAAGGAAATGATTCACAGCATTTTTAAAGTATTTTTTATGGAACTCAAATTTCTATATTATAATTTTATTATTAGCTGAATGCTTAATTCTGACTTTATTACGGATATTACATAATTTCATCATATTTTAGTCATTTTTTTTTGTCAGTTTGGCATCTTCATTCACACCTCTTCCCAATTAGCACTTTCTCTGCATAGTTCTTCTATTTAAAGCGAGTGTTAATTCGACTTCTTTATGTGTATGTTTTCACATAGACATAGAAATATATCGAGTCTTTAATCCAAACTAAATTTGAGCTATCTAATTGCATTGGCGGTCAGCTGTTCAGCCAGAAATTAAACAAATTGAATAGTCGCAACAACGTTGTATGTGAGGTATTCTGATTAGCCAATTCCAATCAGATTTTGTAATTATATTGCGCTAAGCACTTTATTCGTGACATAATCTCAGTTATCACACACACACACACACGCACACACTCTTCTTAACTCTCTCTTTCAGGCTTATTATCAATTATCGCACTGCAATCAATGGACAGATAAGGAGACCCCACGACTCAACATGCTGGGCAATTGCTAGAGAACTGCGTCTGCCAATTGAATGCGCTTACAACACACTCACACACACACATATACAGACTTACACTCACGCAAACAGAGATAGACAGAAACCGAGACATGGCGCTTACATAATTCTAAAAACTCAAACGTATTTGGGTTAAGCTAAAGAAAATGATTTGCTAATTTCTTGCGCTGAAACGAGAAATTTAAGTTTTCCGTGCGCCACTGTCTCGCTCTCTCTCACTCTCTGTTACACTCTCTGTTTCTCTCTCCCTCTCTCTCATTTTCTCTATTCGTGTATGCGCTCAGTTGTTGCCAATCTATTCCCAACCTACCTCAAAATGTTTTGCGTTAGGCCTCAAAGCAACAGAGACCTCGTTGTGCAGCCCGTTTACGACGAGGGGGTGGGTTGGGCGACGACGACGTCGCTCTTTGCCACTATTTCCCATACACACACACACACACACACACGCACGCACACACTTGTACACTCGCTTACAGAAGCTGAAGCTGCGCTGCGCTGCTTACTCATGTAAAGGCAGACCTAAGGCAGAGAGGGAGAGCGGCAGAGCGAGAGAGACAGAGAGAGCGCGTAACAAGCGCTTGTAAGCTCTCGTTGCGCTCTTCGCCTCATGTCGCAATCGAAAGTTGCCTAGCATACTGTGTGTGTGTGTGTGTGTGTGTGTGTGTGTGAGTGTGTGTGGGCGGTGAATTGGGAACGGGAGCAGTGGCTGCGGTTGAAACCCCAAAAGGTTGAAGGTAAAACAAAATCAAAAGCAAAACAAACGAAATAAAGTCGTGTGGAATAAAGGTTACAAAAAAGAGAAATAAAAAAAATATATTGCATGTTGTAAGTGGATATATATATGTGTGTGTGTGTGTGTATGTATGTATGTGTGTTTTTAAAATACCCAAAATAAACTTTGTCAAAAGAGTTTTGTAAAAACAAAAAACAAAAGGAAAAGGAAAAATATTTCGTAAAATTTGAAAAGAATTTGCTGAAATCGAGTTTCCCAGCGTTTTACACCAATGAAGATCTTTGCTGAAGATAACGATGATTTGTTTACTGTATTCAGAAAGAGTTGAGTGAGAAGAGAGAGCGAGCGGGAGAGAGAGAGAGACTGAGTTTCAGCTGCAGCAAAATTCAGAGCTTTGGCATTTGTTTTTGATTTGATGCGAGGAACCAGCATTTTGTGAAATTCTGCGGGCTATTGCGGTTGAATTTAACGTACGTTGAAATGCGAACAGGAAATTTTTACAAAACATGTGCCAACATATGCCATTGAAAGCAGGGCATTATCTGAATGTATATTGTATTGCCCAGTTTATGGCAGGGTGTGCATGTTTAAAGACCTAATTATAGTAAGATTATTCTCGATAGGTTTCAAAATATTTGTATGTACTCTAATATGTATTATAGTTTACACAATTCGTATATTAACTTAACTTAATTTGCAAAACTCTTTTAAGTAACATCTCTAGCTCTTTGGCTTGTCACACACATATCTACATAAGTTCATTTTCTTTCGACTTCAGTTGCAGCAAAACTTTCCAAGCAGCTGGCAACTGCATAAATCTGTCAGGGCCATGTACTTAATAAACTGAATCCCTGCCAAAGAATGCTCAGCCCTCTAGCCAGTGCACAGTCCTCTCCCTTCCTCGCCCCCTGCCACATTAGTCATTTTAGAAACGTGACGCCCACTTTGTGGAGCTGCGAGCGACGCGCATTTCCGCTAATACAAAAATTTCAAGTACCTGACGCCCTTTTAAAGAACAAGTAAATGCCACATACATACATATATACTATGTATATTTATATTGTATTTGCTTTGTACACATACATGTGTATATAATGTGTATTTGTGTTAGTACAAGATTGCGATTCCCTCTGCTGCTGGCCAAATCGGAGCAAAGGCAAAGGCAAAGGCAATGGCAACAACCGCTTGCAAAAGTCAAAAGAGACGCTCGTGTCAAATAGAGGAAACAAGTTGTTGGCTGCTTATGCGAAGGGTTACCTTAGCCAGTCGCAGTCTACTAACACACATACACATGTAACAAGTGCCAACACACACACATACACTCACGCCCAGAAACAAATAGTCCCCCAGTTGGCAGTTGGCGCCTTGGCAATTCGCCGCAGCAGTGCGAACTGAGAAACTATTTCACACACACACTCTCACTTACACAATATTACAATTTACGATACATACACACACACACACATGCAGTCGCAGGCAGCGTGAATGCAGCGCGAATGGCAAAGCAAAAGCAAAGCGAAGCAAAGTCGAGAGCGTTTGATAGTTGAGCGGAATTGCCGCTCACTAGAAAGCTGCTCGCACACATTAGCTTGCGCTCTCGCTCTCGCATGGCTCTGTAGTAGTTGCTGTTGCTCTTGCTGCTGCTGCTGCTGCTGCTGCTATTGCTATTGCTGCTGCCGTTGCCGCTGCCGTTGCCGTTGCCGTTGATGTTGCTGTGCGTTTGCCGCCTAAAGTAATCAATAAAATTGTTGAGGTGGGTTAGGAAACTGTTACGAAGCTGCCGCTGTTGCGGCCAGCCGCTCTCTGCTCAGACAGCACTGGCAGCGACGTCAGCAGCATTTTTGACGTCGTCGTCGGCGGAAATTGCGCTATTTTAAATAATGTTTATTTTGCGTTTGGACGTCTTTGTTTTTTGTTTGCCTGTCTATTGGGGGAGCACATATTTTGTTGTTGTTTTTTTTTTTCTGCTTTATAAATTTTGGCCTGCTATTGTTGTTGTTGCCAAATTGACATTTCACAACTTTTTTCTCTGCTTAAAGTTGAGAGATTTAAAGCCAGCCACGAATGGATACAAAACAAAACCAAAACAGTGAAGCTTAACAGATCTCCAGATATAGTCAAAGTGTAAAGGTAGGTTTTGAGGAGCATCAACAACAGTTAGAAGTCACACACATGAACATAATTTTTATCTGTTCACCCATCAAATTTATATGGCTGAGCATATTCAAGCAAGGGACACGCAAACTTGACAAATGAGCGCGGATTTACATATGTAAATGTTATTAACAAATCAGTAGTCAAAAGATATGCTACTAATTCATTATTATTAAGCTAATATAGAATTTAATCAGCAATAGATTAGAGTTAAGATTAGAGTTTAATATTTGGCAGTTTGTTTTAACTAATTATTCTTTAAATAGGTCCATTAGTTGTTGATTGTCTGCTGCTGCAACAGTCTAGAAGATGCTACAGAGTTATACTCCAGTCAAACACTTGCATGGGCAATATGGGTAATATGTGTTTATATAATACATACATACATACATATGTACATATTAGATTAGAATAAATCATTAATCCAGATCTCCCAGCTCCCATTGACTCTTCTTGATCATTAACTCATTTCCCATTACTATTGCTGGGGCACATTATATTATTATATATAAAATATAGGGTATTTTCTAGTCAGGCTGCATGAATAGATTACATATTAATTTTTTAAATACTTCCAACTTGTATCCCAATATACTCCATTCAAATCCCGCATTAACACATATGTACATTTTACAAGGTAACCTCAAGTCAAGCATTTCCCACTTTTATGTCTCATTGAACAGATGATTCTTGTGGCATGTTCAAAAGATTCTTCTCGAATATCCCTTTTTATTCGCTACTTTCTATATTTATAAAAATATATTTTAATTATAGGGTATGTCCTAGTCAGGCACTTGCACGGCCTTTTGCACTTACAGTAGCGCTTCATCAAGCTCTTCTTGTAGGCCGCCGATCGTTCCGCCGGCTTCAGTCGCATCCTCGTTCGCTCGCCATGCGCCGTTGTTGTTGACGCCTCCTCGTCGGATTCACTGCCCGAATAGGCGTGGCCACGCCTCCTGCTGCCTGCCACAGGAGTCGCCGACGCAGCAGCACCCGCTGCTGCTGCTGCTGCAGCACTGGCTGCATTCGCTGTTGCTGTGGCAGTGCTGCTCAGCGAGAGATCCAAGGGTGAGTCATAGCCATTTTGGTATTGCAGCTCCAACAGCTCCTCGTCATCGGCATCCGCTTCGATGTCCGCATCGGCGTCCTCCTCGAGCGTTTCCTCATCCTCAATGTCGCTCATTTGCTGCTGCTGCTGCTGCTGCTGTTGCTGCTGCTGTTGATGGTGCTGCTCATGTTCATGTTGCTGCTGTTGTACATGCAACTCATTGCTGCTGGTGATGACGCTGCCCCGCTGCAACTGCTGCTTGCGTTCCCAAAGTATCTTTGAGACATCATCCAAGGTGCTGCGCGTTTTATCTGGCTCGGCGTGAAGAGGTTGCTCGGATTGTTGTTGCTGCTGCTGCTGCTGTTGTTGCTGCCGCAGATGATTGTAGAGCACTTTGAACTCTCGGCAATCTGTTGCAATGTGCTCAGAGTCCTCCTCAGCAGCCTCGACTGCTGTCTGCTCCTTCTTAACTTCGCTAGCAACTTCTGCTGCGGCGGCAGCTGCTGCTGTTGCAACTTCTGCTGCTGTCGCTGTGGCTGCTGCTGCTGCTGGCAATGTTGCTGCTGCTGTTGCTGCTGGTGTTGCAGCTGGACTTATGCTGGGCGCAGGTATTGGACTGTGTTGCTCTGACTTGATTATCTCTATGGCACCTTCGATAGCTGTTTTAGTTAGATCCTCCGCATCCTTAGCTAGGCTCGCTGTTTCGGGCGTCGGCGAGGCGACAGGCGTGGGCGTGGGCGTGACACATGCCGCAGCTGTCGGCGATGCGGCCGGCGAGGCGGATGCCGAGGAGGCGGAGCAGGCGGATGATAGCGACAGCAGCGAAGAGGAGCTCGAACTGGACGACGACGACGACGACGACGACGATAATGACGAGGATGATGACGCCGATGATGATGATGAGGCTGTTGTGAGTGCCGCCGTTGCAAAATTATGCGCCGTGGCGGCCACCAAATGTTGCACCATTATCATTTTTATCAGTTTCTATAGACAAACAAACAAATCACATTCACAGGTTCTCTCCCTCTCTCTCTCTCTCTACTTCACTCTCTCTACACGTTGCACATGTTATTATTCATTTATTCAGGTGTTTAAACTTAATAGATTTGAGGTAATTTTGCACTAATTCTGCTGCAGTTGACGGCGACTGCAGTTGGACACATTTTGTCACACGCAACGCGTAGCGCGCATACGGAAACACGTAAAACGTACAACGTAGAACGTAAAAGTCCGGCAACAACAACAACGTCGTTTGCTTTACTGTTGTGCGGCTGCTGCTGCTGTGTCTCGCTTTACTTAGCTTTTTGCTTTTTGCTTTGCTGTCAGCCGCGGCACGTCATTTATCTCTTACGGTATCAGCAAAACTAAAATCTAAAGTCAGCACAAAAAGCACTGCCGAGTGTTTATTAGGCGCAAACAAACGTTGCAGGCGGCGACTGCGACGCGACTGCAGCGTGCGATGTCGTTGGCAATAAGCGTCGATGCCGATGCCGAAGCCGATGCCAACGTCGACGTTTCTGGCAAACGCGCGCGCGCGCCCCACTCACAAACACAGAGTCAAGCCAGCGAGAGAGCCAGAGCAAGAGCAAGAGAGACAGGTGGGAAGGCAAAAACAAAAACAAAAAAAACGGCGAGAATAGAAACAACAATAACAACAGTGGAAATAAAAATGAGCAAGCGACTGCGACAGCGACGGCGACTGAATGGGGCTCGCTTGCTCGGCTCGCGCCAACTGGAAGAGCGCGAGCCACGAAATGTTATTGGGACCCGCTGCGCTATTGCGAAAACGATGTCGACGTCGCAGTCGCCGTCGCAGCGGCAGCGGGGAGCGCGCCAAAATGGTAAAGCAGCAAACGTAACAGTTTTTGCGTTTCGAGAGCAAAATGTTTGGCGCTCTCTTTTGCTGTTGCTGTTCGTATGTATGTATGTAAGCTGTAAATACGTGTGCATGCCTGTGCTTACATCTGTTTGTATGTACATATGCCTGTCTGTAAATATGTGTGTATGTATATTTATGCATGTGTATCGCTGCTGCAGCGACGGCTGTGTTTGCGTTGGGTGGTTTTGTGTGCCACATGCGCATTTGCATTGCATTTTCTCCTCTAGGGACATTGAGTGGCAAACATAGGCAACCGGCACAGTGGTCCAGAATATATAAGATTTCATTTATTTTGCATGTAACATGCAAACAGACATACGTTTGTATATGCTTGATATTGAGGCTAGCTAGATACCCTGTACTGTAGAGTAATCCGTATATTATCAGAGATTATCACATTTTCTTGTTTAATTCTATCAAGCTAATGAAATGATACAGCATTTCCTTGTTTGCCTGATCTGCCGCCTAGATCAATTATGCATACATAAAATACACACACACACACAGAAACACATACTTGCGCGCATGTAGTTGTGTCTGCCTCTCTGCTAATAGCTGCTGCGACCCAGACCCACTGCGTTCACTTCAGTGGAGCAAGTGGCGAGCAATTGCAGCTATCTGGACACCCAAATGGGTCAGGCCGAGTCAAAAGGGCTGTGCGATCATGGGGGAGCAGCAGCAGCAGCAGCAGCAGTGAGTGCAAAATATGGCAATGCGTGCGTGTATGTGTGCGAGAGTACGACAAGTGAGCAGGAGCTGGCGATGCCGACGTCGACGTCGTTGTCGTCGTTGCTGCTGCAATATCGTCGTCGTGCAATCGACGCGACTATGACTCAATGCAAGTGTGTGTGAGAGGGAGAGACAGAGAGCGGGCGAGCGTGTGAGCGAGTGAGCATACAAGAGCAAAAGTGTGCTCTCTCAGTTACCGTCGCCGCCGTTGCCGCTGCCTCAGCCGCTGCCTCTGCCGTCGCCGTCGCTGTAGCCATCATTGTTTGACGATGCCAGTAGAGCAAATTTTCACTTTCCGTTTGTTTAGTTGTTGGGGGCCTTTCCATTTACTTGCCAATTGCAACTGTATGTGTGTATGTGCATGTATGTGTGTGTGTGTGAGTCGCTCTCTCACAGCTCAACATGTGTGTGTCTGAATATTGCAAATGAAGGAAGCAGAACAAGAGCTGTAGAAGATGAAACAGAAGGAAGAGTTTGGCGCTTGGCGTTTGCCTCTACAAAGAGGCGGACGGTGGGAGGGTGGCATGGAAGCCATGGGGAGTACTTTAATGAGGCGACGACGACGACGACGGCGTCGCTGGCGACACAGACATACTTTTCGTTGAGCTAGTGTGCGTGCGAAATGAGTCCAATGTACCGACAACTGGTAGCCGAACAGAGAAGGGGGTGGGGAGCGCAGACGGCTCCTTTGGTAACAACACAAAATACACACAGACAGAGCTAAACAGAACGAGAGGTCAGGAGGGAGAGAGGGATACGAATAGGGATAGACACATAGAGCCGTAAAAGAATTTTTGAAGAGGAAGCGCATTAGGTGGGCACCTCGACTGCCACTGACTGTGAACTGAGTTGGAACTGGAACTGGAACTGCCATCGACTGAGGTTTGGGCTTCAGTGCTGGAGCTTAGGCTTCTGTGTAGTGGATTCATGTTTCATGTTTCAGCAAAAGTCATTGAACAGACGACGACGACGACGACGACGACGACGACGGCAACTGCTGCTACTGCTCCTGCTCATGCTCGTGCTCCTGCTGCTGTTGCTGCTGCTTATTTCGACGTCTCAGCTCAGACGTTAAGTCAAATGGTTAGAAAGTGTCGGAAATGTATCGCTTTACGTGCCACCCGCATTCTCGCCTGCCCAGCTCCAAGCACCATCACCAGCGTCAGCTCCAGCGCCCACTCCCAAGTTCCTGCGAGAATGATGCGAATCGCCGCGTCATCGGCGAGACAACATTTTCGGAGTAAACAGCAGTGAATGACCTCATATCATCTAATACACGCGCCAAGCGCCCAAACCCCGGCCACCCCCCGCTGCGCCCCTGGCCCAGACTAGCCTGCAGACTGTCGAAGCTCCCGAGTCTCTCATTCTCAGAGCGAGTCTCAGTCGACGATTACGATGGCAACGACAACGACGAACGACAACAACAACATCAACGACAACAACGTCAACGTCGATGTCGACGTTTGTCAAACTTATTTTTATGCGCTTCTCTTTTACGAAAAAAATCATCAGACTTGTAATTGTTACGGTTTCGTCTTATATACAAACAAATATATGTATGTATGTGCATATATAGAAGGCGGGTTGGAGGCGTGTCCGCCCGTAGGGTTGCCAGCAGATCTCTTTGTTTGGCTGCTCGGTAATCTGGTCAATAATGTTAGCTCTTTGTCTGCCCCCATCCAGCCACCACCAACCCATCCAAGTGGGCGTGGGCAGTGGGCGGGGTCAGTTGTAGGTTAAGCGACAAGATGACATTTGATTCAAATTTCGATTTGGATTTGGATTTCTGCACCAAGAGATCAACTATAAAGATAGTTCCATATGCTAGACATAGCATAGTTCCAGCAAATTGAATTGCGGGTCAAAGGGCGAAGAGAGCTGAAGCGAAACTGCGAGTTTCTGGAATAATTTGGAAATATCAAGTGATAGCACAATGAAGACTAAATTGCAATGCAGCGATTTGGAATATTTTCGAAAATTGCACGAGATAACAATGCACGGATTTATAATGAAATTTAAAGATTGAATCACGGAATTATAATAACAATAACATATGTATATATAACATTTGTTAAATATTTTTCAACAGGTTAAAAATGTCGAGAGGGAATAAAGACATATAAAAAGTTCTTTGAATCTATATTAATATATAATTGATATATTTTATCCAGATCTCGTTTATTAATCACAACTATATAAATTTATATCGATCCATCAGGTACATTTGCACAACTTTACATCTTGGCCAATAATTATTGATGTTTGATAACATCCGATCGTAACATAGATATCATATGCGAGTTCAATATTTGTTACACATAGGAACTGATTCATATTTGTTTCCAAATCATGTTCGCATAGCAAACAACATTTAAGTCCAGAGATTAGAGCCAAGAGGTTTCGCTTGCAGATCGTTGCAATTCTTCAGGAAATTTCCAGCGCAACTTTTTGCTTTTGTTGTCTACGTTTTTATTGCTGTTTCATTTTCTGTTTTTCGTTACTATTTTTATTTTGTATGCTTTTTGTTTTTTCAATTTTTGTTTTCATTGTAATTGCACTTGTATTGGCATTCACCTTTTCATTCAAAAAGCAACTAGCTCAGCGCTTTTATTGCCTAACAGCAACAACCTTCAGCTCAACTGTTTCCCCATTTCTTCAGCAACAGCAACAGCAAAGCGAAGAAAAAGAAGAAGCAGCTAAAGCAGCAGAAGTTCAGTTGCATAAATAAAACAACGCACTTGACCGTCAGCGAAAGACATCATTATCATTGTTAATAATTAACATTGGAGACAGAAATGAAAAAACTATAGTTTTTTTTTAGCTTGACCCACAGTGCGTATGAGTAACATTTTTGACTTTGCTGTAAATGTGTGTAAACGCGGCCTTTTACATGGCTATTACAAGCGAGCAATATGGTAATGTGAAATAGGGGAGAAGCTAAAGCAGAAGTTCAGTTAAGTCAACAAGAAATTGTAACTGAGACGCGACAGAAGCAGAGACAACGAGAGTGAGAGTGACAGGGAGAGCAGACACTAGAGGTCAAGAAACAAGCAGCAGCAAGAGAGTGAGGGAGAGGGGACTCGTTCTAGACAATCCTTGGCCATAATCAAGCTTTGTCTGACCAAACAGTTTTCCTCTTGCTTTTATGTGTTTTAATTAAAGCTTCAATTGAAATCGAAAGCCAACGCCAGACGCGCATTAAATGTTGCTCAAAAGGAAATAGCTGAGTCGAGCAAACAGCAGCGGGCAGCAGCAGCAGCAGGCAGCAGAGTTTTTTTCTTGCTTGCACTTGACAACGAAACTGACAACAACACACAACAACAGCAACAACAATAACAACAGACAATGGCATCCTACTTTTTAGCCACAAACAGCCAGCAACAACAACAACAACAACAGCAGCAGCAGCAGCAGCAGCAAAACAAGTTGCTCATACGCCCCGTTGGCCCGTTTAGCCGCTTTGGCATTGTTTGTGGCTCGTCTGCAATGCTTTGCTTAGTTTTTTTTTTCTTTCTTTCATTCGATTTTTTTGGTTTTCCTTTCTGTTGCACTTGCACTTTCTTTTTGCATTATGGCGTGTGGAAAAACTTTCGATTTTCTCGCATAAAAATGGAGAAAAAAAGCATCGAAAAAGCAAATTATTTTTAAAGAAAATGAAAGCGAGAAGTGCAACAACTCAGCGACTGAGACAGAGATAGCAACAGCGAGACGGCAGACGGACGGACGACTCACTCCTAACCGAGTTAATAGCAATGTGTGGAAACTTGTGGAAAACTCTAATCAGGTTTTCCTTGCCCACCCCTGAGCACCCCAGAGCACCCCAGAGCAGCGCCCTAAATTTGAAGCTTGCGTTTACGATGCGCCGTTTGCTTTTATAGCCCAGCACTTGGCAGAGATTGCTGGCGAGCTTGGAATAGAATCTAATATATAGTTGCATTGCCTGTGGGTATTTGACCTTAAGACATGCTCTAGGGTGGGATATCGAAAATATTACTTTTAGCTCTATAACTCTACTTTTTGAGAGTGAAATGTAAATGGGATGATCTTCAAATTTTTTACTTTCTATTATTATTGAGAGTCCCATTAATTATTTACATAAAATATATAAGTTATACCCAACTATTCTGGTTTCTATAAGTTTTTTATTTACATATTAATATTTTGCTGATCTGATCTTCTAATTTAAATAGAGATGTTATCTTTGGCAATTCGATCTGCAGTTTTGCTATCTTTAATCTTATGCTCATCAGCCCATGGATTTTTAATACTGTCATCTATTCTTCGATCTTCACAGATCTTATCAAATTCGTTATACTTTGTCCTATCCCATTATTATACAATTGTCTTATGTTTGACTTTCAGTTTATGATCTTATGATCTTCAATTATTCTTTCCTCTGCTCTTCACAATCGAAAAATTCATAAAATTATCCACAATTATTTCTATTTGAAATCTAAATTTTTATGAGCTTTGATTTGTTAGCTCTACGATCTTGGCTATCTCAGCGGAGTCTCGTTGCTTGAATGTCTAAACAGTTAAATAGATGAATTATGTACTTCAGTTTCAGTGCTAGGCGAAAACAAAGTCGTGTGACTGCAATTGTGATGTTGCATTGAATTGAGGGAGACTTAATGGCCGCATCAACGGTCACGTGCCACCTGCAACTTTGCAACTTTTTGCAACCAGAGTAAAGTGGCGAGTAGAGAGAAAAAAAAAGAAAAACATCATCATGATTTTTCTAGCCGACTTAGCCAGGTTGGATGACTTCAGAGCCCGGTTTGCATTTGTATGCAACGTCGGTCATTCATAATGAAAGTGAATTCACTTCGCATTGCATTTTTACATTTTTTTTTTCTGCTTTTCTTTAACAGTTGCCAATTGGCTTGTTTCTTCTATATATGGCTAATTTCTAATGCGCTCAGCCTCTCTCGCTCTATCTCGCTTTGCCGCGCGCTCTCGCTGCCGCCTCTACGCGTTGCAGAAACCAGTTATATCCATCTCTCTCTCTCTCTAACTCTTTGGACATCGTCATCGGCCCTGGTAACACTGACTGACTGACTGACTTCTTCGCCAAGCGGCGAAAACGTAAACAGCCAAAGGAAATCGTTTTGCAAAAAGCAAGAAAAGAAAACACACACACACGCACACACACACAGCAACAGCAAAAAGAAAACGTGCCTCACAGCTGGCCAAGCCAAGCCGTGCGACTGTCTGTGCCACATGTGGCCAGTTTCGCTGCTCGCCAGTCGCCCGATGCGATGCTATCGCTTGCTCGCCCCTTGATTTTCCCAAGTTTTCTGGCCAAGCCGGAAAGTATTTATTTTAATTAACGATCGCGTCGCGTTGGAGTGTTCGATTGTATTCTCCAATCAGCAGAGCTTAGCCTCGGCTCGCCGGGTGTCGCTGATTACTGTTTGATCGTTTTCCACAATTTCCGAAAGCGATCAGCATGTGTGTGAGTGCGTGTGTGTGTAGACAACTTTCGCTTTAGCTGTGATTTGAACTGAAAGGATTTGCTCCGAGTCTACCCAGAGAATTACTGTTCAGGCATTGCGTATACGCAGTGGTTGCCTGTGCAACTCTTCATCTTTGAGTCGACTTGGGCATATATTGAATATACTATATGATATATCATATAATGCTATATAATTGACTAGCTATCAATATGAAAGCAGATATTACGTATACGCAATGTATTATATATTAAATTGATTAATTATCCCAGCATAATATCTTCTTATTTATTATATATGATTTCCCTATTAAATAGTGGTACATAAAAGTATCAGCTTATTAGATTATATCAAGGCGCATTGCGTATACGCCTAGTTAGACCTTGCTTGAGAAATGGTTGTATATATAACAATCTACTGCATATCACATATATGCATGTATATCACATATGATATCTAATAGGCTGTTATGAAGAAATACTAGCTGTGTTATATCTCTGTCTCTTTCTCTTTACACAAAGTATATGCATTGCGTATACGCACTGCATGCCTAAATCAACTAAATAGACTGTGTATATAATCCAAAGTAAACAAAATTATTCATTGAATGTTAATACCTCTACAAAACTCAAACTATATCCGATATTGATGAACATTACGGACCATATTTTGCTCCCCATTATAGACCCAACAAAATGTTTTTGCATCCTTGATTAGCAGCCACCTAGCTAGCAACATTCAGCAAACTCTACTCAGTTGCTGAATAGCTGAAGTGCAATTAATTACAAATGCTTTTCAGCATTTTTATACACAATATTTACTAGTTATATATTTTCGCAACAATACGTGATGGCTGGCTGGTTAGGCATCCCCTCTCTAACAACAATGCATCTGAATATCCATATCGAAATGTGCATTGAAATGTTTCTCGAAGTCTCCGAACTAAAAGTTGATTAAACTGCACAATAACAAACGGCAACAACAACAATTTTCAAGTTCAACACAATGAATATCAATTTGAAAGAGCTCTGATGTTGTTGTTGGAAATTTTCCAAAATGCATAGCTACAATAGATAGTGCGTGTGTGTGTGTGCGTGTCCATGTGACAACAAAAGATGCAACAATAATATATGGAACGACCTAAACAACATAATATTCACACATTTTAATAAACTGATTAGTACCTATGATGAAGATACAGCAAAAGAAAACCCAGACTATCAAATAAAAGTTCACATTTTAAGCTCTATATACACATAGCTATATATCTAAATCTTTACACGTATTGGTGTGCACATTTCATTTTCGTTTGATTTGCATACCCTGCAAACATCCATCATACACATAAATCCCATTGAATCTAGAGACTTCACACAGCCAGAGCCATAAAAACTTAGATATAGAGATAAGTTTGATATACAGATATTATATTATATATATTAGTTTATTTATGCATTTGTGCAACTTTTGTAAATTTAGTTAACTCTGATGCCAGAAGAGCTAGAGCTAAGGTATAAGTAAACAATTTATTTCTAATACAACTCAATTTTTAATTTATTTTTTTTAATTTTTTTTTTATGTTTTATATTGTATATTTTATATTTTATATTTTATGTTTTATGTTTTATATTTTATTTTTTATATTTTATATTTTATATTTTTTATATTTTATATTTTATATTTTATATTTTAATTTTTATAATTTATTTTTTATATTTTATATTTTATATTTCATATTTTATATTTTATATTTTATATTTTATATTTAATATTTTATTTTTTATATTTTATATATTATATTTTATATTTTATATTTTATATTTTATATTATATATTTTATATTGTATTTTTTATATATTACATATCTATGTATATCTCTATATAAATTTACACAATTACCCTTACTTTCTCTCAACTCCTAACTGCTAACTGCCCATTACAGGGTATCTGCTAGTCGTACGCAGTCCAAGCGCCTGGTCTTACTTGTTTTGGTTTTTAGTTTTTGTTGTTTGTTTATGTGTTTTATTGAAAAAGATTTTCAATGCCATTATTGTGCATGTCTGTGCATGAGTGTGTCCGTGTGCATCGGTGTGTGTGTGTGTAAGTTGTAAATGCAAGCAAAGCAAACGTCCGTCTAACTGTACGACCGTCAACCGCAGACATTGGGACAGAGAAGACAGAGGCGACAGGCACTAGAGGCGTCGGCAGACGGCGGCCACTGACGCTGACGCTGGCGTTGACGTTGACGTCGACGCTGACGCTGACGTTGGCGCTGACAGCAGCCAACGACTGCAGAAATAGCTTAGCTGACGGCGACAGCTCATCCAAGTTACAATTTATTTTTTTTGCTGTAGCTTTAGTAACTGTTATTAATATATATATAGCCGGGCAAATTTAAATATGTATATAAAATATGCATATATAATGGAATTTATTTAGTATATACATTATTGATGCAATGACAAAATACTTTTCTAATAATTTCCAACTCCTAACTACCTTCACTTAACTCTTTGAGCAACCCACGCACTTCGTTTAATTAAAAGTATTAATTAACATCATCTTCTTCATCTTCAATCTCTCTAAGAGTTTTATTCCATAATCTCGCCAGCTCCACTCCCACAAAAGTCTTCAGCCAACCCTCGCTTGACAACACTAAGCTGTGTAATTATGGGTAAGTATACATTGTGTGCATACGCTCAAAGAAAGTTTTTGCACCGACATGGATGGCCGGCAGCCGGCAAATTGATCGTGCAATAATTACTGCATAGCTGCTGCAACTGCAACTGCAACTAGCTGCAGCAGCAGCAGCATCAAATGTTGCTGTTGCTGTTGCTGATGATGATGAAGTTGTTGCTGCTGCAAATGGAAAGCAACGAGAGGGAAAGTGTTTTTCTTTCTTTTTTTTTTCGCCAGCTATTGGCAGTTTTCATTTTCCATGGCATGCTGCCTGCCTGCCTGCCTGCTAATAGTGCCAATCGCATAATACACACACACACACAGAGATTACACACACACACACACTCTTGTTGAGTGACAGAAACACATTGGCATTGAAACGAGTCAAACGTCGTTTGCCTGCAGCTGGCAGCGGGGCAACGGCAATAACACGCTACCTACCCTAAGTGAGATCGATCTACAACTGCAACAACAACAACAGCAGCAGCAGCAGCAACTGCAACAACGACATCAAATTTACACAAACTGCAAAACTGCAAACGACATTCAACCAATAGAAGTCAAAGTTCTGTGAGAAGGCGACAGATAACACGTCACTTGACTCGAATGGGGACATGGACAACATGCGTGCCAGCCCGCCCACCCCACCGCCCCACCGCCTGCCGTCCAACCGGCACGACCCGACAGCGACAGCGACAGCGACAGCGATGTTCTGCCCGTGGCTCCCCCTCCCCCTCTCAGCCCTGCTCTCTCACTTGTTCTCGGCCGCGAATCGCGTCGAGCCACTCGAACGAACAGTCAGCGATGTGAATCGGAATCGGAATTGAAATCGGAATCGTCGTTAGCTTCGGGCAGCGACTGCAGCCCCCAATCCCACTATTCTCCTGCTCTATCTTACTGTTTCTCTACCTCTCTCTCTCTCTCTTCCTCTTGGCCTGTTCCCCTCCCTTGAACCCAGTTAAGCGCTTGCATCGAAAATATTCTCAGCTCTTGAGCTGAAAACGTTTTCAAATGCTTTTCGGTAATGTCTCTCCCTCTCTCTCTCTCTCTCTTTCTCTGTCTGTCTCTTGTTCTCTTTGTTTTCTATATTTTATAGAATTTGCGCGTATCGAACGTTGTAATTATTCTTGCCTCTTGTCTTGGCCCAATGCAGGCGCCAAAAACTATGGAACGGTCGCAATTTGCTGCCGTTTTATGGTCGTGGCTAGGCTGTCTATCGGTAGCTACAACAACAATGAATAACAACAACAAATAAACATTGTTCAATTTAATTTGCTGCAGCACTTGTTCAATGTTCTCCAATGCTGACTGCCTGCAGGTAATCGCCGCACACAATTACAGGTAAATCTATGGGCGCACTTATGCTGCCGCTGCCGTTGCAGTTGCCACATGCAACGATTGTGCTGCGATTGTGCCGCATATTCAGTTATTGGCAACGGGCGCATTTTTAGCTGAATGCTTGACTGACTCTGTTGCATCATGGGAACACTTTAGTTGGGTTTCGTTTCTATTTTTATTATTTTTATTTGTTTTTAGTAATTTATGAATATTTAAATATGCAGAGAGTAGTTGTTCCGAGGTTGCACAAGTAAAGATTACTTTGGAGAGGTTTAGCTTTTGGCATTTAATGGTACCCATCTCTGATATTTTATGAGTAGTTCTTAATGATATTCTAGATTCTGATTTGGATCTTTCGTTTTTTAGCCTACCCAAGAATATAATATTTCACCCAACTGTTCCTTAAGGCTTAAAATCTGTCTGATTCTATGTCTATATCTCTCAATTTGAGTAACCATATCTTTATCTCTTCCTCTGTAGCTCTTGACGTTTCTCTCTATTGAAGTTCTCTCTCTCTCTCTCTTTCTTTGATTTCATTTTTCTCTGTCTCTTTTTTGATCATTACTAAATTTCTCAATCTCATTCTCTGCCTCTCTCTGTCTCTCTCTCTCTAGCCATCTCTCTCGCTCACTTGCTATTTTGTTTCTACCTCTCTCTCTTCCACCTGCCCACAATTCATATTCCATTAACACATTCCCTATCACTCAATGCATATCAGTTTTCAATTATCACTATTCCATTATCATCAGACTACGATCTCTAATAACAGCTCATTGAATAACACTTACCTACGGCAACACCCTGTAACGGCAACTAAAACCTGCACACACACACACACAGTGACACCCTCAAGCTATATGCATTTTATTTGCTTAGGCATATTTTTAATTTGCGAGGAAGGAGAACAAATAATGAGGCGCTGCATAGATAGATAGATACGGCCGACCAACTGCACTCGAGCAACAGCAACAACTGCAACAACGGCAACAACGACAACAATCAACACGAATCAAACCGAATGTTATTCACGAATCAAAACGAAACGAATAAAAATACAAATAATAAAATAGCAACAGCAACAGCAACAAAAGCAACAAATTTCCTTTTCTAGGTCTAGGCCAGCTGAACTGCAATTACATTCTAAAATATGCACATATGTTTTCTTCGAGTGTATGCGCCACACAAAGAGCGAGAGAGAGAGAGAGATAGATAGAGCGGGAGAGAAAGAGAGAGAGAGAGGGGCGTAAGTCTTTAAGAGTTTTGCTTGATACTCGTCTGCACTTGACTATGGAAAGTATATGGAAGATATATGTATATGGCGGATATGTGTTTGAAATATGTATATTACATATCTATAGATGTCTCTATATATACTTCTATATTGAAGAATCGTTCTATATAGCAAGCGCTTCCAAATTGTAATTATTTGCCTTTTTGGCCATAAATATTAAAGTCAATGTATCTATATATCTATATAGGCATATATCTGATATGTACCTATGTATGTAGTATATATATATATAGATTTATGCATATATGTATATATATATATACATTCGATTATAGATGCACACGTTGTCGTGCTCAGCAGACATCCGCCTAATATATATTTTTATTTGCAGTTGCTGTTGCAGTCATTGTTGTTGTTGCTTTTGTTGCAGTTGTTGTTCTCATTGTTGCTGTTGCTGTTGTTGTTGTGTCTCTTACGCATGCAGCGTTTCGCTTTCAATTTTGCGTGCCTCACGTCTCGTCTCTTGTCTTACGTCTCTCTCCCTCTCTCTCTCACTCTCTGCCGCCGTCTCTCTCTCTCTCTCCATCTCTCTGTCTCTCTCTGTTTATTCTTTTTGAAGGACAGACTGTGTCTATGTTGTCTATGCTGTTGATGTTGTCGCTGTGTGCGCCTGGGTGTCGATCTGAATACCGACCAAAGCGACCAACGCACAACACACACACACACACGCACACAGCATACATGGATACATACCTTTAAATTCACACACACAGACGTACATACACACATATATGCATAGGTATGTGCGTAATAGCTTTAATATATCCATTAAGAATTGCAACTTTGTAGCAGCATTTAGAAAAATGATCTAGCATAGATCTTGCTGCGCATTATTTATAACTATATACAATATATATATACATACATATGTCTGTAACATAATTTGTCTACAACTTGTTATGTAAATGACATAAAAGCTTATGAAGTTAGCCTTTAAACAATTCTAATTGAATTAAGTCTAAGTGAAAGACGAACAGAAGAAGAACTCGCACAAATATACAAATATTTCAGAATAACATATCCTAAGATAAAATAGAAGAAGAGCAGAGCTCTCAACAAACGACTCAAGATCAGGATGTAAAAATAAATTGTACGTATGATCACTTAGTATATATAGAGCTAGAGGTCTTAAAGAACTTTTATTAGATAATAGAATCTAGTAGTAGTAGTATAGATTTCTGGGTTAGTAGTATTACTAGTATAGAATACTATAAGTTAATAACTTGGTTGGGAAATTTGAAATTAAGCTATTATAATATAATCTATTATTTATGCTAGATAACAATGGCGAAACATCCCAATTTTACCGTATTCTTTGTTATCTACATGACTAAATACAATAGAGTTACTAGAGAACTATTGTATAAACTATATACATATTTAGGAGTATAAATCTAAAATAAATGTATATTATGCATATATGTATGTGTGTATATCTCTATATCTGAACAGCTTGTACACAACCAATTAGTTCGCACACGTTGCGCCGTGGATGACACAGATACATTTTGCAACTTGCGTTGCTTTTCCGCACATTTTCCTCGTTTGCGCGAACGTAATTTGCTGCTGCTTCTTCTTTTTATTTTTGTACAACAAATTTGTGTGCCATATAAGTGTGTATCATGCATATCCGCTTACACACATACTAAACGAACTACTAGTGTGTGTCGTGTCGGCACGATCTGAAGATCTATAAAAGCTAGACAGATTATGGCAAAAAAATTAAATAAAAGAGTCTGCAATGCGAGTGGGTGGAAGTATGTATGTATATACCTAGGTGGGTGGCCTGACGACTGATTGATAGAAGGTGCTAATTAGGAACAAACTAACACACACACAAGCACAAGCAACTGCAGTGGCAAATGTTTGCCAATGGGTCACAAGTACCAGCCGAGCGCACATGAACTAGAACTGGAACTGGAACTGTAAGTGAAACTGGAACTAGCGTTCAGCGTACTGCGCTCATAATGTTTGCTGAATGAGATATGCAAACAAGCAGCAAGAACGAAAAAAAAAGTAACAGAAGAAGTGGAGAGAAAAAAAATAGCAAGAACCAAGAGCAGTTGATTTTGTATAATGAAGCGCCTCGCGCCAATGAAAGCAAAACGGCTGCGACGCTGGCAGAGACGTAGACAACGACGACAGCGACGGCGACGGCCACGATGCGCATCTAAGTTTTTCGATGTCGCGGGGCAAAGGAGAGCTTTCGCGGACTCTCGCGAGCAGCTCTCTTTGGGAGTGTGTGTGTGTGTGCTTATGTGTTTGCCTTGCGTTTGCTGCTTCTACAAGTACACACACACACACACATACCCAGCATACATAAAATACAGCGTCACGCGAGTGCAGCGAACTAATTCAAGGCTGCATACCACACGCTACAGCAAAGCAAAAATAAAGCTTTGGTAGTATTAGTGTGTTACTCTCCGCTTGGTTGGGCTCGCCGCGGCGAGTGCGAGCGAAATGTTTTTGCTCTCAGCGTATATGCATGTGCATGTGCATGTGAATGTGGATGAGTATGCGTGTGTGTGCTGTTGCTTGTGTTTCGGATTGTGTTCGTATTTGCGCTTGTGTTTGTACGTTTGTGTATTCGCGCGCAGGCAAGACAAGTTCAGCGCTAAGCATTCAAAGCCGACCAAAGCTAAGCACAGCGACGAAGTTGGGGGCGAAGAAGCAGACTGAGATCTGAGACCTGAGACTCAGTGACTGCGGCTGCGACTGCGAATACGAGAATATTGTAAGGTTGTATCATCAGCAGTAGCAACAGCAGCAGCAACAGGCACGATCATCATCATGGTGATCATCATTATCATCATTGTTGTCATTTGGCGCTGGCTTTTGTTTTCATTTCTGCTTTATAACGAGATGCGAAGTCGGCGGCACACGCTCTAATGCAATCAACAGCAGCGAACGAACGTCGCGCAAGCTGTGAAACTGCGAAACTGGAACTGGAACCGAAACACACGCACACACACACACACAAGTGCAAGCTCCTGTCTGTCTCTCTCGCTCTTACTCTCGCCCACCTCTCCCTCTTTGTTCAGGGGGGAACTGTATTCAGTTCATTTGCTCAATTCTTGTCGGTTTGTTACTGTTGTTGTTTTTGTTGCTGTTGTTGTTCCTGTTGTCGATTTTTTTCTCTTTTTGTTGGTTTTCTAATGGGCACAGCGAAATGTGTTTTGCCTTTCAGCTGTTGTTATTGTAGCTGCCATTGCATATGGAAAAGCATTGTGGCTGTCGCCGCATTTCATTTTCATTGGCCGTAATCGCGTATGTATATAGAGAAAATGCATTTCGTATCCACGTCCCGTTCCGCCATTTCCCACCTCTCTTCCGCCAATTCACCACCCCACCCGAGCTGCTGTTCACCACCCTATGGATGTGCTCTATTATTACTTTTTACTTTTCGTTTTCTGTTTTGTGTCTGATTGTTGTTGTTGTTGTTTTTGCTATTGCAATTGCCTTTGGCATGTTGTTGTTGTTGTTGTAGGCTGTTTGGGGTGAAGGTGAAAACTTGCAGCACAACGGGAGACTCAACGACGATCGCTGATCGTTTGCTGCTCTTGTTGTTGTTGTTGTTGTAGCTGTTGTTGTTGTTATTGTTTGGTGTGTTAATGGGTTACAGTGCAATTAGGACAGTGTGCCTGCGGAGCAGTTGTTGCTGTGTTTGAATATGCAATTGAAATTTCATTTTTAACGTAAGCCTAGGTGTTGAGAAAGTGAGAGCGCGTATAAGGGTATTATAGTTATATTGAAGAGGAATGATACATAAATATATAATCCGTATGTAGCTGATAGATGTCTTTGGATCTCTAAAGATCTATTCTAAAGATGCTGTGCCAGAGTCTCTTTATGTCAAACATAAGACAGAAATGAATTAGCCTATGATCTATTTGTCAATATATGATATAATTCAGAGATCTATATATAGATCTTAGATAATTTAAATATTCAGCTTGCATAAAAATAGCAAATAGAAAAACAATTATTATTTGCTATATTTTGACTACTAGCAATATTATGTACAAATATAGTATATTATAATATATTCATATTTTCCCCACTATTTAATTAAAGTTTTCCTTTGTTGGCCTTGGTCGAGCCTAGCTTTGCGGATCTGGGTTAATCTTGTTAAGCTCTGCCACGCCCTCTTCATCTTTGTGCCGAAAACTCATTACAGATATATCTCTTTATTGATGAAGTCGCCATTAATCAATTGCAAAAACAAAATGGCGGCCAAAATGACATTATGTAAGACACAAAAGAGACGAGAATGACAAAAGACCCAACACTCGGCCCCATCTAACACACACACACACAAAACAAATCTAAAGGTGAGGCTCCTGCAAGGGGTTACGTATTAAGAACCAAAATGCAATTGCAGCACCTCAAGATGATCGACTACTAAATACTCTATAATCTACACATGGATAGTATGAATAAGTATACACAATAGACCCTTCACTATAGAAAATTTTGGCTATGTAAAGTCATGGAAAAACCACTTAAAATATTATGTATCTACACAATGTATATTTATATATGGTATATATATTATGAATAGTTTATTGTATAATATATGATCTATTGTATGTAGAACAATGTATATTAATTTCCTCAAAATATCTCTATTAAATATAGCCTTACATCAAGTATTCCATTTATAATGCAATTTCTATAGGTGTATGAATATTATATCTCTGTGTGATGCCCACCCGTATATATATGTACATACATACAATATATTAGACATATTCCAATCGCCTCTAAAGAGTCAAAGCTCTGGCAAACAGCAAAAAGTTGCCCCGTTAACCATGAGAATGAACTACCTTGCACGCACGCCTGCATCCAGGGTAGTTCAAATGATATCCGTTAATACTTGAACCCAGCGGTCAGCTGCGTCTTGCGTGCAACAAAACAACAGCAAACAGCAGCAGCAGCAGCAGCAGCAGCAGCAGCAACAACAACAACAACAAGCATCGAACAATTTTAGACAAGTCGCCAAAACAAATGCATGAAAATGCAAACAAAAATAAACTCAAACAAAAACTAAACACAAAAGCAACAAACATATATAGATGTGTGTGTGCGTGTATATACCTGTATAGAATAGTGCACAGTATATAAGTATATATTTATATGTGAACAACAATTGCCAATCGACCAATCAACAAAATTGCAAAGTGCATTTAGCAGTGGCAACATTTTGCACTTGAGGCAACTGGCTGTGGGGTACGTGCACGCGGGACAGGTGGGCGGGGGCACAGGGACGGGGGGGCGCCGCTTGGGGCTTATAGACGTCGGTGACGGTGGTGACAGTGACGTTCGCTCGACTCGGCCCGGTTCGCTGGCTGGCAATGGACAAATGAACGCCCCTGACATCGTTCGTTGTTGTTGCTGTTGCTGTTGCTGCTGTTGCTGCTGTTGCTGCTGTTGCTGCTGTTGCAGTTGTTGCTTTAGTTGTAATGTTAATTGTCGTTAGGCGATTCGCCGCTGGCCCGTTGCACACGCAGAAATCCTGATTTGGCCATAACAACGCACATTTTAGAAAAATAAAAAATAACAAGAAAAACAAAAAACGCTCGCGACACGATTTGAAATTCAAATTTTTGCCACAGCTACAGAAATGCGTGCAACAACAACAACAACAACAGCAACAATAACAACAGCGTTGTTGCTGTCGCTTTAGCCATGAGCCATGGCTAAAAGCACTTATGCATTGGCAACTAGAATAGAAAATGTCAGTTAACTAATCAAAATCAACAGCAAACGAGGGCTGGGCGAAGCAAACAAACAAAGCGAAGAGCAGGGAAATATATACATTAATTATCATATATATATATAGATATAGATATATATATTGTATGTGTGTATGTATAGGATATAGGAAAGGCACAAAGCAGTCCTTGATAAATAAATAATGCTGTAGACAGAAGTTTATAGGAAATCTTTTCCTATTAAGCTGAAGAGCTACGAATCGAAAAAGGGATACATATTATATATATATAAATATAATATGTATGTATGTATACCTGTACAAAAATTTAGTTATTGTATAGACCTACCACACGACTGAATCATGAAAGTCTTATGACTATTATTTGTACTTTACTCTACACATCTAGGAATAGCAATGCTCTCTCTCTCTCTCTCTCTCTCTCTCTCTCTTTCTCTTTCTCCATCTCTTCATTCTCTATGTATAGAACTGCATAATGTAAGTCCTTTACTTATCTTTTTGTATTTCTCTCTACCTTTTATCTGTGTCTAAGTCTCTGGCTCTTATTGTTCCTAATAATTTGACTTTACACTCATCTCTGCCTCTTTCTGCTTCTCTTACTCACCCCAGCTTTATCTTCTTTCATGTCGGCAATCTGTCTCTGTCTCTCTTCCTATCTCTCTGTACAGATATCTTTCACAGACTTGGTATTTCTCTCTCCCACCTTCGCTCGACCCGTCTCTCCAGACTTCTCCTGCTTTCCTCTTAACTTGTGTCTCTATACTTGATCCTTTTCTTTATTTTCTATATCTACCTACTTCTACATTTTACTATCTCTCTCGTCATAGCATCAACAAATCTCCATAGATCTCATTGTTCTTCTTCGTCTACTACGCTCTTTCTCTATCCCTCTCCCTCTGCCTTTCTCTAACAATAGTAATCACGCTCTCTCCCTCTCAGTCCTGTTCTCTCGTTCTATAATCACATCAAATTCATATAAAACCGATTTCTAAGCTTTGCAATTAATCACCATCAATTGAATTCAATTCAATTCAGCTCAGTTCAGTCCAGTTTAGTGTTGTGCAGTGCTTTGCAGCCCTGAAGTGAGGGGCCCAAAAAGTCGCGAGCGCAGAAACTAACGCACTTTGTGCGAATGTGGCTAAAACGCAATGCGCCGTGCCGTGTGGACCCCCTTGACATTAATAGCGTGGCCAAGTCGCACTCAAAGCTGCCGTCGCAAGCAAAAGCTGACAACTGTGTGTGAGAGAGGGAGAGAGAGAGAGAGACAGGGTGGGGTGAAGAGGCGAGCCAATGAGAGGGGGAGGCAGGCCAGGCTGGCCGCAATAGAACCTTGGAGCTACCCTCTCTGCTCTGAGCAGAAAAGTGAACAATCTTTGCAGCCGCCGTCGTTAACCGTTCACAATGTCAACGGCTTGACGCGACTGCGACTGCGACTGTGATTGGGCAGCAGCCGGAGCAGCAGCAGCAAAGCAAAATAAAAAAGAATATCTAGAAGCAAATGAGAGAGAAAAAAGAGGCGCCCACTCATCAAGGCGTATCCTTGAAATGGTAAAATTAAAGTTCAATGCTTGAGCGGCGCTTGAACCCAGGACGAGGCGTCAGGACACGACCCAGCCGAGCGGCAGCAAAGAGGCGTCTAGTCTACCTAAGCCAAACAATCACCCAACTGACTGAGCGAGAGAGTGGGCGGGCAGAGAGACAGCGAGAAAGAGAGAGAGAGAGAGAGAGAGCGCCTAGTATTGCGCCCATTTTGATGTCTCGCTTTTCGGTTTTTCTTTTTTACGGCTCGAACTCGCACGAAATTTTCAAGTTCAAGGTTGCCAGGAAAGCAGCCATGCACCCCAAACACCGCACTGAAACCACCGCCACGCCCACCAGGCCCACCCGGCCAGACGTGGGCTTCGTCTTTTGTCTGCCTCGGCTGCGTCTCGGCCCATTGCTCATTGCCTGCCCGCGCCCGCACCCGCCCCCTGCTGCCAGCCGCCATTTTGTCTGCCTCTCTTGTCCCACTCTCACGCTCTAGCTTCCACACTCTCCCTCTCCCTCCCTCTCTCTCTATGTGCGTGCGTCGTTTCCTACACAGCGTCGGCCATGGCAATATCCTTTTGACCTTGAAGCGCACAATTTCCACACGCAAAATTTTATTGACCTGCCTGCAGGGCGGCGACGTCTAGCGCTAGCTCTGTCTAGCGCACGCTCGCTCTAGCTACCTTCTCCCTCTCCCTCTGCCCCTCTCTGTGTGTCTCTTGAGCGTGTAAAGGAAACATAAAAAACGTCGAAAAAGGAATATAAATAACAAATACAAAGCCGACGGCCACCCGCAGCCCGCGCCATGCTCTGTCTGGCTGTGGGTCCTTTTTAGAAAAAGGAAGTAGGTTCCGTGGGTGGGCGTGGCGGTTCGTGCTTTTTAACGGTGCGTCGTCTGCGGCAGCAAATAGCTCAGCTACAGACATTTATTAATGAAGAGTAATTAGAATATAAATCAGAATTTTCGTATAAATATTTAACATTCTTTAGTCCACTCCACTCACTTTTAAATAAATTAATTCAAGTCAAATATGGAACAAAATTCCCTTTGAACTTTATCGTAAGTCCCCTAACTACAGAAACTCTCCAAGTAAAGTATAAATAGAAATGCTACTTTAGTCAAGTTCGGCACCAGCTAACGACAAACCAATTACGATATCTACACTTTTAGTCAAGTTTCCCACCCCTTGTTAACAGACAGCTCTTTACGATACTAAGTTTTAGTTATGTTCAGCACCAGCTGTTGAGGCTTTCGTTTATATTTAGCATATGCATCCACCGCTGCTTAGTCAAGACACATACCACATTCAATAGCGAATCAGCACAGTGACTGCAAAACTACATTTTGTTTCTCGTGTGAATCAAACTGTGCCGCGCAGCCAGCTTAACTTGATCGACAGCCAAGTGCAGCTGACTTAACGTTAAATGGCGCGTGCTTTTGAATTTGAGTTTACAAAGAGCAAAAATATAGATATCAAAGCCGACTTACCATCTAGCTTATCCATTCGTTTGTCTATATTTAAGCACTTCGACATGAGCTTCTCCACTAGCAGTGGATTCGCCGAGGCGCTCGTTACAGTAACAAATCGTGATTCCTCCGGCGTACAATCGCCATTGCCATTTGCAGTACTATTGCTGTTGTTGTTGTTGTTGTTGAGCAGATCGCAGGGCAGCAGAAAACCTAGTCAATAAATATATATGAATATAAGTGTATGTAAGTGAATAACAGTTAGCTAACCATTGCGTTTGGCTGCAGCAGCCGCCGTCGTCGTGGCCGTCGCTGAGCTGGCGCCAAAGCCAAGCAGCGCCTGGCCATGCCCACCTCCACCGCCTCCACCACTGTCCGCTAAACTGGCGCTGACCGTGTCGACCAATCCCTGAACGCTCAGCTGTACATTGTCCTTGGCCAGCAGATCGTCTCCGGCGACAACGGCGGCGGCCACGCTCGCAAAGTCGTTGTCGCTGATGACGTTGTTGTTGTTCTCCTCCTAGGAAAGAGATAGGCAGAGAGGAGGAAAAGGGAGAGACAGAGAAACAACAAATAGAGAGAGTACACGTTGTTGTTGTTTGTTGGTGTAGTTTGTTGTTGTAGTTATTGTTGTGGGGGAAATAGAAAAGCAAGAAAAAAAAATAGAAGAAAAAAAAAACACACATTTGTGGTAGGGAAGAAAAGAGCAAAAGAGAATACAAATTATAGGGAAGAAAAGAGCAAAAGAGAATATAAATTATAAACGGTAAATGTGAGACGAGCTCTGTTCAAAGCTTAAAAGCAAAAAAAGTCCTGCGCAAGGAAATTTGTGTGTGTGTGTGTGGGAGAGAATGTGTGTGTGAGCGAGCGAAAGTGTGATGCACATGCATGTGTGTGTATATGTGTGTGTGCTTTAGTTCAACTTGTCTGCGGATGTACATTTTCGACTTTGACCTCAACGGTCGCCAAATCGGACAGCAGGCTCTCGATCTCGAAGTTGCTCTCGGAGAGCGTGCGGAACAGCTCATCGGAGGAGTCGCTGCCACATAACGGCTCCACCACCACGTTCACATTTCGAGCCGCTGTGCCGCAAAGCTCCGACGACTGCTGCTGCTGCTGTTGTTGCAACTGTTGCTGCAGCTGTTGTTGCTGCTGTAGTTGTTGTTGCTGCTGCTGTTGATGCTGCTGCTGTTGCTGCTGATGCAATTGTAGCTGTAACTGTTGCTGTTGTAAGGAGTTGCTGCTGTTGTTGTTGCTCGAGCCAATAGTTGCATTTATATTCTCCGCATTGACCGAGGAATCATCCTGTAGGAATAAAGGTTTAATTAAAATAAAAGCTCAATTTTATCAGGAGATGTGGGCATACGCACTGTCATGCAGTTAGCCAAGTCTAGGCCGCCAACTAAACGACCATCGTTATCCGGACACCAGAGCAGCGCGTCATCGATAAAGGGCATCGCTGATAGGGCAAAGCCTGCACTGCAAATACTGTTAACTGCCAGCGTGTAGCCGTTTCCTCTGCACCCTTTCACTTGAGAAAATTTCCTTATAAATATCCCCAGAATTTGCCTTGACAAAATGTCCGTCGACAATTCCCTTTCTCGCCTTTCGTCTCTCTCTTAATTATTTAAGCTTAAGTGAGCTTTTAAATTTATTGTAAACTTTTGACTTATCACACTTTTGTTTTTTATTTAATTTTAAATTTCAGTTTTCACAAATTTAGTTTTAGGCACTTTTTTAGACGGTTTTGGTTTGGTTTCCGTTTAATTTTTAATTTTTTTTTTTATTATTTTTTATCTTCGAGTCTTTTGTTTTGGACGTTTTTTGTCGCTGAACCAAAAAAATAAAAAATAAAGTTAAGTCCACTTTAAAATTCGTTTATGTACTAAGTGTGTATATTGTTAATTACTTTATATAATATATATAATATTTGTATATATATTATTTTTATTTTGGCCTTAAGTTTTTCAAGAGTTTTTTTTTGATTTGCACGCCTAAAGTCTGGAAAGAAATGAAAATGGTTGAAAATTAGTTTTTATAAGATAAATAGGGAATGTTTCTTAAAGTAATTTGTATGTATTTAACTAGATTAAGGTATAACAATTGCTAAGGGACAATATCTTAAGTATCTTTACAGATATTGGCTTAGCAATTGTAAAAGGGAAATTTCCAGTTACTTCCTTAGCTATCAATTGTTTGGGGATATTTGCTTAAGGGACATGTACAAATACTTGCAATCGGAGGTAATTTATTTAAGGGACATTTACAGAGCAGTAACAGATTAAGGAAAATTTATTTAGCTCAGAGATATTTACATCAGCTTTACTTATGCATTCATGCATGTATTCCAACAATTTGAATAGAAAAACATAATTTGAGAGGTCTCAAAATATTTATTGTAAATAAATTCATTTATTTATAATAAATAAAAGCTATGCAGCTCGAATTGTAATTGATCTGTCGTCGTTTGACCAGATTTGTGGCGAATGCCTCTGGCTTAGGTGGAAAAATCAAACCTGGGGATGAGCTGGTGAAATGTTGATGGAAAGTCGTCTCGATGCATTGCATTGTTTTGATAATATTTGGCTTAACTTCCGGTTAAAGGAAAAACAAAACATAATAAAAAGAAAAAAAAGCACATAAGCAACTATCAAAGTTAATTTCGTTTAAAGTTCAATAACATTTCAAATTGCGAATTACGATTAAGCAACAACAGCAACAATTGCAACTGCAACAGCAGCAACAAAAGGGACTGCAAAATTATAGTTAAAGGTTTTGCCATGTGCAGCAGCTGCAACAGCAAAGGAAAAACAAAAAGTTGCAACAAAAAAAATAATAATAATAAGAAAAAAAAATACAGCAAACCAAAACAGCAAAAGCAACTTTGCAAAAAATGCTTTTTACATAACATGTTGTTGAACCGCATGCAAAGCAAACAGCAACAGCAACAACAACAACATTAGCAATAGCAACAACATGTTTAGCTGCAACTGTTGCCGCTGCCGCCGTCGCCGTTGCTGCTGCTGTTGCTGTTGCATTTCGCTCTCTCTAAGCTGCCAAAACCAATGCAAGTGAAAGTCTAACAACAACTAAAGCAACAGCAACAGCAACAACAACAATTGCATGTTGCGCTCGTAGCGCAAAAAGTTCGTTAACATTGAACTACGAACAGCAAAGCGCAATAGCAACAACAGCAACAACAACAACAACAACAGTAGCAACAGCAACAACCATAGAGAGAGAGAGTACATTGAACAGCAACAACAGCAATAGCAACAACAACAACAATAATTGACATTACAACATTGCGCTGCCTGGCACTGATGCTGCTGCTGTTGTTGTTATTGTTGTTGTTGTTGTTGTTGTTGGCTGCGCCTGCGTTGGTTTTTCCATTGCATGCCAGTTTGCAATTGCAGTTGCTGTCTTTGTTGTTGTTGCTTGGTGATGCGCATGCGGCGCGGAAAACTCGTTTGCCATTATTCAATACAAACAGCAGCAGCAGCAACAACAACAACTGGCAGCAGCAGCAGCTGCTGGCGGCTATTCACTTTTCTGCTCACAAGTTCAGCAGAAGAAAACTTGAAAGAAAAGCCAAGGCAAAAGCAAGAACAACAACAACACCAACAACAACGACAGCAGCAATGGGCATTAGAAAATGTTGCTGGGAGGCAACTGTTGCTGGTTGCTGCTGCTGCTGCTGCGGCTGCTGTCGAGTGGCGCCAATCTTCTGCTGCGTAATGCACATTGATTAGAAGATGTCGACGTTTATGCAAAATATTACCTTTTCTTGTTGTTGTTGTTGTTGTCTTAATAACAGAGCAACGGTGCGTATACACAATATTTGATTAGACAGCCACAGCAGCAACAGCAACAGCAATGGCAATGGCAATGGCAACAATTGCTCGCATTTTGATTAGCTAAAGCTTATTAAATTCTTGCATTTGTATTTGTATTTGCATTTGCATTATGCTCGCAGCACTTCCTGGTGCACACAGTTTGAGATTATTCTTGGAATTGGGCGCGGTTCCATTTTCTCTTTCTCTGCTTCTTTACTTTTACGCTATTTTTTCAAAGCCAAGCGAATGCAAAAAAGCTCACGTGTGAAATACCAGATGGAGCTCTACATATAGAATTGCGCCTATGAGAGTTAGATAATTGCAATGTGTGTGTGTGTTGCTGATTGTTCATTAGAACTAGTTCAGTTCCATTGACGAATTTAAAATGAAGAATTTAACGATAATTTATATATTTAATATCATATTTAATTATACTGAGTCGAAAGACATTGTAAACAAAATTCAATTTATAAGAGTAGACCGATTGGCGTATACCCTATAGTCCTGTTTATTCATAAATATGTTGGCTGTTGCTGTTGCTGATATCGAATAGAAAGAGTATTGCCAAGTCGTCTATGAGCGTTTTTAAATTATTTAATTGTGTTCCATCTACCTATCTTATAGAAAGGTGAGTCTTTATATAAAGCGCTTTTCGCTTTGTCTACATTTACATAAGATAATTATCTATTATTTATTATTAGAAAATATGTATATTATATCTGCTTAGATAATAAATATATACTATATAACTAAAACTAAATTCCATAACTCACCTCTGTTAGATATATATGTGTAAAGATATATATTTATATGTAAAGATGCAGCTTATCCAGATCGTGTTGTAAATATTGTTTCACGTTTTGTTTTTGATTTTTTTTATGTTTTTGTTAACAATAAATTGTCATTAATATATATATATATATATGTGTATGTGTATATATATTATATAATATGTATAGATATATGAATATATACGTATATCTAAGTTGTTTTCTTTTTATCTAAACTAGAAGGCAGTGTAAAGTTGTCCAAAAATTTGATTGTTAATTTGCATTGAAGCGTTGTTTGTTGTTGTTTGTTGCACTTGTTGCAGCAGTTGTTGTTGTTGCTGCTGCTGTTGATGTTGCTCAAGAAGAAGAGAAGGTTGCCAACACTTTTGTGACAGCAGTAAGATATCTGTGTTTAACTGCTGTTGTTGTTGTTGTAGTTGTTGTTTTATTTTACAACGTATGCTATAGATGTACAAGTATAAAGTTTTATTGTCATTAGCAACATGGCTGACATTGACCAAATTTGCATTTGTTCCCAGTTTCTTGCTTTGGGCACGCATTTATGGTGTTTGCACGTGCACTGTGGCATTTAAGCGATGCCAAATGGGGGCCAAAGGGCGCCTCACCCCTCTCTCTCTGTTAAGCTCTTGCTCTAGCTGTGATCGCTGTGTGGCGGCCTCTGTAATAGAAAGAAGATTTATGATTTATTTTTATTTATTTTTTATAATAATTATGTTTAATATTGTAATTCTAAATTTAGCGCTTTTAGTTATGCGAGACAAATCTTAAAAGTCGTGACTTGCAATGGAGATGTAGCATTTGAAGAGAGGGATATGCAGGTATTTTAATACAAAATTTCCCTCTTGCTTAGATATGTGTGTATGTATATCGAAACATGGCTGAGCTAAACACTACCACATTTACAAAGTAACAAACGAAGTATGCAGTAAAGGGATATTTATCAACTTAACTCTGACTCACTTAGGGACGTTTACTCTAAGTACGTAAGGGATATTTATAATGAGCGTTTCATTATGCCCAATAAGGAATATTCACTTCAGGGATATTTATGAGCATTCACTCAACTGACAAATGCTCAGGGATTGATTACGTTTTATGCATAAGTACATATATGTATGTATTTATGCATTTCTACAATTTCCCATTCCCCATGCTCAGCTATCGATATGCCAGCATATGCTACACACACACACACACAGACATACACACACTAACACACTGATAACTATTTAGTTGTTATATTTATGTACATACTCGGCTAAAGCTTTCGGCTGCACTCGCTCCGCAACTCGAGAATGAGCTTTTATTTTTATTGTCTAGTCAGCACCAGCAACAGCAACAACAACAAAGACGAAAAGCTACGCAAATAGTTGAAACACAAAAGATGCGTTTAACTTGCGCTCTTTGGTGGCTTTGCGACAACAAGGTGCAAAGAGTTGAGCGGATCAGTCGCGCTGCGTGGGCGCTTGCGAAGGGGGAGGAACACAGACAGAGAGAGCGAGAGGGAGAGAGTGTATGTCTGGTGCTAGAGCGCCGGCGTCTTTGGCTTTGTCTACATTGTTGTTGCTCATTTACTGCGTAAATATGTTTTGCCTGCTCTTACTTTTTGCTATGACTGTTAGCTTTTTGCCATTGTAGTTGTACGCATATACTATGTGTATATCGGTATGTGTGTGTGTGTTCGTGATATTGTGCTTGCTTGCCTGCTTGTATTATAGTTTGTGTGTGCATCGTGACCTTCTCACACTGTCATGGCTACGTATAAAATTGTATAAAAATAAAAGCTTTCGTTTTATAATTTGTATGCAGCTCCATGCGCGTGAGTGTGTGCGTGCGTGAATGTACGTATGTATGTCTAATTGTATATATGTATATGTATGTGTATGTGTATGTGCGTGAAGAACATAGACGACTCGTGCCTTTGCGACAACAATAACAACAACACGTTAAGAATTGTTTTGCATTGAATAAAATATTATTTATGTTCCGCTCAAGATCGCATTTTTTGCTACATTAATGTTTGTTGTGGCTCCAGCTGCTGCTACTGGCTTAGCTAAGCTTTTGCAGCATTCTACTTCCGACTCTGTTTTGATAAAAGTTTGATTTGGATATATGCATGTACATACATATGTACATATTTGTTGAGCTTTTAGAATTTCGAATTCAAGTTTTAACTCAGGTGTGGAACGATATTTGTGTTGCAGATGTTTCAAGGACATTCAAGTAGTTTTCGTCTACAATTCTCTTATCTTACTATGCAAAATAGTTGGCTGGCAAAAAGACATAGAGTTAGATGCCCCTTGTTTACCAATTAGAATTGACTCTATACAGATACCCAACGACCTTCTAGCTAGTTGCATACAGGGTAAACAGTATCGAGTGCAGATACTCTATCAGTTTTATCTATTATCATTTTGAATATATAAATATTCTCGCCTACCCAAGTTGTGTTTATATCTACAGGGTATTTGCATGGTTCGTCAATGTTTTTGTTAGTACTGTAGACAAACTGTTTAAGATTCTTTTAGTCATGCTCGATTTATAGAGTTGCATACCAAATAGATCACAAAATTTATATTACTAGTCAATGATACCCTGTTAGAAATTAGTTATTGTCAGTTATAAAATCGGTCATTATTAAAATTAATAATTTTACAGGGCATTCTGTAGTTCATATTATACTTTATTTATTTATATATATACATATATTACTTTATTTATTTATATAAACGCCATCCTTTTATTTCAACTTCATTAATACAAAGCTTTTGATCGTTGTCAACTATTTAACACTTAAATCTTACAGCTAATCAAATTTATATATATTATTTATTATCTATATGTATATGTATATCTACATATTTATATATATTTTTACGTAATTTATTTTAGCAAATGGTCTAAAATTCGTAACCTTCCTCGAAATGATTTTTCTCTAGCTTTTCGTTATTCGCTTTTCGTCTAACCGCAACAACAACAACAACAACAAAATACGACTTGCATGGCAGGTTGAATTTGTTTTTGTTTTTGGTTTTACTTTTTGTTGCCTTTGTTGCTGTTGTAACCTTCTGTTCTGTTCGATTCAAGTTTAAGGTCGAGCCCAGACCCGCGCCAGCCCCCCTCCCTGCCTTAGTCTAGACAACAGACCCTTGAGTCGCTAATGCCCACTAATAATGCTTTAACAGGGTGTTTTTGTTGTTGCTGTTACAAGGGCACAGCCAATGCTTGTTGTTACACGCACCTAAGCACACACATACATACTTACACATTCAAGCTAAGCCTATAAAAGAGCAGTCTCTCTTAAATCATTTAACAGACAATTTCTTTGCTACGTTATGCCACTTAACGGCTAATTTGTAATCGAATTATTAATAAGAAATACCAAAAACAAAATAAAATATCAATAATTATTAGACTTGTGGCCCAGGGCATTGGATAATCTTGACTTGTCTTGGTCTAGGGTATCAAATATAACTACGAAAATTTTACAGATTTTTCAGAAAAAAAAAAAAAAAATGATGAAGGTTAAAAATCTAATAAACTAGAGCATGAAAATAAACACATGTTTTAAAATAAGCCCTGAACCATTTTAGATAATTATTGAAATAATAAATGAACAGAAACATAAAAAAAATAATAATAAATAAGAAAATCTTTAAAATGGTTTTGAATCAAATTTATTCAAAATTCTTAATTCCTTTGTGTTGAATTCAACAAGCATAATATATTCCTATGCAGTATAGTATTCCTTATATCGTCATTAAAAATAAGCTTTAATAAAAGCTTCATTCGGTTGTTATTGTGTTTTCTTATAAATCAGATTCCTCTTAGCTAAACTAAATATGTTATAATTAACCTTCGGCGAGGAATTTGTGTTGACTGAGATTAAGACTTAGACTAAGAATATGTTTATTTTGGTTTAATTTGAAAGATGACAGCTGAAAAGTTATAAAACTAACAAGAAGAAGAAGAAGATGGAAGATGCGAGCGAAGACGAAGACGAATATGAAAACAAAATAGTAACAAAGAGCTCAGCGCAACTTGCATTTTAATAAATTTAATTAATGAAATAACCATAAATTCAGATGTTAAATGGAAAATTTATCTCTTATTCTTCTTCTTTTAAGAATTGTGATACAATACAAAAACAGGCAGAATGACAGATGTGCTTGTATGTATGTACATACATATATATATGATTGCATACTTACGACATAGTGCACAGTGCATATGTATGTACGTACGTATGTATTTATGTATTCAGACAAATATGTATGTATATATTCAGAAATACATACATACATGTATCCAGTCATATCTATGTACAGAGATCCTATCATACTAAAGCTAAGCAACTTACATACATACATACAGATAGATGTGCATGCGTGCAAGCATCCATCAAATATACGCATATACAGACAGAGAAATAAAGATACATGCATACATACATACATACATACATATGCATAACTATAATAGAGAAACAAAAGAACATAGACAAAATCTTAAGTGTCGCACAAGCTGTTGTTGCTGCTGCTGTTATTGTTGTAGCTAAACTGTAAATTCAAAATAAAATACATAATGCTATAAAAACAGAATAGTCAAGCGCTACTAACCTTAGACACAAGCAGAAAGAAGAAAAAAGCAAAAGGCAAAAGCAAAAGCAAAAGGCATATGTATATATGTATCTAACTACAAAATATATGTTTCTATGTCTGTCAGCCACTACACAAATACATACACACTGTATATGTATACGTGTATGTGTATAAAATACGCAACCTTCAAAAAATCTAACAAAGCAAACTTGTTCAATAGTCATATGCGTATCAGGAAGTCAACATTTCAAGGATTGACTCATTGAAAAGTCGAATGCGACAACAACAACAACAAGAGAAACAAGTTAGTCGCGCTAACACACATGCGCATATAGACTTACACATACAAACACACATAGACACACAGACACCATTGCGTTAGACGAAAACTTTGAAAAGCGCGCCGGCAAAATGCAGTGCAAAAAATATTTACAGTAAAGCACACATACAACCAGACACACATGCTCTGAGATCACTTGAAATGGCTGCACTCGCAACTGCAGTCGCTCTCACTCTCTCTCGCTCTCACTCCCTCTCACTCTCTAGCTGTCAGTGTGTTGAGCTTTATTGAGCGTCGCTGTTTGCGTGTGTATGGGTAAGCGCATTCGCTTAAGGCGCATTCTCTTACGCTCACTCTCTTATGTTGGGCGCTGACTTCATTCAACGGGGCAACCGCTGCCGCCGCCGCTGCTGTGTTGCTGCATTGTTAAATAAAAAGTGCAAATACCGTAAGATTTTGCTTTTGCTGCTTTTGTTGCAAATTTTACTTTTCAATGTGAAATGATTTAAAAACTAAAAGTTATTGTGAATGAGGTAATTGGCAATGTCAATTTGCCTATCTCTTGAAAATAGAATGTATTTAACTGTATTTGGAGTATGAATGCTTTCAATACTAGTTTTAGTTTGACCATGCTTTAAAAAGTTCAATATGTGAACCTTCAACCTGTCGCTCTGCAAACACACACGACTGTATGAGTGTGCGTTGTCACTCAGGTTCACTGCTCACATTCAAGGCACTAACATAATAACCTAGCCCACGGCGAATTTAATTTCAATAACGCGATAAACTTCATCCAAATAAAACAACAGCAACAAGTACACCAATTGATATTCGTGCCGTCGATCGCATGGAAGGTCGTTGCATTAAAAAAGAGTTTAATGACCAAGGAAACTTTTGCCGAAATATGAAACAAAAGCCAACAACAATTGACGCTGCTGCGTAAGCTGCACCAGCGGCAATTCGCCGTGCGCCCACAACTTACGATGCGCATTCGCACTCCGCGCTCCTTTCATGGCAGCAACAACAACGCAGCAGCAGCAGCAGCGGCAGCAACAGTAACAGCAACGGCAGCAGCAGCAGCACTTGGGAAAGGTCAACGAACAACATTGCCTCCGTCGGTCAAAAGCAGAGTTCACACGTACACAGACAACGCACACATGCAAGCGCACACAAACATGCACATACACACACATACAAACACCATGGAGACGCATACAAATGCATTGTGAGGCGGCGGCGCAGCGAAGAGCAACAAAAATCCAACGGCAACGGCTGGCAAATTTTTGTTTTGCTTTTGCTTTCGCGTTGAGTGAAGTGAAATGAGTGTAAAGCGAAATGAAGTGAGGTGAAGTGATGCGATGTGGAGCGAATGAGTGAGTGTTACAGCCTTGTAAAGCAGATTGAAGTGCCAGCCCGCGTTTCGGCAATGACTCAAACTGCTGGCGGCCTGACTAATTAATTATTTATTAATTATTACTCATATTGAGCTATTTCCATGCCGCACGCAACGTGGAGTACAGGGCCAACCGTTGCTATGCTTACTCTTACGCCTACGCAAGCAGAGAGCAGCGAGCAGCGAGCAGTGAGCGCTGCGTAGAGTCAGCAATTCATTCACTTTTGTAAACTTAAATAAAAGCGTCTCTGCTCGCTGCTTGCTGCTAGCGCTGACGCTGCAGCTGCGTCATGAGATCAACGCACTTTCTGCGTCTCTGTGTGTGTGTGTGTGTTGATCCCACGAAACAATTTGCCGTTTAATGCACCCCAAAAAACCAAAACAAAAACAAAAAGCAGAGCGAAAAATAAAACAAAAAGCGATACAAACAAAACAAAAATCTGCAGCGGCAACTCAATGCGAATGACTCAATTTTTGAGTGCAATTTATGCATTTCATATTCAGCGATTTGCATGCACAGTTTTCACTTTTTTAGTGCAGCTCAAGCAAGTTTTCCTATTGACAGCAAGACAAAATGTGAATAATCCAAAATATGAAAATAATATGTATAACGAAAGTTATCTGCGGCCAATAATAATAAAAAATATTAATAATAAACGAAGATATACAAATCAAAAACGCAAGAGAGACAAGAGACAACAGACTTGCAATTGCACTCAAATTCCTGGCGGTCGAGGCGACTGACAAAACTGAGCAGCGGGCTGAGGGCAGCCGGCAGCGCGACGGCCGCCCCGGATACAAATACAATGCACTTGGCCAGTGGCCAGGCTAACGATGCAGCCAAAGCTCGAAGCTGGAGACGGAGCTGCAGCAGAGGCTGAAGCTGAGGCTGCGGCTGAAAGTACTAAACTTGTTTGAAAGTTGCAACTGTCGATGGAAGCAACTGCAACAAGAGCAGGAGCTTGAAGAGGGAGTGCGAGCAAGTGAAAGAAAGAGAGCGGGAAGGGGCGGAAGAGTATGCAGGAGTAGGAGGACGTAAAGGAGAAGGTGGCAAGCATTTGCAATATTTTCGGCTAAACTTGAAATTGATGTAAAAGAGAATAAAGGTACAAAATTACAGCGGCGAAATAAGCTGAAACTCAAAACTCAAAAGAAGTTGTGAGAAATAAGCAAAATATAAATACAAATAAGACTATAAACAATAAAATAAAATAATATTACTAAATAATAAATAAATTAAATAAGTATTTTAAAATATACAAAAAATATGTAAAAAAAAAAAAATAAATATGTATTCATAAAAACTAGAAACGTACATATTGTATATATTTTTTACATATAAGTATTATTATTTTTATATATTTCTAATTTTTATTATAAGTGTACATATCTTAACTTATTTATACACTTTTGTTTACTTTTTCTATAACTATCAAAGTAAATGAAATTTAATCGGAATTCTCTCGGTTCAAAGTTCACAGCGCAGCCACCCCCTGCTTCGCCTCTTCTCTACTCTTCTCTTTCACACAAAGCGAAAGTGTGCGCGCTCAGCTCTCGCTGAGATTATGAATTCGCCGCCATTTCGATTGTCTTTTCGATTAGCCCAAAAAGGCCTACAAAATAAACGTAAACTAAAAGCGAATGCAAATGTCTATGCTGCAGGACATAAAACAAACGAAATTTCACATTGAATGCAGCGCGCCGCAAATAAACATCATCAGCATCAGCAGCAACACAAACAACAACAACAGGCGCAGCAGAGCAGCAGCAGCAACAGCAGGGAGTCGCGTGCAGCAAACATTTGAAGATGCCCCGCACTCTGGACAGGGCCATAAAACTGGCTGAGCCTCAAGCCTCCAACCATGCCCATGCCCAACATGCCAGGCAACATTAGAAAACTGCAACAGCAACAGCAGCAGCCGCAGAGGCAAAGGCAGCGGCAGCGGAGGCAGCAACAATAACAAAATGTAGTAACAGAGCAGCGAATGAAGCAAATGAACGAACAGCGTCGCAGCCAGCTTCTGCGTCGCCGTCGACGCTGACGTCGAGTGTATGCATCAAAAAACAGACAGTAAATCTGATTGTTTGGGGTAATTGAACTTTCTTAAGAAATTGCGACATGTACACTTTGAAAAGCTCTGGATTTGCGAGCAGCAGCGTCAGCTGAGACAGCGCAGCAGCAGCAGCAAGCAAAGGCAGCACCACCAGCCGCAGCCGCAGCAGCAGCAGCAGCAGCACACAAATGTACGCCAATGACCGAGTTCGGGTGAAAGACCTTCGATAACCATCATCATCATCATTCGCAGAGCAGCAACGGCAACATCATTAGCGAGTCCGAGTCGTTCGCAGCGTAGTCATTGCACTAGCTGCCAGCCAGCAAAACAAAAACAAAGCAACACAGAGAGTGAGAGCAAGTGAGAGCACGCGCCAGTCAAGAGAGCTTCGCTTTTGATATAAGAGCAAAAGTTGCAAAGAGTTGCAGCAGCGCAATTTCATTGAACTAAATTTAGCATTGTGTGCGTGTGCTTAGCCAAAAGAGAAACAGCGCGAGCTGCAGCTTTCCATGCTCTCTCTCTTTCTCGCTCTGATATCACACAAACACAAATACAAACACTAAAACAAAAGCGCGGGAGTTGTTTTGCTCTTGTTGTACTGCTCTGACTTGCTATTGCTGTTGCATTTTTGCATGTGCATTTGATGTTAGTTTTTATTGTTATTGCATTTGCGATTTCGAGGTGCATGGCAAGACCTCAACTAAGGCTAAATTTGTTGTGTTGTTGTGACTGTTGTTGTTTAGTTGTAGTTGTGTTTGTTTGTGTATTAGTGTGCGTGTGTGCGATAATAGTGCGCTATAGGCGCTGCCGCATTTGGGGGCTATTGAGATAGGCGCGCGATTTGATCAATGCAGCTCAAACTATAAAAGCCTTGGGGCGGCATTAAGTGCGGCGCGTGTAGCAGTTTGACAGGCGTTACAGTGATACTCAAACGGTAGGCGGCAATTTACAGTTCTAATGCGACAGATGCTTCGAGTAAAAGTAAACGAATTTTTAAATTTTATTTCACATTAAATTTAAATCAATTTAATTAATTATTATTGTATGCATGTATATATGAACGCATCACATTAATTTTATATTTTATTTCTAGATTATTACAGAATAAAAATAACTGCTGGCGCATTCCATTCAGCATGAGGGAGACAGAGACAGATAGAGCGAGAGGACAGAATTTTGGGCATGAAGTTCGAGTGAACGTACTCGCACTCACAGTTGGCCGCGTCAATGCACGCTGACGCAGCCGCAGACGCCGCCGTCACCGTCGCAGCGCTAAAGCAATGACACTGATCCTGGCGTTGAACTCTGTCAATGCAGTGCCACGCTTCCGGCGGTGGTGAGAGCAGAGGAGCAGGCGAGACAGAAAGAGAGAGAGTGAGAGAGACAGAGACGGAGACAGGGACAGACACACAGCAAGAATAGCCACTACAAAAACAAAGCAGACATCAATTTCGGTTTCGTTTTCGCTGCTTTATTCTACGGTTAGTTAGCCTCCAGTTTGAGTTGTTGTTAATTATTATGCTCGAAGCTTTTTGGGCAAGGTCATTAAGCAGCGCCAACAGCGACAGCAACAACAAGCATTAATAAAATAAGAAGAGTAGAGCGAAAAACCCTGCTGCTGCTGCTGTGCTGATGCCGCGGCTGCTGTTGCCGCGGCTGTTGCTGCCGACTTCTGTTTGGCCTGCCCAGCGACTTCTACTCTACGTTTCTTTATGCTTTAGTTCGGTTCGTTCATACGGTCTTAATCAAGGTGAGTAACCTTGGCCTTATTTTCGAGCAGCGCACTCTTTGCTGTATGACTGTGTGCGTATATATGTGTCTGTGTGTGTACGCGCTCACGCATTGCCAAAAAAGCTAGCCACGGCGCTCACCAAAAGCGTCGCTCACGAAGGCACAGCCACAGCATGAGCAAGCGAGCGAGGTAGAGCGACAGAGGGCGAACGGCAACTGTTGCTGCTGGCATTGCGGAAGGTCATGATTTTTTCGGCTACTCACGCTGTATGAGCATGTGTGTGTGTGTGTTGGTGTTGGTGTGTGACTTGCTGGCATTTGCTGAAACCGAAACTGAACGTGAATTTGAATGTGAATGTGAATTTGATTTTCTGGCGTCTTTAGCCGCCGACTGCGGCGGCGACTGCGAATCAAGAACTACTGTTAAAGCTTTTTGTCGATATGCCGAATTAATTTATTTTCGACTAAATTTGCAGCAGTTAGCTAAGTTTATGCAGTTCATTTGATTTTTAACCTTCACTTACAGTTTAACCTGATCTACAAATTATTTGCCTTGCCAAATTCGTTGCTAAGTGTCATAACAAATAGTCGCCAAAAAGAGAAAAAGCAAAAAAAGCAAAACAGTATATTGCGCCTTAAGTCGTGTTTAAAGAACTTGTGTTATGTTTTATTTTCGATATGGGATTTTTTCTTTGCATGTGCTTTCACGCCTTCAGGTGCTGTGACTGGCAGTTGCAGCTAGAGAACTTTTACTCTTCAAGGAAATTTATTGGGAATTAATTTATGCAGGGCAATTTAGCAGCTGTTAATTTAATGCCGTTCATTTGATTTTGTCTTAAGCCTTGACATAGCTGCTACTGTTTACAGGGAATTTTTTTTATTTCGGACAATTTTATTAGTTTTTTATGCATTTTGTGAGTTTTAACTATCGAAGGTAAATGTTTGAATAATTGGGTGATATATACAGTAATAAGCTACTAAATTAATTTAACAGCAATTTTGCACTTTGGCAACTACTAATATTGGAAAATTTATAGGGAATTGGGTATTTTCAAAGCTGCCTGTTTTGAGCTGCTATGTAAACTATTAAAGCACGTGCTGGGCCACTTGTTGTCTTTTATAGGCCTAAATACATATTTATTTATGTGTGTATATATAAATATAATTATTCAGTTATATATCTGTGTGCATTTTCATGTGTGTGTCTAAAGCATGCATAATCAAGAGCCGAGAGCTTGAGACACGCCACGGTTTGCACTTGGCCTTGCCGAGCGCCGTTTCGTTGCTACCTTGAACCTCAATGTGCCGAATGTTGAGTTGAGTTGCCTGTGTTGTTGCTGTTGTTATTGTAGAGTGGGGGCAGCAGCTTCGAAAAATAAGAAGAAAAAACTAAAACCGAAACGATATCAAAATTGAAAAACGATTCGCAGTTTTACGTTGAGTTGGCAGTATGTGCTTTTCGTACGCTTCTTTTTTTCCTCTCATAATATTGTTGTTGGACGTGAACTTTTTAGCAGCAAACAAAATAAACACAGCATATGAGAGAACGTTGTAAATGGAAAAATTAACGGTCGCAGACCTACAACAAAACCAAAAACGTGACTCTCAGCGACTTTAACTTGATGCGTCTGCTATGACTTTTAATAACTTACCTACATATACACATACATATGAACATACATAAATATGTATAGTATATTATACATATACATTAATTTTAGAACTAGTTTTCGTATACATCTGCCTGAAGCTCTGAAGGCCGCTGGTTTCTAATACGCTTCTACACGCGTTGCGTATGTGTAATAATTTGTAAGGTTGCCCTTTATCAAGTATACGCACCGTTGTGTGCTTATCAATTTAGACAGGGTAACAAACAGCTGTGGCTATTTGACTGGGGAATTACCTCTCAAGTGGCATTACCTCTACAATTCGACTTCACTTCAGCTAAAATACATACATATGTATATCAAATCAAATATCATCTCAAACAATGCGAAACCCTGCAAATTCTGTTTCTCTTTCGATGTTTACGTATTTCAGAAGATCCGAAACGGGTTTTCATTTTGAAACAAAAGGGGAATTATCACTAATAGCCAATATCAATAAAAAATTCACAAAATCTGCACATGCGTAAATAACTATGCATATATCAATTCCATTTTGATATTTGACTTCATATGTATATAGTGAAAGGTCGCCTAACGAAAAGTTCCCCCTTCTGTTATTCAGCTTTGAGTTCGTTTCAATAATCTTCTGATGCTTTCTTAATAGTTCCCATTATTTCGATTTTCCCTAAACTTTTTTTCCTCTCATTTTGCTAACTGATTTCTATTTGTCTGGTATTTTCTTTTTTATCATTCAGTCAAGATCTATGGCATACAGTCATCTTAAACTAAAAATAGGAATGTTTCTAGTATCTTCCTTTTTGTCCTTCAATCAAGATCTATAGAAAACAAACTGAATTTTTCTATTTCTTCTGGTATTTTCCTTTTCGTCCCTCAGTCAATATAGCAAACAAATCTCTCGCAATTCGCTTTAGTAAGATTTCCCTGTATTTAGATGTATTTAGAAACGCACTTGTACTTGCACTTGCATTTGCTTCCAGCTTTCCAATTGCTGCACTAAATGCATCGCCGCCCTCCGTTCATACACAGACATAGCAAAAACAAAAACAACACTAACAACAAGCAATAATAATAAGAAAAGTATCGAATGCTCGCACAATTACAACTGCAAAAAGGTTTTGCACTATGCACTAACAGGCACTCACACACACATACACACACACTCAGGCACATGTGTATTTGTGTGCGTGTATGCACATGTGCATTTGCTGCCGACATCGGCGGCAACATGCGCTTAGTATATATTTTGAATGGTTGCGCTTTATATTGGCCTCCGAATGTGTCTAGCTTCAATAGCAGGCCAGGGTCATGCGACACCGGGGAGGAAAAACTGACGCGAACTGACGCGAGGCACACATACAGACGCAACGGTCTGTGTGTGTGCCCGTTATCGGAAGAAAACGCCAAAAGCTTTACAGCAGCGTGTTTGCGAACACACACACATACACACACACACACACACACACAGGCGCACACAAAGGCAACGCAAAATGCGCGCTCGCGTTCATTGCCTTTGCAAACGCTTAGATCGCGCTCGCTCTCTCTTATGCTAGAGCATTAGAAGAGCAGCGAAACCAAAACCGAAATCAACAGCCGCCATAGGCTAAAGCGCTAATTGATTAAAGAGAGGTCAGAGCGGGAGAGTGGGAGAGCAGCAGAGTTTAAGTTGAAACAGGACAAGCAGTCGACGCTTATCGGCTAGTGGCAATCGTAACAATCAAAACAAAACGGCGAATAAAGCTCTCACAGTGCCCTTTGCCAAGTCTCATTTCAATTTTTGATGGATTTTATTTGTTTTTTTTTTTCTACTTTTTTTCTGCTTGCGGAAGGCGGGAAAATAAATGTTCGCATCGATTGTGAGGTTGGTCAGTGTTTTTTTTCGCCAATTCCTTTTTCGTGGTGAATTCTTTGACATGAGTGTCGAATGTGATTGGGCTGCACACGAGTAGGGTAGGAATTTTAAGGGGAACTGGGTGAGGAAGGTTTGAGAATTAGATATGGTAGATTAGATGAGATATTCAATATAGATAGCAGATGCAATTTATGAAGCTTGATGTAAAGCGTAAATTAAATATTAATATAATAAATGTAATGCAAAAGTAAATAAAGAATATTAAAAAAAGTGAAAGCTGTAAATTTAATTATTTTAGTAGAACAAATAGCCTTAACAATTCATGGCCAGCGTGAGATAATAGTCAAGATTACAACAAATTCCTGACTGTTGCCTAGATAAAAAATACAGCTGCTATAAATATGCAAGATTGTTTGATCTGAGTCTCAGCTGCTTGATCGATAATCAAACCAATAACTTAATTAATTAGCTCTTTCTTTCTGTGTCGAAGGTCGCACCCATCATTTGCATAGCCAATATTTGTTGGCTAAAAACAAAACTTAATCGACATAAGCATAAATAATATAAGAAAAAAAAAAAAAAAAAAAACTAAAACTACTAAATAATTTGCGCTGTTGTTAGCAGTTTTTTTTTTATAGCGCTTCTTTTGTCTCGAATTTTAATTATTGGTAAATTGTAATATTCGAAGCCGAAAAAGTGGGACATTGCTCTTGCTGTGACTCCAAGACTAAAGCTGTAATTCGAGCAGTCGTAAAGAAGCATTCAAATTGAACAGTAGTCGAAAATAAAGAATTGGAAGAAGAAGCAGAATATAGTCCATATGTACGTTAACAGATTGCAAAATTTTTCGATATTCGACAAAAAAGCAATGAATCATCGTTAAAATAATGGCTAGAACTGAGTATTAACGAAATTACTTTCGTTTTTATGAAATAACCTCCATTTGAATTTCTTATTTTTAAATTTAAAATTTCCTCCCAACTTGTTTGCTAAATTTCCTTTCAATTAATTGCCTACATATGAGTGAGGGAGAGGGATATTTGTTAATAATATCCCAGGGTAATTCTCCTTCTTTTTCTTTATATTAGTTGACTCATTCCATTCACCGTTGCACTTTAATGTGCATATGTATGTAACTACACACATGCACACATACATATATCAATTAGCATTCGCTGATATTTTCCTGAACTTTCATGCACACACATATGTATACCCACAGATGCGATGACGAAATGTGAGCATAGAAAGCTTTTTTTTGCGTTTGTCTATTGCGATTTGCTTCCTGCATTTTTGCACTTGCTCACAAAAGCCTCCCCCAAATCTCCTACCCCTCTCCATCACTCCATCTCTCTTTCTCTCCTTCTCTATACCACTCTCTGTCTGCTACTCGACTTTAACACTAACAATTTATCGATAATGCAACTCTGTTTTCGATTAGTTGGGCAAATTCTAGAGCGTTGCACGCTGCGTATGCGCAATGTCTTCAATTCACTTACCATTTGCAATAGTAGTAATCCAATTTGGCGTATATCCATTATGTTTACCGTTGCTGCAGTTTGTAGTTTGATTAAAAACAGTTGCACTTTACTTCGCAGCAGAAAACGACTGCTGGGCAAATATTTGCATTGAAACGATTGTAAATATTGCGTATATTTTGTGTATGTAAAATCTACATTAACAACAACAACAACAAAGGCAAAAACACTTTTAGGCACTATGAGGGATCGCGGCCGCTGTTGTTGCTTGTTGGGTGGGTGGTTGGGTGGCGGGTGGGTCAAAATACAATTACACAAGACTTTTGCCAATTCTCAATTTGCTCGGCATTTTGGCAGTGAATGCAGCAGATACTAATGCTGATTCCGTATCAGAATCAGCGTCGACACACACACACGCACATACACACACGCGCGCGATTACGCACTATATGCGATAGATACAGATTTGTTGTTTCACTTATAAGGCATTTTGATGCACTTAATTACGAGGATTCGATTGTCCGCGGGGGAGTGGCAATTGTAATTACAATTGCGACTTTTTTAATTATACTTTGATTTTGCGTTTGATTTGATTTGTTTTGGGTAAGCGAAGGTTTTTCAAGATTTGTAGCTGTTGCTGCTGCTGCTGTGATCGACTGTGCTGTTCAGTTCGAAATTTTGCGACCGTCCGTTACAGCAGTCAGATGAAGACTAAACGCAAGCGAACGCGTTATTTTTGCACACAGCAGTGCAATGAGGCACACAAACAAGCACTGACACAAGCATGTGCACATGTATATGAAAACATTCACAGCGGCAGAGACACGCGCGCGGCCGCTCAAGTTCATGCTCTGAACTTCAAAGCTCAGTTACCTTCATGCACGTCGTTGTGCTGGTATTTGTGAGCACGCTCACTGAGCGTATGCGTGTGAGTGCGAGCGAGAGAGACAATCGGCAAAAGTGTGAGCTGTTTGGCTTTTTGCACTTAAGAGAGCGCGCGCCTATAGTAAATGAAATGCACTCTTAAGAGAGCGCTGAGAAAGGGCGAGTTGGTGTACAAATCCTTTTATTAGGCTTACTTTTAAAACATAACGAAAATGCATACAAAATATATATAAAGCATTGTGTAAATTAACTTTAACGATTTTTCGTTATTAATAACTGAAAATGGAAACGAGGTGTTTTATCTTCTTTCCTCTAAATTTTAATATGAACATATTTGTATAAGAAAACAGTTTTTATGTTGTCTTCAGGGACGTTGGAATCTTAGGCAGACCAAATTCATCCGTTTCAATGGTGCTCTGCAACGGAGAACAAAATTGCATTAGTATTAATGTTATTAAATTAGCTTTGTGACATTTTGCTACCTTGCCCGGTTTAATGCTATCGGCGCCTGGCTCTCTGTCTGGCGCTTCGGGAGCCTTGACAACATCATCCAAGTAACTGGAGTCATCATCCAATGCCATTTCATCGCCCAATGCATCGAGCTCTGCCTGCAGATCATCGTCATCCACGTCGGGCATTCCATAGGTGCGTCCCATGGCCTCTTGTACCTCGTCAGCCTGCTCCAGCATATCCGCCATATCGTCGTGCATGTCCTCGATTTGATCAATATTAATTTTCTTATACTCCGTCTTCATTTGCTTCACACCATCCTTCATGGCGGCCACTGTGGCTTGAGTATCCTTGAGGGATTGGGCGGCATAGTTGGCTTGTTCCATATTGAAGGATTGATTGCGCAGAGATTCAGCTTGTTGCTCATAGCTAATATAATCAAAAATATAAATGAGTAAATTAATGACCCAGCCATAGAGTTTATTACGCCTTACGCCTTCTTTTGTTTGAGCACACGCAGCGCTCTTTGTTTAACGGAGTTCTTGGCTGGGGATTCTCGCATTTTGCTCAGTTGTTCACGATATTTACGCAGCTCTGTCTCCAATTTCGCAATCTTTTCTTCAATGTTAGCTGCTCGAGCGTCCACCTATGAAAATTCTGATTAGGCTTTTTTCTATTCACATTTATAGATACACAGTTACTTACCCCACTAATACAGTCGGTTAGACTTGGGCCGGGCTCCTTGGGCTTTCCACGTCCAAAAAGTCGATTCATTTTGTGCTCTGCGTAAGCTTGCTTCTGTAAAAAGTTTAAACAATTTTGCGTTGAATTTTGTTTGATGACTAATTTTTCTTCTTCTTCCCCACGTAATATAAACAGCTGGGTATATACTATCGATACTTGTGTATCGAATGCAACAAATTATCGGTAGTTTGCGTCAGCCCTGGAAATTAGCAATTACAGGAATTAGTATATAATTTCTTATTTAATAATCTTGATTCGTTAGATTATTAAAATTATACTTATAGTTTACTGCGTACTTCCTGTATAAGTAACTATGATTAATAAAACCACCTGTTATTAGCATCAAATGAAACCACTTGTTATGTATTTATTTTCAAATAACGATTGGGTCTCGTTACCATCACTAGGTATACACAACAACTATCTGATAGAGATGTGCAATGTTGTTCAATTGAGAGCCAAAAGCAATTTAACTAACAAATAACATATTTAATATTCTATTCTGTATTTCATGGCGTTTCATTAATGAATAAATAGTCTTAAGCAAGCAAATGCATAACGAAACGATTTAGATGCACAACAGCGCTCAAATTAAAATGAACCACAAGAGCGCAAAGAGTTCATTGGTTCGCTCAGCGATGTGAATCGTTTGAGCGAACATACTGCGAGGCAATTTTACTATAAAAGCGGATTGCTGCAGCTTCCAGCATTATTTTCTGTAAGCGAAGTTTGTCGGTCGGAGAGCGGGAGAAGTGATAAATGCATTGAAAATGCGCGAAGTGCAGCACGACAGAAACGTTTAATTGATGTTAACCGCGTAAAAATGAAAGCTGCAAATTGTGCTAAATATCTTATATATACTAGATAAGCCCACAAGAACGCTGTGAATTGCGTTATAAAATAATTGTCTCATATGCTATATACATATGTGTGTTTGTGTTAGTGTTGTTAATTCAATTTTGTGAAAATTCAATATTTGCACAGCCACAGCCAGTGCCACAGAGGCGTCGCATAGCGTGTGGGTTCCATTGACGTCACAGCCGCTGCGTCAATTGGTTTCAAAGGGCTGCCACGCCTACCCAACCATGTTGAAAGCTGCTGTAAGCCAGTGAACGAATTTGCCAGCAGCATTATGGATAGCTCCATGTATTATAAAGCATTAAGGGACAACGCTGCAGAGGCAACAGAGGCTGCTTTGTTCAACAGCGACGTCGACAGCGGCAGCAGCACTGCTACGCCACACGTTGAGGATGGCGTCTCCATGGACAACTTCTATCCGGCTTTGGTGCAATGTTTTGGAATCATTATATGCGGGTAAGTCGGGCTAATACAATTGACCCACGCACATTTGACTGACATTTGCAAAACTTTTTGCACCTTGACCCTTGACTGACTGTTGCGTGGGCGCTTCCCACAACTTTAACAGTTAACTGTTGTTGTTGTTGCTATTGTTTTGTTGTACGTGTGAGTTTGTGCAGTTCGATATTGTGATCTCGTTAGTCACGCGCTCGTTCAATGACCGGTTCCGATTCATACAATAAATGCCAATTTTTAATTTCCTTGAACTAACATCAACAAGAGAGACATTAACAGTGTCATAGTCTATTGCTTTTACTGGTGAAATGATTGATTACTAGATAAAGTAGATTGCAATGATATTATTTATATTTGATATACCAATTTTATTATTGCTTTTATTGAATATAATAAATATGTATATACAAATATTTTGTTTATTAAAATACTCATACTAAAATTGTTGGCTATCCACAAAGAGCTTATTGCGTCCACTGTCAATTACTGTGTACTTCTTTTCTAGACAGTAAGCGTTAGATGAGTGCTCAAAAGCGTGTACTTTCTCTCTCTTTTATTATGCGCTCTTTATTAGATATGTGCCAAAAATGCTTGACCTTGCTCTTCTAAAGCTTTCTTGTAGTTTAAGAGAATCTTCAAGCTGATGGAACAAATTAGATTAGCTTGCTTGAGCATATATTTAATTCAATATACATAAATATTTAATTATAAATACATTCTTTATCATTATTAAAATTCATATTTTCTGTGGGTTTTTTTAAACGATTTATTCCGCATATTTTCCCCTTAGTCATGCGGGTCGTTGGCTTAAGGCGTGGGAATATTCCCTTTCCGTGCATAGTTAGCATACCAAAATGAATCAACGAATGGAATTGATTAATGTTTGCAGTGTAGATTTATATAAATATTTGTGTATTTTTAGTAGATGTTAATTCATTCATATTATTCAATCTATAATTATTTGCTACTTTTTTTTGTATTTAAATAAAACAATTAAATGTCACTAGAAAAGTGGGCCATAAATCGTTGCAAATTTTTGGACGCACAGAAGCGTGAAGCGTTTCCAATTGCCAATCGTGCTCCATTCAAATACAATCTTAGATATAGCCATATGCAAATAAACTACAATTAAAAATGTGCAACAACAACAACAACAACAATAGAAAAACTTTGATACTAGTTTAAATTTCGCGCTTTGCCAAAGGCAATTTCAAAATATTTGCGTTCAATTAGTAAATTACAATAAGCGAAAGTAAAACGTTTAGAGAGTGCGATAAATAAATCAACAATGTGTACGCCTATATAGATACATATATGCATATGTATGTGTGTGTGTGTGGATATATAGACAATTACAAATGACCTTGCAATACTCGCTGTAAGCAAAATTGATCAAAATCGATTGATGCAATCGTCTAACAATTATGCAATCGAAAATCGACTGACAATGCAATTACGTATTGGCGGGCTATATACCCTATACCTTGTACATGCATACATTTGCTTAAGCCATATGCATACGTATAGACCATACAGTGGTAACTGGATTGTAGAGAGGTTTTTAAATTGTCATGATACATTCCATCCCGAATTTATTCACAAGTTTAGCTGATGTGGATTCGAAAATAGATTTTTCTAGCTTATCTACAATAAATGTTTGTTGAACTTTTTAGTAGTTTGTCGATTTCCCCATATATATTTCTCTAGCCAGCTGTTTTGTTTACGATTTAAATATATATAGCTATGCATATATATATATATATATATATATATATATATATATATATATATATATATATATATATATATATATATATATATATATATATATATATATATATATATATATAATTGTGATTCTAATTAACAGTTGGGCTTCACAGATAAGAAATACTTTGAAATTGATAAACTTATTTGCCAGACTGATAAGAGAAAGTATGTTTAGGTTTTTGTCTTTGTCTTGAACTAGCTTTCTTATTGAATTTAGCTGATTATTTTAATGAAATCAAAGCGTTTGCTATTAATAAGAATGAGAGACAGATAAATAAAGTAATTCCCATATATATATGTAACTATGGGATGAAAATGAATATAGTATAAATAATATAGCATATAAGGAAAATATGATAATAACTAATAGATTTATTAATATATAATAAACATGACGGAATAATATTAAATACCTTATAAATAATGATTCACTAATTATGTATTACATATCAATCTTTATATGAATGCCCACTCTAGTGTTGCCTTTAACTCGTGCGTCCACTGTACCTATGATAATACAAACACTACAATGTTTCAAGTGCTAGCTTAGATGCATGCTAAGCGGGTTTAAATGCTGATAGGTTGGATGGGTGATGCACGCGAGTGCCTTATAAACAGCAACAGTTTGGTACGTCGCGTCGTAGCTGCTACTGTTTGATCAATAACAACAATCACAACAACAACAACAACAACAACAACAACAATGACAACAATAGTAATAATAAGAAATTCTATTTTATAATTCAGCTTTAATTGCCTTAGTTTAAATAATAAATAATAATCAAATTATGCAATGTTTACTAATTGTTCAAATGGATTTCAATCGTATCTAATAACTGGCCATAATGAATAATAGATTTTAAGTGAGGCTGGCATGGAAATACCTCAAGTGCCTTTAATGTGACCCAACAAACGAAATATTTCGTACTAAAGTTAGTTATCAGCGTAACAGCTGTTCTATGTTTTAACTAAATATAGAGCAGGAATTCGAAATGCTGAAATAGTTTCTTCATTAGTCGGCTCTTGGCTTATCTGGAAACTTGGCACGTGACTGGCTGCTCTTCTGCAGAATTAATGAATTCAATTTTATTTATTGTATTCCGAAATATATGGCTAATAAGCAAAGCTCTATGTATTAAGCACCATAAGTCTGTCAACTTGGCTGAATATTTCCATTCATTGCCAGCTCATATGCATCATTTGACACTTGTTTACACAACAAACACACGAAAAATACAATGAACAACAACAAACACGGCGCAACTGTTAATAGAAAAGCCAAAGCGAAATTCTTCCAAAAACGTGAACACTTGATAATAGAACATATCTAGAAATTGGAACAACAGCTAATTTAATTTCAAATGGTTGTTATTATAGTTAGATGTATGAGATATAGTTACAGCTGCGCATACCCATTGTTAATTTGGTGGTCTAATGGGGTATACTGGCTTTGTGGAAATATCTGCTATCAGTAGTTAGAGGATGTACATACATATATAGGCATACTTTAACTATATTTTACTGACTGTAAATTGTATAATGTAAGCTTCTCCAATTAGGCAGGCTCTACGGTATAAGTTAAGTAATATTTGCTTAAACGACCTTTAGCTGTTTCATGACATCTGTGTTTGTTTACTTCTTAAAAATGGGTAAAATATATATATATACTATATTTATGTGTATTTATTTATATTCCACCAAAAATCAGAAGAGCGTAAATTTAAATATCTGTATTTATACAGCTGTCCTTTGATTGATTAACTGCAGTAGAGCTTGTTTCGCTTAAACATTTCTGCTGCTGCAGAAAGTCAGATCTTACAACAAACAGGTGACAAACAGGTGAATTACACATATTTCATGTACTCTAGTTAGATATCAGGCAGACAAAACGAGGGAAATCATTTATTTAGCTGTGATAAATCGCAATCACGCACCGAGCAGACATTTTTTATTGTTGTTGAGGTCAGCGAAGTAGCTCAGGTTTTGTTTGTGGTGTGTGGGGAAGTACTCCAGTTATTGGTGTGTTTATATATAATATATATAACTGGGAGTTTTTCGTTGGGCGGAACACATTGAGTGCAACATTCACAAGATTTTGAAATGCAAAACTGGTCTTTACACCTTTTGTTTTTGTTTGCTTTATTTTATTAATAATATTGTTCACTTTGTTGTTGCATGTTAGCTTGCTTATATATGTAAAGGTTTGAGAGTTCCGCGTATATACTTTATTTATATTATAAATATATTTAAATGCACGCACATTATTAAAGAGGTGTGGCTCAATCTGAGGCTTAATCTTTCTCTTAAGTCTATATATTATATTGCCTTTTCTTTACACCCTACACTAGTTGATTATAGCTAAATGGGGTATATTGACTTTGTGGAAATATATGTTGAAGGCAGAAATGCATACATGTATAACATCCGAGCAGACAAGGAGACATAAATTAGTTAAGTCGAGCTCGTAAACCGCAAAAGATACTTGAAATTGGAAATATATATACCAGCCCAATGTTTACTACAAATGTATATTTTCTACATCATTTTCTTAGTGATAAATAAATGATATGAAAACAAGAAACATATTGTATGCAACCTGCAAAAACCAAAAGACAATTTGATTAAAGTACTTAATGTTTTTAAAATCATTGGAATACGTCCTCACCTAAACATACACATATTCAATAAGTTGATAAATATCATGTATATAAATGTACAGAAGAGTCCTAAGATTTTCAAAAATAGGGTATCTCCCAGTCAGGCACTGCTAACTAAACCTTAACTCATCTACTTTACATCTACATACATATAATCTTTAATATATTTCCATTCATCACTTATAACCATTGCTATAATCACTAACTAATCTCCAACTCTTCTCTTCTCAGCTATATAGCTGGACGCTTTAAGATCATCAGCAATGCGGAAACCAAGGGATTGGCCACATTCGTGGGCACCTTTGCCTTGCCGTCGCTCATCTTCCTCTCGCTCGTCGAGCTCAATTGGAGAGCCGTCAACTGGACCTTCCTGCTGGCCATGCTCATATCGAAGGCGATTGTCTTCTTTGCCGTCTTGGTCATTTGTCTGCTCGTGGCGCGACCTCTGAACTTTGCGCGTGCCGGTCTAATGGCCATCTTCTGCACGCAGAGTAACGATTTTGCCATCGGATATCCCATAGGTAAGACAAAGATCTCTCACACTCTCGCTCTCTCTCCAATCTCTATTTGCTTTTAGTTATGGCTCTCTATAAGGATGTGCATCCGGAATATGCTTCGTACTTGTACCTAATGGCGCCCATTTCGCTGGCCATTCTCAATCCCATTGGCTTGGTTCTCTTGGAGATTAGCAAGATTATCAAAAGCAAGAAGGAGGTCAGTCGCAATCCGCCCCTCTGCCCGGAAACCTGTCCCGCTGAGCAGCTAAGCAAGCAGCGCCGTTGCCTGGGCGAGCATACGATACTCGTGTGGAATACCATCAAGTCGTTGTTCTTCAATCCTTTGCTGCTGATGACACTGCTGGGCGTGGCAGCTGGCTTCCTCTTTCCCAAAGGACTGCCCGAGGTGGTGGCTAGCGTGCTGCGGGTGTTCGGACAGAGCTTCTCGGCCACGGCTTTGTTTTTGCTCGGCCTCAAGATTTTGGGCGGCGGCACCGGAACGGAACGCAAGACAATGGGCATGGGCCTGCTGCTGCCAAGCGTGCTCATTCTGGTCAAGATGTAAGTTGTTGCTTGAATAGAGTAATTGGATATGCTTAACTTATATTTTCCTTCGTTTCTCCTTCAGTTTGGTATTGCCTCTGGTCTGTCGCCAAACTGTGAACATTATCCAGGCGGGCGAGAACTTCAATGATACCACAGAGCTGAGCACCTTTGGTTTTCTCTATGGCACCTTTCCTGCGGCGCCTGGCGCCTTTGTGATTGCTACCCAATACAATGTGGAAGTGGAACTGGTTAGCATAACAAATTATATAGAGATTATATATCTAATTGTCATTTGTCCATACAATTTTGCAGATCGCTCGCAGCATGGTCTTGTGCACGTTTATCTCAGCGCCGCTTATGTTTATATCCGCCAAGATGATATCGCTGACAAATCTAAAACCCTTGGACTACTTACATGAGCTGGATGCCTTCTCCTTTGACATCAGCGTGGCTGGCGCCGCCGCCTGTTGCTGGATGCTCGCGCTGCTGATAGTGACGAAGCGTTTTAAGCGCATGCCGCAACGCATAACAGCTTGCCTAGTGCTCTCACAGGTGCAAATTGTGTTCAGCTTTAATACGCGTTTACATACTTAACAACTGTTTTTCACTTTTATCAGCTGATGTGCTGCATTGGCGTCATACTCTGGTCGAAGCTGGATCACGTGGAGCGCTGGCCTCTGTACCTGCAATTCTTTTTGTTCAATATAGGCACCTACAGCTCGCGCTTGTGGACAGCTTTATTGGCCATAACGCTGCTCTTCTTGCAGTGCCGCAGCTTGTGCTTTGTGCTCAAGCTGTGGCCCTATATGGTGAGCTGTTTAAATATAACTGAAATGTGCTCACCCTCATTGATTTCTTTATATCTTCACAGCTCATCTTTGCTTGGGGCGTGCCGGCTCTTATCTCTGGCCTGCTAATTGCCTTCGATTCCAAATCCATGCCTAGTGAGAAACAGAACCCTAGCTTTCAATATGGCAATGCCCAGGCAGCAATTGCCGTCTTTCTGCTCGTGATGTGCTTCATAGGTGTGTGGGAGCTTAAACTACTCCTTTTCAATTCAAAACTGATGAGAAATTAGCATATTTTTGACGCGTTATGACGTTACAATGATGCACTCAAAGTTTTCAATCTGATTATAAAACTTTACATAAGCAATCGCATTTTGTTACCATAAATCTAATTGAATCTAATTTTACAGTTACTGTGGGCTGTCTTGTGCTGCATCAACGCTATAAGAAGCGCTATGAAAAGTACCTGACCTATTCGCGTGAGTTATCCAATCCGGATTCGGGTATGCATTCGCTATAGCAATACAAGAATTAACAGCCAGTTCATCAGCTCCATTCTCTACAGCATCCGATTTGCATTCAACTGTATCAACGGCCAATTTGTTGGCCAATGCGGATCGTTCGCCATTGCGGCAGAGCTTGCGCACAACCTCGTATTCCTCCTCGTCTGACGATGATGAAATGATCACCACAACTGTGGTGCCCGAGATCAGGGCGAATGGTGGCTGTGGCTCTGGCAATGGCAACTGTTGCTCCACCTCGACGGCAACCACGCCCACAACAGCATCCACTGTGGTCATGGATATAGAAGATCTACTGAATCGCAGTCGGCAGCGCAATGTGATGAAGGATTTGGATAAGATTGATAGTGCGCCGACAACAGAATCGTAGGCATAAACTTGAACTGTAGAGTAGGGTGGTTTATTGAACATTCCCTTTATTGTAGCCACATGTGCAGCAGTGCGTACAACTGCGGTCCGAGCACCTCGCGCCAGAGCTGTCAGAATATCATTGAACGGTATGAGGAGCAGACGCGCAGTGGTCTGGAGCCATTGGAGAATACGAGCGATTCCGATGAGCATCAAACACTGAAGCATACCATTTTATTGATCATACTGCTCTGCTCCATGTTTGTCGGCCTGGCCGTGTCCATTTGGACGCTGGTCATGGAGGGCATGTCGGGCATCTATTTGGAGCTAAGTTTTCTGGATGCTTTCCTCAACTTTGGCCAGGGATTAATTGTGCTCGCTGTGTTTATAAGCGACACAGGCGAGCTGCTAATGCCGTTGATCAAATTCTGGCGCAAACTCTGGTTAGTATTTAGTTGAATATTGAATTGAAGTAGTATTGATATATTGATGCAATTCCATTTCAGGTATGGCGCTAATGTCGTCAGTCTACCTCACTGGTCCACTTTGCGGCCGGAGACAAAGCAGATATGCGAGCAATTTCGCAATCATCACTTGGAGAACTGCAAGAAGGACATTGCCAAGGATAGACGGTGAGTTTTCTGGCTTATTGCTGAATTATGTTTATACAATTTCTGCTATTCCCCGACAGATGGCGCATTCGTGTTTACCGCAAGGTATTCTATGGCAGCGAATTCGTTAGCTGGCTCATCGAGGTGGGCCTGTCCAAGGATCGCATGGAGGCTGTGCATTATGCACGACATCTGGTCGACGGTCGTGTACTGCGACACATTAACAACGTTTATCATTTCGAGGATAAGCAATTGCTTTACAACTTCTGCAGTCGCATCTAGACGACAAAAGAATGCAACGACGCCAAATGTTAAGTTCGTTTCTGTTATGATTAAGTGAGAATCGTGTTATTCGTGTGCTGTGATTGTACGCTAGCGGGTATGCACATCACACATACGCACGCACACACACACACACACACTCTCGTACACACCACTACAGACAGCCATCAGTTAGTGTGTGTGTATTCGCGTGTGTGTGTGTGTGTGTGCGTGAGTGGGTGTTTGTTTGTGCCTTTGAATAGGGAAAATGTTTATTGTCTATTTATACAAACTATAAATATGATTTGACACATTTGTTTATACAATAAGTAGATAGTTAATTTAGGAGCAAAAGCTCAAGCTATAGTGCAATAATTTAGCAAATATACTATATTATATATATATACATACATATGATTAATCATATTAACGATGCTTCTGTCACAAGCAACTGTGCATAAAACGTGTGTGTGAATGCCCATATCGAGCTATAAATATAAAAGCAAATGCCTATATCCTATCTTGTATGCTAAATACATACGCAACAATAAATTTATATATATGTATATATGTACTATATATATATATACATCGAAAACAAATTACAAATGCATTTGTGTCGCATTCGTTTTTAAAATTCTTTCGATTTCAGCTTCGGTTTTATTTAAGTCATTTGCATTTTACCTATACATATAGCTGCTGTATATATATATATATATACATGTGTGTATATCTACAGTCTGTTTATCTATAGTTATATCAACATCTTGTGGGCTCTATAATTTTAAATTTAATTTCTTGTTTTTGTTTCATTTCGCTTTTGGCTGTGCACGCGTTGAACAATTTTCGTGTTTGTAATTCCAATTGACTTTAATTCCGGAACGAGCGCTACGTTTTGGGAGCCTCTATTGATCAAATGTTAATTGTGAGCCGAGAGGTAGATAGACAGAGAGAGAGAAAGAGGGAGAGAGACGACTTATTGAGCCATTAAAATGCCGCGGATGATGTCTCAATGTTTTGATATTTAAAACTTGGTAATCTTTTTTTTTTTTACTTCTTGTTGACTGCTTCTTTGTTTTATATGTTTTGTTTTTAATTTTGGCTGCGTGCCTTTTTAAGGTGGCAATACAATAAACATTCTTATTTGTTTGTTATGCTAAATAGTTGCCTGCAAATATGTGAACCCACTGTGCAGCCACTGGGTGGCTCTGCGCCTACGGCCAATTGTTGGCGCAGCTTCCGTTTGAATGGACTGCACTTCGTATGCAATTCACGTCACAGTATGCACTCGGCATAAACAACTGCAGCCAGCCAGCCAGCCAATTGTAAGACATTGATGCATGACCGAGCAGCACCCACTTTCAAGTTTCCTCAAGCTTGCCGAGCTGCACAGTTCTTGGAACAGCATCGGCATCTAGCTGGAAAATTACAGACGCATGTACATATGTCTGAATTCATAAGTATTCATATATGCACATACACATATTTACTTTTCATGCACAGCCCGTGCAATCGGGACTACCCCAAAAAATGTCGCTCGAGCGTGTTATCAGCTGGGAAGATTGCAAGCTCATAAACTTTAATGACAACTTAAAGCAAATAAGATAAGTTAACAAAAAAGAACTAAATAAATAACATATCAAATAAAAATAGCATTAACCTTGACATTTGGCTCAGATAGGAAAGCGTATAGCAGGGCATCTATATTTGGTGTTTTATAATGGAAACGTTGTTCAAAGTTACTAAATATTAAGTAGTGTATTACATATTATTTAATTTTACTAATTATCAACTATAGTCTACTTGATAAATTGTTTCACGATTCCATCAAATTGATTTCTAGACCTCTGTAAGTACTACTAAATCGATTTAGTGTGTAATTCTTCATAGTTGCTGTCTATGAATCAGTAGAATTCATTGGAATTTCGTAGTATACAAATATTGAAGGAAACGATCAAATGAGAGTAAAGCAGTAAAGTAAAGTAAGAGGAAAAAAAGAAGTAGAAATCTCCTGAGAAAAGACAAATTAATAAATGTTTTATAATCTAAACAAAGTTGATCCTTAGCTCAGTTTTATTATAATAGATTATATATTTATATGTCCAATTAGTTTTATACAGTTTTCTAGAGTATTCCTCAAATTATTCCCCATATAATTCGGGACACTGCACAAATTGCAGGCACTACGGAGTCAGTGGAAAGAATGCGGAGCTACATATATCTTATTTGACAAATACAATTGTGCAAGCAGCCTAAGTGGGGCTTGCCAGTGAGTCAGGAGATTTACAAATTCAATACGGAATATGTGGGTAAATACACATGGAAAACTGATATAAGTGCTCTGATTGTAAGAGTTGACTGTGTACAGATATATATAGACATATTGCTTACTATTTGAAATATTCTGGGAAAAGAGATTAGAGAGGACTCTTAGAGGCAGCCTTATCCCAATTCGCATTTGAAAAGTGCTTGTCAAATATGACAAGAGGATGTTGGCAATGGGACTGGCAGTCAGGCATCGCGTGGGCCGGCTCAACCGCTGCTTTACCATTAATCAGTGACTTTAGGGTGCTAAGCTAATAAATGAAAAGGTCTAGCAAATAATACGCTATTATTTATGAATTCCATTTTGGCCAACACAAGCCACAGCCAACGAACGAGTCAAGAGTCGCAGGTCAGTCAACTGTTCTGCCAAAGAAGAGATGATGTACACATACATACATACACACATATATATGTATATGCATGTACATATAGTATATAGTGTATATAAATGAAATTTTTATGTGCCCTCAAAAAGGCAAACGAAAAAATATGAGGCCGGCGCTCGGTAAGCTTTCAATTAACGGATAGCCAACAGGACATCGAGGGATAGACTGAATTCACTGGAATATATTACGCAAAAACTTTTACTGGGCCTTAAGTCAAAGTTCGTGTTTGCCTTTTTGTTATTCACTATCTGTCTCTCTCTCTCTCTCTCTCTCTCTCTCTCTCTCTCTCTCTCTCTCTCTCTCTCTCTGTGTGTGTGTGTGTGTGTGGTGGGTGTGTGTGCTTTGGACAAATTAGCTAAAAATAGTCACGGCATGACGTCCTTCATGCTGCAGGACAGCCTCTTTATTAGGACCACCATCTGACGGTCTTTGAATTTATTATCAACAAAAGTCGACGAATGTGAAGCATATTGTGGGCCAACAATTGATTGGCAGCGTGTGTACACACGTTTGTGTGTACACAAACCCTTGTCTGTGTGCATGTGTGTGTGTGTGTGTTTTAGGCTGCGAACTCGCAATTAAATTACACATTGCGCATTCGCCGCATTGTCAACAAATTGAAGCAGCTGACTGCAGACAGCGCTGTTGCCGGCGCTGCTTCTGTTGGCAGCGGCGTCGACGTCAGCGACGGCGTCGTGTTGCTCACTTCCGTTTCGCTTTACGGCTAATATCGCATTTAGAATGCATTTCGTATGCGCCTCTTTGATCTTAACTCAAGCATTTCGCACACACTATGTGTGTATGTATGTGTGTGAGTGTGTGTATTGATTATTTGCAGTAGCTATTTATTTCATAATTGCATTCTTAAATGTGCTGAAAAAAATTTACGAATCAAAAGCCGCGCGCACGATTCACCGAAAAATTTCAATAAATACAAAATATTTTAATTGTTCAACAATTTTGCCAAGAAAAATAATAGTTGTTAAGCTAAACAAAAAAAAAAATCATAAAACGAATTATAAATGCACTATTAATAAATTATATTACTTACATTTTAGCTAAGAGCCTCGGTTTTCTTTGACCATTCATCACCTCAATTACCTCAAGATATTGGCAAATAATTCCATTAAATAATAATTGACGTTGAGCAATTGACGTTTCTTCTGATTCCTGTTTTAGTATACCTTTTACATTATGGTTTCTTATCGAATTTCTTGATAACTTCCACAGGTATTGTAATGTTCATGATGATAAAAGAGTCTAGAGATTTTGCAACCATTTCTCTGTCTGAATACGCTCATGAGTTCAACTCTTTGTCTTCATTCATTTTTTCCGGTTTGTCCGTATCGCAATATAAATAAAGTTGTGATATCCTGATCTGAACCACAGATGAATGAAAAATACATTAGTATAGCCGAAAGAAACAATAATAAAAATATTTTAATTTTAGATAATAAATAAATCCTCTCGGATTATTCAACAAAATATTAACTTGCAACTGCTGATAATTAGTGAATACACTATAAGCATATCAAAGCAATCAATGGTTAATAAAACGTTTAGCTGGCAAGCAATATACACTGCTGGTAATAGGGCTTACACACATAGTCGATGTGTTTATATGTCTAGTTGATTAGGTCGATAGATTTATAGTTCAGTCACATATTTATATCAGTTTACCCCTGGGAGTGACAGCAGCTGAGATGATGGTAACACTTTGATATAGCTCCATTTGTATGCATCAACATATTCATTTAGTGAGCGACAGTCGAATTCAATATGCACTTACATCGTAACATATGCTTTGAGATGACGAATTTATAATTCATAATAATGTGTGAGTTATAAATTGATCACAGTTAAGTAGAAAAGTACGCGATGTAATAGAAATTAATATATGTTATATTACTGTATATATTATTAATCATTTAATGTGTATATAGTGTGTATAATGCATAACCAAGTGCATAAGCTGCCCAAGTGGAAGAGCATATAAAAATAGCAAAGCAATTACGACCGCACAGGCTGCTGCTGCTGCTGTTGCTATTGCTATTGTCGCAGTCAACGTTGGCGTCGGCGTTGTTATTCGGCATTCGGCACGAGCGTCGCATGCTAAATGGGGTGGGCTCAACTGTTGGCACACGACGCACACGATGTCGTCTTCGTGGCTGCTCGGCGCTGCCGTCGCCCACGATGTCGTCTCAGCTATGCAGCATCGAGCAGAAACGAAGACGACTTCGTGTGCGTCGTGTGCCAACTGTTGAGCTTCGCCTGGCTGCGCTCAGCTAAGGAGCTGTTGCTTTTGCTTTTGCGGCATTGCCGGTGCTTTCACACCCACGGCGACGAGTAGTAGTAGCAGAGGCAGCAGCAGAAGCAGCAGCAGCAGCGCCAGCGACTGCGGCAGAGCAGCCAGCGTTATTATCGTTGTCGTTAGCCGAGCTGTCGGCTCGTTATTCTTAATCGACGGCTCGCTGCAGACGGTGCAAATATCGCACGGCAAAACTTACCGAAAAGAATATATCGCGCGTGCGTAACAGTCTATACAGAGACAAATATATATATACACATATATATACATATATATTTATATATATATACATACTTATGGCTAATGCCGAAAAACAGCAATTGCTAAATAGTTTAATGATAAATTAAGTGAACAAGTGGCTGACGATCGCAAAACTAGTTTACAGCTTGCCGCACTTGCAACACACACACACACACAAACGTGCAAAGATTGGTAAAAATATCATCAAATAAGAAAGACCGCCATGTCCGTGGCCAGTGGGGCTGACAATGCCACTGTGGGGCAACTGCTGCAGTTGGCCAACGAGTTGACCACAAATCGATCGGCCGCTCTAACGGCCACAGCCGCTTTGTATAACAATCGCAGGCGTTTGATATTCAGTTTGATTGTCATGGGGCTCGGTGTGATCGGCAATTTTCTGGCATTGATTATTTTGGCGCGCAAAAAGCATAACAAGAACAGCAAATACACCTTTATGTTGCGGTAAGTCAACTGGAATGCATATATCGACACCAATACACACACACACTCAATCACACACACGTACAGTCAGTCGGGTGCGAGTGTCTCCATTGATAGTTGTCATATATAGTTTTTGAACTCCGTGCGTCGAGTTCATGGCAGTTGAGGTTTGTTCAACTTGCTGCAAATCGAAATTGTGCGGGTCCGAATTTGCATTAAGAGTCAAGCGTACGACGCGAAAAGCTCAGCTACCCCAAACAGAAAACAATCACTAAAAGCTAAATCGGAAAACATATGCGAGTATCGCATTTCGTATGCCCTGTGCAAACAAGACATTTCAAACTTTTTGAATAAGCGCAACAAATATGCTGAGAACATATGGTGGGGTAGGATTTCATTAATGAAGCTTTTACATTTGTGAACCGCCTGAATTCATTTATTATACTGCTTTGCATCAGTCATAATATTTATATGAATTAAAATTGAGTGTAATGGGCTTTAAACGTGTCGTATACTTAATATGTATATATTTACTTTTATATTTATGACAGATCGTGACATTTTTAGCTGTGATATCCTTTAAGAAATTCAAATTAAAATTGTACATTAATTATTTAATTATACAAATAAATATTTTTAATAATACTCGGTTGAAATTTATACATTAAAAAATACGCACAAAGGGAAGCTCAATGTTTTGTTTAGTTTTCGTGCGTTTCTTTATGGTTTTTATTGATAAGTCATAATCAACTAATATGTGACCTTGAGCCTAAATTATTAAAATATATATATATGTACAAGCACATATATACTAGCTAATAAAAATCGTTTAGCTCTATCGTAGAGCTCAAGTCTAGCTAAGCTTTATCTTTATATCTTATCACATTTTACTTTACCTAAATATTTTAAAAGTTAATAGCAAACTTATATCAATTAAATCAAAAATAGATAATTCAGCCGAAATGTGTGAGAAAAAGCTGTGGACGAATACATTTATATTTAAACAAAGAAATTATTATTTTTAGAAAACCATTAATTTGTACTATTTTGAGAAAATCAAATACTTACAAGCTAACGAACTAGTTCTTTGCTTGGGTGATTTCAGCCCTAGAATAAATATTTCGTATTGTTTTTTTTTTTTTAATGTTAAATTCATTGTAAGCTTCTATACAAATTAAATGTAGTTTCTAAGCAGTTTAAGCCGTTTTGGCTTAATGGCCAGCAATTGCCGTTCCAGCTAAATCTAGCTTTTACCGCTCCGGAAAGATGGCATTGTCGTAAATATTATTTACATTGATTTATAGTCCCTTTTTGTTTTTGGTGAATCCCCATACGTTTTATGTTCATATTCATTTTAATAAATACCTATACTTCGTTTAACTGTATATAAGTCTTATAAAACATTTAATTAGAGATAGACAAAACATTGATTGCATTAACAAAGCACAGCAGAAATTTCTATTGAGATATGTACATATATGAAAGTATACATAAAAAATAATAATTACTCTGACTTATTACATTTGATTAATTAGTCATTTTAAATTCAAAGTATATTTGCAAAACTTATATATGTATACCTATATATTCTCTTTTAACTCTTGGCAGTATTTAATAATCGGCAAACGTAATTAAAAATTGCCCATTTAGTAACTCAATTATATTTCAATTAAGGCAAATCCACGCACTTTATGGTCGGGCCATAAAATCTGCTTCCCCAATCCAAAATTATGTGACTACAAAAATTCAGCCAACGAATTCGATGAACATCGAATAGGCTGAGTATACTATTATATATGAGATAAAAAAGCTCTTCTTCAATCAATTACCATAACCACCCTCGTAATTGAATTATATCGTTTGCTTAGCTGTCGCATAACTTGGCATTAGTTCGCATCAGCTTTGATTTACTTTCATCACTTTGAAATTTCTGGCTGGCAAATCGCGTAAAATATTCGAGTTCATTTTTCATCTGGCTTAACTGGCATCAATTTTCACAGTTTTCATTCAACATAATTTGTTCCCAGCAAATCCTCAAAGTGCTTGTCAAAGCAATTTGAGCTTTCTAATAGGGGCAAAAAGTAGAAACAACAAGAAATGTCCTTGCACAGGACTTGCGCGTGTGCTCGCTCAAGGGTGCAAATGGCATAAGCTTTGATCTACAAGTTTTGATTTTGATTGATGAAAGTGTGCGCATTCATTGGCACTTGATGTACGAGCAATGTATGTATGTGTACATTTATATAAAGGCAGCCCTTGAAAGTTTGTGCCCTCATGCGGGCCCTAAAATGTACGTGCATAAATTATAATATCTATATATAGGTATATATGTATATACATCTATATACACATACATACAATATTTACATATAGTAGATACACTTCCGCTATTCGATTGCAATGATTTGCTTATTTTCCAATTTCATGCCTGCTTGTTGGGCTAAAGCGAGCATATTAGTTGGCAAAACTTTTTGGCATCTATCAAAGAAAGAGACTTGAAATATTGAATATAATATAGTACATCTAAAATATTAGCAAGTGAATAGTACCTCTACTATATAAAGAGCAAGAGAGAGCTGGCGTTACATATACCAGAAGTCCTGATCCCTGACATTCCATATAGAGGCTAAGAGAGATCAATGAATTCTATAGAGACGCCGATGATGGGCACACTGTTGCTCATCTTGAAGGACCCACACAGCTATATATATCTATATATCTTCTATATATTTATGTTAGCACTATACATTTTCTACATTTTATGATCTTTCTTGAACGAGTATCAAGCTGTCGTTTACGCTCGTCATTTGAATTTGTTTGTATAAATTGGAATTTTTGTTGCCTCAGCGAAAATTTGCTCAAACATTTTCTAAAACAAATACGACTCACTAATGTAAAAGTTTTGTATATATACAAACCATAAAACGACATTGTAATTACAAGCTGCGACTATAAACACATGTATATTATATATATGGGGTATATACATATATATATAGTATGTTTCTCCGACTTTATGCGTTCGTCCGGTAGTTCCACAATAATTACTATTCAGCATCTCCATCCATATCGATATACATACATATCTGTGGTATTTATATACATGTAAATATTTTCTTCGGACTGCCGAGAGTTGAAATCGATTATTTATAACCAAGACAAATGATTTTCTTATGCGCCACGACGAGTGACAATTTTTAATGGTTCTGTAAGTAAAAAAACAAATAAATAAAAGCGAAAATAAAAGCAAAAATCGAGTTTTGCAACGACAAACAGAGAACTTGTTGTCTTCTATCTGAAAGTAAACAAATGATAGACACAGGCGTACCAGAACGAATACTAAATACTCTACAGCAAATATGTAAAATGTTTTTGAACAATTTTAAGAAGAGACCAAGTATCATATGACCAGTAATGATCCTTACTAATGTCTAGATTTTTGTAAAATCATTATTTATATTAGATGCAGTGATACCCCACATAACTTACTCTACCGTACCTGTATATAAGCTATATATATTACCTGACGACATTAACAACAATAATAGTACGATTAGCTAGCACTTCAGATATACACATGTGAACAGAGTATGAGTCTGACTTGCATTCATGAGAATCGTGTAGAAGAGTTTACACTTGTACTTCACGAGGTATACAAATAGTTGAGGGCATTAAACGGCCTTCACCTACCCTCTCTCACTCTCTCTCTCTAACGAACTGCATTGATACATTTATCAGCCAACAGCCCAGAATAAAACAGTTTGAAAAAATATATATGTATGTATATAGAGAGAATACATAGCTAAATAGAAATGTGCAGACATTCGTTAATCGGATTCAGGTGATAGCAAGCAACCAGCAATTGCTAGCAGGTATATTACTAGACAGATTTTAAGCAATCAGGTCTTGTGGAATGAGCATGAATCAGGCAATCAAGCGGATATTGCGTCTATATACAGTTTGTATATACATATATAAAAGTATATCAACTTGCGACTGGTCAGTTAGTGCGATTTGTCACTATTTGTTTGGGCTATCGATAAGGCCCAATAGATGTGACATCATTAAACGCATTTATTGTGCAGAAAACTTTAATTGCGCTATTTACGAGCCGAACGCAAAAGACAATAACTTACAGGCTCTGTTGGCTCTATGGCCCCTCTAGACCAGGCCTATGCTGCGACACGCACTTGAGCCCACAGCTGAGCACGTCGCTCTGGCAAAAAGGGACCTCAAGCAGTCTCAAACTGCGCTAATTTATGGACCCATTCAGTTGCGTCGAGCTAATCCCACATCCTTTATAATGCCCGCTCATGAAAGTGAAACAGAGTATATTGGTGTTTGCGAATGTGTGACTGATGTAAGTTGAAAATATTTTGAAATATATATGCATGTGGGGGTACTCTTGATTATAGCGTAGTTCGCTCAGGTCTTGAGATATTGTAGATGCTCTTCATTGAAGCTCTAGACTTGTATGTATGCTCTCTATCATACTATCAATGATGTACTCAAATTTCTATAGAGATGGAAGCAAATTGAATAGAAAAGCCTCACAAAAACAAACAAAGGCAGTCACCTCTATGACTAGAAGACGTGGTATATTGGGAAAACTACATCTATTTTATACCTTTATGACTCCATATACTAATCTGCACTCGCTATAGACCTTCAGGCAGGCAAATGATATGACATTGTTAAGTTTTCCCATCAACCATGAACGAGTATTATGCAGTCGTATACTCACCCTCATATTATTACATCCATTTCAGCTGCCTGGCCACAAACGACTTGGTCGGTCTGCTGGGCATGTTGACTGCTGCGCTCTTGAAGTACAATTTCTTTGAGGAGGAGGAGGTGCCGTTCTTTGTGCGACTTGACTGTGTGGGTCATGTGGTGTGGCGTTTCTTTGGCGTCAGCTCCGGCTGTATTGCAGCCGTAATGGCTGCCGAGAGATGTATGGCCCTTGCACGTCCCTTCATCTATCACAAGGTAAGCAGAAATTTCCACTCACTCACATGGCATTCACTTAGATCCATCTGTGTTGGCTGTGTTATATAGCACATCACCTATGAGCTGATTCAGAAGAGTGTCAATAGCATTTTGCTGGTGGCCGTCGTAATTACGTTTTTGCCCTTTGTTGGCTTTGGCGCCTACATAGACGAAACGAATCCGGAGAAATTGAAATGTATACGCTATCGCGATGCCCCAGGCACCTTGAACAAGGCCTACTCAATATTCTTTATGGTGTTTGGTAAGTCCCCTCTCTCCCTCTCACTCCCCATAATAATCATCGTAATTATCCCTACAGGCAGTTTACTTTGCGTGGTTATTGTCGCCTGTAATTTGTTTGTGGCGCGTGTATTGTGGGTCATTGGACGCAGTCGCACCACCAAGCGGTATATGCAATATAATCTGGTTAATCGCGAGAAGAGTGTGCGCAGCATCGACGCCGAGAGCAGCAGCGGCACCACCCTCTATTCGGCTCAGCCGTACAGCACCAGCACCGGTGGCGGCAGCAGCCACTACAATATGCCACCACCACGTCAATTCCATCATAGCAACAGCGTAACGATGACTGCCGAGACCTCACCTGATGAGATCAAGTTTGCAAAGCTTATGGCATTCCTGAGCATCTCCTTTGTCATCTGCTGGATGCCACAGATGGTAAGTTATAGATATGTATATCTGTGTGTATATCTATAAATTACACTGTACAGCAAATTATATAATTCAATAGATTTTAAGGCAATTTATAGTAAAAATCCTTAGAGTTATTTATTCCTTTCCATTTTGGTTAACCAGTGTAATTTATTAATTAATGCAATTATTTTACTATTTTTTGTTTTCATTCTATTAAAGTTGTATTTTGTTAAATAGTGTTACCTTTTAATGCTTCTTCCCTTTACAGATTGCCATTCCACTGGCCATTCGGGAAAATCGTGTGCCCAAATCGCATCCATTCTTCATCATAGCCGATGTCCTGATGGCCCTGCACTTCACTCTCGATCCGTACATCTATGTGCTGAGCCGCACCAAGAGCATCAATTGGTCGCTGCTCGGCTGCATCAAGCGCTGGCGTTGCGGCTGGCGCGGCGGTCGGCTGCAGCGTTCGCAGAGCGATCAGAGTCGCATTCGCACCACCACAACGGAGCAGAATACCCTGGATTTCAATTAGGTCGAGCAGACCCGTTCTGTCTGCACTCTAACCTAAGTACTTATTAGTCCTATCTCTCTCTCTCTCTCTATGTGTGTGCGTGCGAGCGTGTATGTGTGTTTGAGTTGAAGACCCTCGTTGGCCAAGGAGTATCTCAATGCTGGGACACATTCCCTCAGCGCCAGTCAGCTGAAGGAGCTGCCTGTCTCATTTAGTCGTAAGCTATCCAATAATAAATCCCAATACCATATCAGGGCTGAAACACATATACTCTATCCGTAGTATGCTAAGTGAACAAAGCGCTCTTTCACATACTCTCATAATCTATTAACTGTACTTGTATAGCTCTAAGCATTACGTATAAACATACATATTTAGCTTTTACAATACGATATAAATAATCCATTAAATATGAGATGTGTTTTATTTTGGGTAGGATTTCGGACTGGGGATTAAGTCCACAATTAAGGTATGGTTAAATTACATTCAGGATCCCCGAAGAAGTTCTACAATTAAATTGTTCGCACTTACTCGTAATCCCACAGCAGATTTTACATCATTTCTGTCGGTTACTCGTGCAAAATCTATCCAAAACATAATTATACATCGAATAATAATCGTAATCCTCCTCTTGAATTAAATAGCCGATTTTCTTTTGTCATGTTGTGTACAAGTAAGTTTTTATTTTAAAAGTTATTTAGTACATAATTTGAATGCATTTTTCTTTAATTGTTTTAAATCTTCTTTTGTTTTTGTTTGTTTAGTGAATGTGTTTTGGTTTCTGCAATCGGAGACACACGGGGAAAGGTGTTTAGGTCCAGTTGATGTCTGTCTGTGTCAATTACAAATTACAAATTGTTTATGCAAAATGCGATGAAAATGTCACAAAGAGAAAAAAGGTCGTGTGAATGGAGGTGGAGAAGTGGAAGTGCATTCGCTTTCAGATCTCTGTCTTACAGTGGTATAGGGGTTTCTCTCGATCGTGTGGAAAGTTTTGTGTGCTTTAGATTAATGGATTATATTATATCTATATATTGTGTCTTATGCCCAATAATGCCGCCATCTTCTGATGCTTCGTCTAGTAGCGGTTGTAGCGGCCGCGCGCGCGATTGCGTTGCGGCGTTGCCTTTGGGCCGGCGGCAGCGCGAGCGGGCGTTGCCTTCTTGGCTGGCGATGGCGAGGCATCGGCTGCTGGAGCAGCTGCAGCTGCAGCTGGTGTGGCAGCAGCCGGAGCTGGAGTTGCAGTTGGTGTGGCTGCAGCAGGAGCAGCAGCTGGTGTGGCGGCAGCAGGAGTGGCTGCAGCTGGAGCAGCAGCTGCCGCGGCAGGGGCCTTTGCCGGTGTCTTGGCTGGCTCGGTCTTGGTCGGTGTAGCTGGCTGAGCTACTGGTGCGGGAGTTGGCACTGGAGCTGGCTCCGGCTCTGGTTCGGGCTCTGGCTCGGCTTCTTCTTGTTCCTGGGTCTCCATCTCCTCACCGTTCTCCTCGCCAGCCGGCTCCTCACCCTCGCCGGCCTCCTCCTCGCCTTCGTTATTCTCAGCCATCTCGAAGTCTTCGTCGTCGCCAGTGGCCTCCGATGGATCGTAGAGCTCTCCCTCGCCAGCTTCGCCAGTGGTCTCCTCGGCTCCGCCCTCGGCAGCTGGAGTCTCACTTTCATCGATCTTGCGCTTCTTGCGCTCATTCTCCTCAAGGGCAGCGGCGGCACGCTTTTGTGCAATCTTGGTATCGCTGGACTTCTCATTGATGAACTTGAGGAAGTTGCGATGATGAGTTGCGGTGCGCGAGTGAATCTCGGCGGTGACCTCTGTGTCGAAGAATTTGCTGCAGACAGCGCATTCGAAGCACTCCAGCTTTGAGATCAGACCAGCGCCAACGGGACGCTGCCAATTGTATTTGGGCAGACGAGTGTCTACCTCACTGGGAATCTCATCACCTTCGGCAAAGTCAAGGATGCAGTCCTCGGGATCAACGGGGAGAGCAACCTCCTCTTCTTCCTGGCTCTCATTGAGATCTTCACCCTCCTTGGTTTCATCAGCAGCCTCTTCACCCTCTTTGGGCTCCTCACCTTCAGCTTCCTCGCCCTCGGCACCCTCCTCTTTGTCATTCTTGGTTTCAGTGGTTTCCTCGCCCTCCTTCTTCACGGGCTTCTTCTTGCGCTTCTGTGGTGGACGGAGGTCGCGAGTCTCTTCCTCAGCGGTGCTTATGGGCAAAGTCTGACGCTTACGCTCGCCCACCTTGGTGTTGTTCTCAGCGGCCTTCTTCAGGTGATCGGCCGACAGCAAATGAGTGTCATAATCGATGCGTGTGGCAAACTCCTTGTTGCACTCCACGCACTTGGGATGCAAGAACTTCTTCAGCTGCAAATGACCCTCGGATTTGCGATGGGTTGAGATATGGCCATGGAAGTTCAAATCGCACATGGTGCAATAATCCAACTGGCGCTGCTTGCTCTTGCCCATGCGCTTCAAACGATCAAACTCAATCGACTTTAGCTGCTCAGCAATCTTGGCCTCCTGGCGTATCATGTTGGCCTTCAGGCGATAGCTCTCCTCAATACCCTCGCGCATCATCAAATGGGTGCGTCCCTTGATGTGGTTCTCAAACGAGTTGGCATCCCACATGTGCTTCTTGCACAGATGACAATAGAACATATCGTTCGGCACGCTAGCATACGGCGATTCCTTTGGAGTGGTGACACTAATTATCACACGATTATCGAGTGGAAAGAGTAAAAGATAGTTTATATATTAGTCAAGATTATTTCAAAGGAGGCTGACTTTAATAGGCGGCAGCTGTAGAAGTCACGCTGAAAGGATTGCACTGGATAAATATATATAGACAGACAATATATATATGTATATAATATTAATAGTTCTGGCATATTGATGAAGTAATGAAGGATGGGCAATCAATTGATTGGAAGGGAAAAAATGATACTTCCCATTACGATTATAGTGCATAAATCGTCGGACTTTACTAAAAATATCTCTGGAATAACTTCAGTTTTCTGATACACGAACTCAATGTGGTTTACACAAAGCACAAAAACCAAATCTATGCAATGTTTTATGATGGTTTTAAGGACGGAAACAAAAACAGACGGACATGATTACGTTGATATGAAATCTGTTGTTGAAACGGATCAAGAGAATATTTATAAAACTAAGTTATGGATGCGAATATGTCTTTCATGAATTCCAAAAATATAAAGCTGACTAAACATTAGTATAGCACCAAAGAGGCGGAAGCATCCAAATAGCTAGATAGATACCTTGAACTGCTGAGCTGCTGTGTCAATCGGAGAGTATTAAAGAGAAATCGAGGAAGGATTTCGAGATTCGGAAGATTGGTGAGAATAATACATTTATGCGAACATAGCAAAACGGCGGACAATGCTGGAGGACTTCTCCTCATAAAGAATATATATGTATATATTATCACAAAAACATGTTATAGTGGATAGAGGATATGAAAAATTAATCAATATATATTTACATATATATATTTGAAATAATTACAAAGTCTATTACTGTTCGCTATTCAGGGTATCTAACAATTCGGTATACCGAACAGCTTGAACATTAATGAATATACACATCAAACGATATTCCCCTTAAATGATATCTATGAGTCGTGAGGTATACTAAAATAAGTTAGCATATGCGAGAAAATAAAATAAAAGCAAAATAATAATATATAAAATAAAATACGTAACATTTATAACTCAAAAATGAAATTATACGAAACACATTTAGTCCACCCATCCTATAAACTCAGACGCTCTATTTTAACATCAATCAGTAAGGAGGATTTATGTTCTATACAAAATAGGGAAATACACACATATATTTATATATACATACATATACATATGTATATTATATATATACATAAATATAGCAATCCAATTGAGATAGTTAATTGTGATTATTCTTGGTAGAAAGAACTTATCAATATGCATTGGAAAAAATTGGAAATTAAGTACTTAAAGTTATACTTTTTGTTTTTTTGTAATTGATGCATTGATAAAAAATATTTGTAGAATTGATACATTGATGTGGAGGGAAAAATTGCGAACTGAGCAATTTTTCGCGGATATTTATATTTTTTTGGCAAATGTTTTATTGGAATTATTTTGTTTTTTTTTTTGTTGTATTTGATTTTTATAGTAGTTGTACTCTTACCTCTCAATTTTTTTTTCGCCAGGAGTAATTTCCTTCTTTTTATTAGTGTTGGCATTTTTAGCCAAAAGTTTCTTGGCACGATCAAAAGCATTCTGCTTACGAATGCCGCCGGCGCCCTGCTTTTGTGGGGGCTTTGGACCACCCGTAACGCCACGATTTTGGAAACCTCCTTGGCCACGACGATTATTGAGACGATTGCCGGCACCGCCGCCGCGATTGACCATCTATTTATGTTTAACACATACATAGTTTTTTGTTTTTTGATGTTGTCGTTTTGTTTACAATACATTCAAGTAGTAAATTATATAGTTTATATCAAACAGATTCGTTTTTCATGAAGCAAATGGTATGAATAGTAGAGTTTGAACGATTTTCAGTTGATAGATTGTCATCGGTATCGTTATCGATATGGTACAATTATAAATTCAATCGATTACAGTTATACAATAAAATCATTATAGATATAGAAAGCGAAGGCATATATAACATATATAGATGGCATTAAGCCATTTACAATATTTTTGGATTGTATAAAAAATTTCGAAATTAAATTAGTTTCCATTTTGACAAAACGGGAAAACAGAATTCACACATATATAATATTAATTGTTTATAAAGATAAATATATATATCGTATATATATATATATAGATAGATAGATGTATATTGGTCAAATCGGCGGAGCGGTTCGCGCAATCAGTCGACGGGGATGTTTTGTTGTTGAAGTCGTTGGCGTGGCGGCGTTTATGGCATTTTGTGGATTTGAGAAACACAGAACACGGGCGGGCGGGCATAGGAACCGATTAAGTGGATTGATCGGTTTATCGGTTTGAAGTTCGATTTCGATTGTTCGATTGTGAGTTCGATCAGAGCAGGAACGTTGAAGAAGAATGGCGATGTGTTATATGATAGTTTTGATTTTTGTTTTTGTATTTTTTTTTAATTGTTATTTGATATATTTTTTTGGTAATTTTGCAAATTGCAGTTGCACACCATCAATCAGTAATCAGTACCAGTACCAGATCGGATCGATTAGTTATTCAGTTTCAGAGCAGAGCAGAGCAGATTAGAAGAGTTTCAATCAATCAATTAATCAGTGCAGTGGGACGTCGCATTGGAAGAATTGGGCATCGCATCGTTTATATATATTTGCATTTTGGTTTTTGTATTTGCATATTTCATATAATATATTTGCGTTTTATGCATTTTACGTTTGTTGGTTTGTTGTTTCGTTTGTTGCATGTGCCACAATGTTCATACATCGTTTTGAAATTGCAGTTGCGCATACACATAGTAATAATAATATAAAAAAAAGGTAAATCATAATTTTTGAGGCACATTTATAAACGTTGTCGTTGGAAGAGATACGACAACACAAGCAACGGAAAAGTAGTTATAGTTATATTCATTTTGTTGGCAAACAACAACAACAATTGCAGCAGCAACAACAACAATAAATGCACGCAGCGACGAACATCGTCGGATATATATATATATGTATTTGATGTATAGGCACAATTTGGATGCGATTCGAAATGCGTTTTCGATGCGATTCGATTTGCGTTTTGCGTATTGTTTTGAGTTTGTTTTTGCAAACAAGCATCGAATGATTTGTTTGGTTTGGTTTTCAGTTTTCGTGTAGAAGAGAATAAAAATAAATAATTGGTAAATTAGCAAAAATTGTGATTGTTTTAAAAATCCAAAGATTTTTGATATTTGGGTTTTTGGTCGTAGTAAATATATAAAGTATTTTATACAAAAGTTATTTAAATGCCTAAATACATCTAAAAAGTGAATATATATATATATATATATTTGGTTTCTCGAATATCATCATACTCTTTTCATCTTTAAATGGAACATTTGTTGGCGGTACTTCATATTTAATTGGTACAATCAATCAAATCGATTCAAGTCATCAACAAATTTTATTCTACACAAAACAAAAAATCTGCATTTAAAATGGAATAAATGCTTTTTTCTATGAAAACCTTCTCCATCTAACCAAAATTTCCAGGGTTCTCACTTTATGCAAATTGGTTTAATTATAAATTTTGTTTGTTTTTTTTTTTCATTTTTTTTTTTTTTTTAGTTACCAACTACAAACTATTTAAAACTTATGTCTTAATAAAAATAAAATAAGGGTTTTTGTTTTGGGTTTATCTCTCTAGTGGGGGAGCTAAGAGGCAGAGGAAGCTAGTTTTTATTTGGTTCAAGTGCACTTGTTTGTTGACACCAATATAAAAGAAATTAATAATAATAAACAAAAATCAAGTAAATTCAATTTTATGTTGATTTAAGTACAGATAGCGGTTAATTAGCATATTAAATGAGCTCTATTATAGATCTACAATACTATTTACACTTGGAATCAAACAAGTGCAATTTGTAAACCAATTCTGTTCAGCTCCTCTGCTCCTCTCTCAGTCCTCCACGGAGAGAGGATTAGACACAAAATAATAATAGAATACTCAAAAATTATAATGTTGATAAAAAAGGCTCGATATATATCGATACATACCGGTCCGCCGCGTTGATTACGATTGCCCATGCCGCCGCGTGGCAGATCCAGCAGCGAGGGTGGATTCTGATTGCCGAATAGATTGTTCAGCAAATTGTTGGCCAAGTTAATAGCCTGGGCATTCATCTGGCCGCCACCTTGGCGCATATTGTTGCCAAATTGGCCGCCTCCGGGATTCTGGGACTCCCACGGCGACATATTCATGCCGCCCATGCGATTGGCGCCCATCGGTCCGCCGTACTGATTACCGCCGCCGCCAAAGTTGCGATTGCGATTCTGATTGCCACGGAAAGCCATATTCGCTTTAAGATTGTTGTTGCCGTTGATCAAATGTGCTGGACGCGAATGTAGTTGTTGTTGTTGCGGATTTACGTTGACCTTAACGCTGCAATAAAAGAAAGAGAAAGATGGAGGATTGCACTTAGCCAAATTAAATATTTATATCTAAGCATGAACACTCTGAATAGAGGTACTTAAAATGCATTTAGTTGTAAAAGTGTATATTTAGTATATTTAATGGGTTTCTAGGCATACCTGACCATGACTCTTAGCTATACTAGATGAAAATATGTATTTAAGAATTTTTTTTTTGGGTATTTTGGGTAAGCGAAAGCGTGCGTTTATGAAGCGTTTGTAAAGGCTATGCTGAAATTAAAAAAACATCACAGAACATAAACAATGTAAACTAATTTTAACTGTTACTAAATAGTAGTTGAATTATTTAGATGAAGTTAGTAAAAACATATGTTAGGCACACAAAAAAGTAAAGTATCTGTATCTAGGGGTGTGCAAAGGAAGCGCAGATACATACACATCAAGTTATATGTATACAAAAATAACGTCATCTGAAAACAGGGTAGTATTTAAGTATGTATTGACGCACGCATTGACGTACATGTAGAACGCTACCTGTTTACCAGAATTGCAGACATACACAAATACAAGCACAAAAGAGAAATGGGCACAGTTAGTTAGCAGCGATACAAAAAAAACTGGTTTTAATGCACCAACAACAATATAACCGGCTGAAAATAGCGGCAAAAGCAAATGCTTTTGCTGGTTGAGGTGAATGCCTATCTAAAAAAAAAAATGGCGACCAAGCGATGCGTATGTGTGTGTGTGCGTGTCGGCTGAATCAGAAAACCGGCATTGAAAAAAGTATGCTTAAGCAGATCATGCATTTATTTACTTATCACAACGAAGAATTAAACTAAATATTATAATCTAAGAGATAATTATTGTCAACTTCATTCACCACTAATTCTGCGCAGTTTACATTATATCAAAAGCTCAGCAAACTAAATGTACTTTTTTCTTACGGCATAGATTGCATAAGTTTTTATAATTTCTGAAAAATTTGTAGCAGAAGCCACTATTACCATGAGACCACCAATGAAAATCAATAATTAGATTGCAGGTTGGCAATGTGAAAAAAATAATCTGCCAACAGATACACACACACACTCATACACACGCACAGAATATTTTTCACAGCTAATGAAAGTACGGGAAATTATGCATTGATTGACTTACGTTGATTAGTTTTCTTGATTTGCAGCGCTATGCAATTTATTTTTGTTTTCTGTGACTATTTTAACACGTTTTTTATACAAAATTTAATTCTATATTTAAGATGGCTGCCTATTGTGAAATTTTATTTTCCACACACGAACGAGACACTTCTCTCTATGAGCTGCAAGTAATATGAATAGATTGCTTCGATAGAAACCGATGGTAATTATTTTTCATCGCAGGGTTGATTGCAAAGCACAATATTGCCAGACTGTTCAAATGTATGCGATATATATTTCTGAGCCGGGCCGATATTTTTAAATATCGATAAGTGCTATTTTGATAAATGAAGTCACAATATTATCGAGCGAAATTCAAAATGAAACATAGGGCAAAGGAGGTTGTTTTTTTTTGGTTTAATTTTATTAATTTGCATAAAATTGACGTATAATTCTGATATACGTCCTTGTAATGCATATCTTTTTACATATAAAGGGATTAAACATATTAATTGTAATCTTTATAATAGCAATAATCGTAATTATAATAGTTCTTTTCTTTGCATTTATCTAGAAAAATTACTGCTGCCTTTTGTGTTGTAGCTGTTTAAGTACCACAGCATAGAATAGACTCAACATAAAATATGGTGGCATACATTTCGCTACGTGTTTTATGTGTGGTGTCTTTCTTTCGACTACTAAAAATAGAAGATACTACAGTGAGACATCTATACACAGTTTACATATACAAGAACATAGATCAATTAGATAGGCAAAAGGTGCAGCGAAATGGGATCCAAATGGCATCCGCATCCCGACTCTCACTACTCTGTGCGCCTGTCTCATTGACATGCCGACAATATTATATGCTAGATTTAACGGATTTATGGATTAACTTGCGCTATTTAACATAGTAACTACAGAGAACACTAACCAATAGTAAGTTCGCATTTGATTTCATATCTTTCTTTGTTTTCTTTCTCTATCTCTTTCACTCTCTGCTTCTGTTTGTGTGTGTTTTTTGGGATCGAACGTAAAGGATATTTGCATATGTTTATCGTTTTCAAATGACTCGCACTTCTAATGTATTTACATAATCCGCCGTCGGCGACGGCGCCCGCACCTAGTAGAAGAAGAGCAATCGCTCCTGGGCCGATGCGGAGAGCAGGCGCCAGGAGCGTTTGATGCTCACATACTGTATGAAGGCGCGTATGGCAATCAGGAAGCCAAAGGCGCAGATTAGCCACCAGAGCCACGAGTTCTCATGCGAGGCCAAGTCCGTTGAGTGTTTCACAATCAGCGTCCACTTGGCCAGCGACAGCCCGAAGCCGGACAGAGCGCCGTACCGGGCCGCAATCGTGTGACAGAAACAGGTGAGCATCAGAAAGCCAATCCAGTTGAATAGAAATGCGACCATAAACGCCGTAATGAACATGATGTCCGTGCCCAGCAAATTGTCTGTGGTCGACAGGCTGTTCTCCGGATCGCCCGCATCGATGGCAATGAACGTCAGCGCCGGATGATTGGAGCGCACAGCGCCGGGGCCATCACGCAGCGGATTTGGGGGCAGCGGCAACAGCGGATTTGGCGGCGGCGGCAACTGCTGGGTCGTTGGCAAGGTCAGAAAGGCGGGCGGCAGCTCTCCATTCAGTGACTTCTCCATTTGCACCTCCTCATATGTGGGCAGCTTGCCGTGCAGCTCCTGCGGCAGCGCCAGCTCACAGCTCTGCGACTGATCCCCATCGCTTGCAACGTGTGCGGTCAGCGCCAGCGAGGGCTGCTGCGGCGCCAGTGGCTGTTGGCCGCCCTGACCCTGTGCGTCCGGCTCGTACGGCGGAGGTGCGCTAAAGTCTGCCTTGGGCGGACCCAATGGATCATCGCCCGGTGCGGAGGGTTGCTGATTATTGTGCGGCATAACTGTAAAACAGAAAGAATGGGATGAAGATCATTAATTTTGAATATATAATATAATTTAAAATAGACTGCAAAGAGAGATAAATACGATGCATAAATCAAATTTACTTTTTATTTAGTCAAAACTTTGTTCTCGCATTTTTATTAAAAATAGTTGTAATGCTTTGTCATTTGTTTAATAAATAATTATTAAATTAGTCGTATTATTAAATAAATGGGCGGCTCGCTGCCAAAATTGCATTGGATTTCAGTTAATAATACTTATTGCGTTAGCTGCATAATCGAAAGGCACTTCGATGGAATCGCTTAATTCAAGTTATAAATCAGTTATTTGTAATAAAATGAAAACAGTTAAACAATTTGAAAGATTAGTCGTTAGCGCAGATTAGTGCCTGGCACGCTCATGGCTGGCAGCTGACAGACGATAGGCCTGCTCCAATGTGACAATGCGACAATGATGCGGCCCAAAGGGACGACGCGCTATGCGCAGCGGCTTAAAGCCATCCACTTGATCGACGCCCGCATTCTCGAAACCCAGATCACCCACATCGTTCCCGTTGCTGTTGCAGTGCAGCTTCTCCTTCTTCAGCTTCTCGTGCCGCAAGTAGAGCACCACACAGCACATGGCCATAATGATGACGGCGAGCGTCGCTCCGCTCACGATGCTCGCCTTCTCCAGCATCACACGATTGCGCGTGGGCAGATAGGAGCCGTCGATCTCCTTGTACTCGCAGCGCGGACCCATAAAGCCCAACGCGCACTCGCAATTGTACAGAATCTCGTTGTGAATCTCCACGGTGAAGCAGGTGGCGTCGTTCAGGCAATACCAGGCGGCATATGTGGGCGGGCAGCTGTAGATCGGGAACGTGATGTTCGGCCTCGACGTGGTGGTCAGTGCGATGACATTATCGGGCGGAGGCGATGTCTGCGCTGCCTCCGGACGAGGCTTGGATATGGCACGCGAGGAGCAGGCGGCGCTCAGCGAGAGGCAGGCACAGAGCACAGCGGAAAAGGCAAGCAGCGTTTGAGCTTTCATCTTGAGTTCTACAAGTTAAGCAGCAGGCGGCGGCGCATGGCGAGAAGTATTGCAAGTGGGCGAGAGGCAGGTTGGGTGGCAAACAAATTTGTGTGTCTTGTGTTTTGCTTATGCTTTTTGCTTTTTGTTTAGTTTTTGTTCTTGACTTTTTTTGTTTTGTTTTTCGTGCGTTGTCTGCAACAGAATAAAAGCAAAGTGCAATTAAAATCAACTTAAAATTCAATAAAAGTGAATTTACTGTGTTTTTCTTATTCTTTTTTTTTTTTTTGTGGTGTGCGTGTTAAGTTGTGGGTGTTGGTGTGTGTGTGTGTGTGTTGTGCCGAGCTGTGCTGTAGAGTGTGCTAACGCCTGCCTAGGCCAGCCTTGCCCTCAATCTCATTCCCACTGCTGCCCTCTCTCTCTTTCTCTCTCCCATTCTCTCATCTCTGTCTGTCTGTCACTCTCTCTCTCTCTCTCCCTCTCTGTCTCTCGCTATCGACCTAAGTGGAAAATAACAAAGCGGCTTATTAATTAACAAATTACATGTTCTGTACAAAATAAGAGAAATAAACACAAATTACACATTTTATTTACCTGTCTCAACTGAACGAAGATGTTTGCACAGTTTGCACTTGTTTTTTTTTTTCGTTGTTTACTTATTTTTTGGGTATTTTAATGTGTTCACTCTTAACTTTTAAAAATACATAAGCGCGAATACGTTGAACTTGGCAAGTTGAACTTTACGTAAGTCACCTTGACTATCCTTAACGCTAAATGACAATAAGGTAACTCTTGCAGGTAGAGTTAGTTCCACGAGTGCATGTGGAAAACGAGTGGATCGTTAAAATGCTTAGAATGTGCAAGAAACGGATATTGTATAAATAGTGGATAGTAGACAGAGTAAAGAAGTAGAGGGTGTCTTGTTGTAAAAGTAGTAGTAGTAGTAGTATTAGTAGTAGATGAGTATCAAAATAGTAGTAAATGAAGAGTTGCTAGTCTTGGGACAGCATAAGTATAAATACTAGCACAGTAGTAAATAAGAAATAGTAGAGCAGAAGAAAAGTAGTCTGATAGTAATAGTAAAAGGAAAAGTAGTAGTAATAGTCGTAGTAGTGGTACTAGTAGAGTAGTGATATAATACTACTATTGACGGTAGATTAGTTCAACTGAAATAGTAGTAGTATCAGCACTATTACTAACTAATATCAGCAAGATTAGCAATATTAGTAGCAATAAAATACTAACAGTCTATTAGTAGTAAACAACGAGTAATAAGCTAGTATGAGTCTCATTCTATATATACCATAAACAATCATGTTGAGCAGATGTTCAATAAGATTTCACAGATCGGAACACTTACAGCTTGCCACGCTTACAATGATTTTTCGTGTGGTTCCACTTTATAAATGCCGTGACAAAGGCACCATAAACATTCCGCCACACGTCATAGAGTCTATATACTTTGTACTCTATGAATATTCCACCTGATTATTATATTTATATATTTTTCTACCCGCAACTCGTAGAAACAAGCTTTGTTTTGGCTCAAGTTCAGAACTTTAATTACGAGCTATTCGCCACGCTAATTTATGGCTAACTGGTTTTCCACTGTTGTCAGATGTCCTTGAACCTAACGGTACTTCAGAAGCATTACATACGCTATATGTATATATAGAGAGAGAGGAAAAAACACATCAAGCTCTACAGTTAACGTTCTCATGGAGAAATTGTCGCGCGAGCAAACGAGTGCCAATTTGATTGACCTTTTGGGCAATTGAAAGCGAATTTGAATAATAACTCAAAATAGTTCTTGGGCTGTTAAATCGTTGTAGTCGTATATTTCCAACTGCTGTTCACTGTGCAAATCGGGACTACGACTCTAATTAGCAACATTTACAAATGGAGGAACAGCCGCAAAAAACACGCAAATGCGCAGTTTATTTGGCTTCCCAGTTAAGTTAATTCGAGGTGTGGGCGAATGCGTGTGTGCCGGACATATTAGGAGAAGGTCAATTTATAAGACACACACACATACCATATGCCCAGTGTTACCATAATAAACACTCTAGATATAAGCTTATTCTGGGAGATTTATGAACTTGGAAACGAGATAAAACAGAGAAATCTAGAATTTACAGGGTATCAGAGACTTGTTCATAGAATGTTTACTTGAAAGTATGTATATATAGCTTGAGATCTTGGGCTATTGCTTAGAGGAGTTCCAGTTTCAAGGGATCTATCGATGGCTGTTGGTCTCTCTCTCTCTCTCTCTCTCACTGTCTGTCTCTTTTTTACTCTCTCTCTCTCTCTCTCTCTGTCTGTCTCTTTTTTACTCTCTCTCCCTCTCTCTCACTTTTTCTCTCTTACTCTCAATCTTCGTATTCCATATGTCTGCAGTTGCACTTCACACTCTGCTTCAATGATTATCTATACCAGGAAAGTACTGTATATATACCAATCTTATCTCAAATCTTGGGTAATTCTAACTCTGCTCTACCTCTCTAACTATTAGTCACACCTAACTATTATATTAAATAGTACTCATATTTAGTATTCCTCTTTAATCAGAGTTTTGCTTCCTATTGTATTTTTATACACGTCTCTTTTAGCGTTTTACCTGTAATTCACTGGCCATTAACAATTAGGTAATTAGACCGAATGGCCAATACAGTTGTTCTCTTCTTACTTAAAGACACATGAGTACTAATAATTATTGCCAGCTGGGCTGGCTTCATATCGCTCGTTTCTTTTTGCGTGGCAAAACAGGCGCTGATTAGGCGATAAAGCGCGTATGTTACAACAACAATGCAATCAATTGATAAAGTCAGAGCTGAGTCACACGATTGAAAGTGTACATAATATGTACACAACAGCTATATATACATAAATATTAGGTTTACATACATAACTCTCGGCTAGCTCATACTCTGCAGAAAGATTAGCTGTATATAAAGCTTTATCAAAATACGAATAAGTAAAATGGGCGTTTTAAAAGTCAATATTGATCAATGTCGATATTTATATTTGTAATTTGCAATATATAACAGTTTAGCAAATATATGTATGTATATGTTCATATATAGGGCCATAGATTTATATTTATATTATATATCAATTCACACGTAACTAATATACCCAAACATTTGCAGGAAACGAGCAAAAAGAAAAAAATACACAAATTACCTCAGACAGCCATTGAAATGTGAAATAGAAAGAGGGCAAAACTGAGAGTTGGCGTGGGTAGGAGAAATTCAATAGGCACTCGACATACATACATACACAAATATATATTGCACATGTATGCGTAAGTAGTTGGCTCTGCCAGCCAGGTACTTGGCTAACTCAATAGGCTGACAAAGAAGTTGAAATAGAAGTAACGCAAAAATAGCGAAAAACAAAACACGATCTGAAGGTTTTTCGTATTGATAAGAAATTTGAGCAGAATGACAGCTGCCATCGTAGCTGTAGCTGTTGCTGTTGGTGCCTCTTGCAGCAGGTGCGAACAATGCAAACGCACACAGATGCACACACACGCATAGGCAGCTGTGCCCTAAACCAGTTAAGCGAGACGCGAGCTACAGGCGGAAGCAGGCGACTGAATGAAGACCTTAAGAAGCAGCTTCCGCCTGCAGCAGCATCATGTCGTTGCATGCATCAACTTGAATGAACGAGCACACATGCACAGACACAGACACACACAGATATGCACACGCAATAGCTAGAACCGTTAAGAATACAAAATGCATTAAAGTGGGCAGTTAAAACAAGTTTCACCAGTAGAATTCACTTCGGCTAGCCGAATTTCCAATGCCCTTACACACGCCCAAGCCCATGCAAGGCCATGTAACTGAAATGCATTCATTTTTGTAGGGTATTCAAAGCTGCGCCAGTATTTGTGCCTGTGCATTCTAGTCAAGAATAAGAAGAAGAAAAACAACTTATTGCTGGACAAGGGCAAATGAATGAATTAACGAGCCGTTGAGTAAGAAAATATGAATAGAATCAACAACAATTGCCACATAGAGCAGTTATCACAGTGAAAAAGTATTTAACACCGAGGCGAAATATCAGCAGAAGCTCTTAGATTATAAATTTACTAATCAAAACACAAACAAGCACGCCCATACAAACATACAGCTGTAGCCACATACACACACACACACATACACACACATAGGCATGCATAGGCAAGATTCTCGCTCCCCTGGAGCTGTTTTGCTCCTCCACCTATGCTCTACAACCTTTTTACATTTGTGTTTCTATTTCTGTGCTACCCCAACAACTGATGCAGCAGCAACAAGGCAACAAGAGCAACAAGAGCTCGGCACAAGTTTTATTTATACAGCAATCGAATTTGTATTTTCTATGCCGAATTTAGTTTTTCATTTTGATTATTCACCTTCTTGTATGCGTTCGTTGATTGGTTTTTCACTTTTGCGCAGCGCGTTCGCTCTCAACGAATGTATTTATTGATTTGCCAAAAACTGTTGCCAAACACACACAGAATACTGTTGTCTTTTGGAACGGTAAATAATTTAATTGTAATACGTTTCGGTATTTCGTTAGCTATTGTAATACTTGCAATAATTAACGAACTGTTAATCAAATTTTCTTCAGTGAATTAGTTGGAGCAAAACAAATGCGACTACGCGAGCCACATTCTTCTTCTTCAGCAAATTTAATTTCACTGCCAACTTCACGCGACGCACTGCTTCATCCAGTGCTGCACAGATACTAAAATATGAAATACTAAATTCAACAGAAAATACCAACTTGTGCACAGGCGCTTGAGAGCAGCGATGCTTATATCGAGTAATCGATTGCTATTAAACCAATTGTAAACAACGACGTGGTAGATTAATTAAATTTTTGAGTTAAATATGAACAAATTTGTATTATTATTGTGTTCCTTTGTGGCCTTTATAAGCGTAAGTACGACAATCTTCAGTTATTATATTTATCTGACTTATTTTGCCTTTGCAGTGCCTTAAGTCGGCTCATTCTGAATTCACAGTTGCTGAATGCCGGGAGCTAGGCTTTATTAAGACACAGTTGATGTGCTCCAATTGTGACAAATTAGATGATTTTGGACTGGAGGCTATTAAGTAAGTAATTGTTTTATGATTACATACAATATTAATAAATCGATCCTTTAGACCTCATTGCAAGCAGTGCTGCACACAGGATCAGCAGCCAGCGGCGCAGCGCACTTATGCCAAGGCGATTCTAGAGGTTTGCACCTGTAAATTCCGTGCCTATCCTCAGATCCAGGCATTCATACAGAGCGGTCGGCCTGCAAAATTCCCCAATCTGCAAATCAAATATGTGCGCGGCTTAGATCCAATTGTGAAACTGTTGGATGCCAGTGGCAAGGTCCAAGAAACGTTGTCCATAACCAAATGGAATACGGATACCGTGGAGGAGTTCTTCGAGACGCATCTCGCCAAGGAAAGCGGCGGCAAAAGCTCTTATAGCGTTGTTGAGGATGCCAGCGATGAAGATGATGATGATTTTCTGCGCACCAATAAAATATGAATATGAATATGAAAAGAGCGATCCGCCTTGAGCAAAGTAGTCAATAAAGATAGCCTATCGTCTAGGAGTTGAGAAACCAAAGCGAGCTTTTTGTCTGTGTATGCAAAACTTTGAAAGCTGTTGGTGCTTACAGTTTGAGAGTGCTTCAGGTTGATGACAAATTGCCATATTTCTCTTTCTGTCGCATTGCGCCGAAAATGTATTGATTCATCATATATAAATTAATATGTATTTTTTGATTTGTTATCTCGTTATCAATTTTGCCGAGTGTGAAGGCAATAACAATGGCTGCCTATTGTGACCCATTCAAATGGCAATAACAATCTATGCCTATTGTGAATTAATTCTTTTCGCAAGTCGTACGGTAATTTACCCACACAAACATTCGTATGACGTATTATTAATCAAATATTTGCTCAGACTGTTAAAATAGTCATTCACTAAATTGGAAAAGCAAATATCGAAATGTTTACACTTCTTATATGTTAAATTTTCTTGTGCGACATGCTTTTGGCTTTTGCTTTCTCACTCCCTCTAACCGGGGCTGTTGGGGCGCATGTGCACGCGGCTTCATTCACAATAGTGTCAAACTGAGGTTATGTATGCAATTCTTCACACACACACATATGTATGTATGTATGTATGAATGTGGATGTGGACATTCGCAAGAAACTGATTTGCAAATTCAATTTCTTATATGTATGAATACTTTGTGCAATATCGCCTGTTTACGTTACAATTCATATTATTCTATAAGTATTTATTATATTCGCTTTTATATAGTATACACATATACACACATACATATATTGCGATTTTTGTTGTTGCTGGGGTTGTTTATTGTTTTAATCATAGCCTGACCCACAGTGGGGCAAGGTGGATAGAAAAAGCTATACTAAAATTAATCAACACTGATTACAAGTCGAAAAGCAAAAATCTTCAATGCAAAATATTTATATGTATGTATTTATGTACATATGTACGTATTTGTCATGATATTGTGAACGACTGTCACGCCCTATTGTGAATCAATAGCTTTTGCCTTGTGATCAATATTAATTACTTCCATTATGACTATTCTATGCATATTGCATTATTATTATGCACGTCAGAGAGCTTATCATTGTGTGCCATAAAAGAGCATTCAACTGTTTGGCAAAACTATATATGTATGTATGTATATAATATTTATATACATAAATACATACGTATGTATATATTTGTGCACATTTCAAGTAACTTTGAGAGCCCCCCTGGTTAGCAGCATGGCTGTTGGCTGCGTCTTGGAATGTCGTTTGAGGCGCCCCCTGTTGTTGTTTTTGTAATTCTCTCTCGTGTTTGCTGATAACATTTGCGCCTTTAGTGTTAGGAACCGGTCGTCCAGCAGAGTGAGCCGATAACAATAATGACGCTATAGTCAAAGCGTCATATACACATGTAGCTTCCATTAGCGCGACAATTTTGATTTGATTTTGGCGCTTCATTAAAAAACGACACGAGAGACCACTAAAACGATGTGCGAGTGCTAGTGAGTGGGAGAGAGGTTGAGAGATGTGACATTTAGCGCGTTAACGCTCTCTCTCTCTCTCTCCATCTCTCTCTCTCGCCTACGCTCTTTTGTGCGACTTGCCCTTTTACCGTTAACAGTATCAGCAAAGTCAACGCGAGCAGCGTTATAAAAATCAAAAGCTTGATTTTTTAATTGCGATTTGCGCTTTGCGCTTTTAGCACGCTAGTAAAAAAGGTTGTTTAACTTATATTAGGCAATATGTAACGTACATACATATGTATGTATTGAAAGTCAATGTGACTAGTCTGAGGTGTTAAGCTTAATAAATAATAAATAAATAAATTTAATGAAAATCAAGCTAATTTTTTAATTTGTTTCTTATGCCTGGTAGTGTATCTGCAGGTCGGTGCTTGTAGTTTATCATTTTTTCCATGTTTTATTAATAAAGTAAGCTTGTCTCAACATTTATGAGTTGTGCGCACAACACATGCTCTACTATGAGTGGTATGTGTGTGTGTGTGCGCGCACACATGCATAAGGATGCGAGCGTAAAAGCATGCACCTACATACATACATATGCATGTATGTATTTATGCATATACGTGTCTCGCTTGCTCTTACTCCAGCTTTTACTCCTTGCGTGAAAGGTAAAAGGCAATAGTAAAATAGGACTAACTGTGTCTCCGCATCGAACTTTGGCTTCTAAATATAGCTCGAGCTACAAATTGCGTCGTGCTTATTTACAAAGCAGCACACAAAATAGCAAAACAACAACAACAACAGCCAAACAACAACCGTTGCAGCTAATTGTAATCTGCAGCCCATGTTAACGTCTGCGTTTGTCGTGTGTGCAAATAAAAAATGTGTTTATTTATGTACTCTATAACACTCAGGGATAGTCACACTATGTGACGGGGCATGTAACGCATGAAAGTAGACAACAGGAAATTTTATACCTAACTATGTATATTATAGAGAAATAAATAAGCGCACGTACATATGATATGAAAGGTTTATATATATTTTTGATCAATATGAATAGGTGACTCATCAATTCAAGTCTACCTGCAAAGTGCCTTATAGCTATTACCTGTTATAGATCCATATAAATTATTCGCATTAAATCAGTGGACTACATCATAGAGCTGTCATGGGAAAGATCAATAAAAAACTCATGATTTATATTTCTAGAGTTTCTAAACTAATTGGCGAATGTTTCGGGTTTCACAGTTTTTTCCAAATATATGTATAAACATAATCTTATCAAAATTGGATCACTATATCATATAGCTGTCATAGATAAAATTCAATGCAAGTAGAACATTTGTCGAAAAGACTTTGTTGATTTTAAAGATATTTTAATAAAATTTAATTTTTGTGGAGCTTTACTATTACGACTATAGGAATCCACTGAAATGTGATATTTGGCTATAATTTTAACTAAAATATCCTATCATAAACCTCATATTATAGAGTATCTATGAGGGTATTACATATTCGGCATACCGAGTATCAATTATTTTCATATGTCTTTGCAATTCAATTGATATGGTCAAGTACCTAGGTATAAAAATATATATATGAGTGTAAATTAAACGTGCAATTATTTGCATATTTAATAATTTGTTGAATTTATAGCAATTCGTTTCAGTAGCACGTAGTACAGTGTAAATAATAATAATAACAGAAATTGTAATTAAAATTAAATGTAAGATTTATTTGAAACAAATAACTGTGTTATTACATTGAATATACTCTTATGCCTGTTTTTTTGTTGTTTACTTTTAGAAATAAACAATTACTTAAATATTTAATTTAATAGTATTTTATGTATTAACTACATACACATTTTATTTATTTTTTATTTTAGCGCATTAAGAAAACAGAAAAATATAATTAAAAATGATTTTTTTTTTTTAATTTTTATGCGTTTTTACAATATTTTTAATATTTTTTAATTTTTTTTCTCGTACGTTTTTTTTTAAGTATTTTAACTTTACTTATTTAAGTTTAGAACTAGAATTTTACATTTGACATTAGAAAAAAGGAAAATTTATATTTTATGCAAAAATCTATAATATTTATATATTTTATATACATATATATATATATATCAATATATATGTTCTGGTACTCAATTAATAATTTTTGCACTTTTATGTATTTTTAAAGCCTGTTTCTCGCTTTTATTTGAAAACATTTTTTGTATCAATTTAATAACTTTTTTTTTTTTTAATTGAAAATAAAATATTAAAAAATTTTGGTACGTAGAATTTGCGTGTGTGTGGATTACAATAGAATAAAAGGTATTTTGACTTGGATTTTATTTTATTTATTTTTGTATGACAATTTCCTAACTATTTATGTATATATTTCTTTATACTTTCAAATTTTTGTAAAAAATTTTGAGTTGTTCGTTTTTGTTTTTCCTTTTTGATTTACAGTTTATTCTTTGTGTTTTCGTTAAGTTTTATCGACTGAATGGAGCGCAATCGGATCCTATATACACATATATAAAATTTGTATATATATATTTATTTAGATTTGTGATACTGAAAATAAGTTGATTTTTATAACTGTTTTTCGGTATATTCGAACAAAAAGAGGAGGCTAAAAATGTTTTGTTTTGTGTTTATTTTTTAAATTTTTTATTGTTATCGATTAGCGATAACCGCATAAACGATAACTCGCACGCTTAAATACTAGTAATTGCTTCGACGGCACGTAAGGGTAAATTTCGATATATCCATACAAATATATGTATATATATACATGTATATATATATGTATATATAATAGCTGGATATCAGTTATAAATAGTTGGTAAATTGTAGCTTTTATTTTACAGGAATTTCTTGTTTTGTGTGTTGCTTCTTCTTCTTCATCTTCAGCTTCATCTCCTTCTTTGTAAAGAACAATAATTTGGTCGTAGGTCTAAGACACTTTTTGGTTTTTAATCCGTTTTCTTTCATATTCCTTTCATCATACAAATAAATACATATACATGTGTTTGTTATATACAGTAAAGTAGATTTATATATCTATATATATATGTACATATACATATATAGTAAGTAGTTGTAGTAGGTATTTTCGTGACTTATGTGCGTAGTTAAGTAAAATCTGAGACTCGCTGTAAAACATATGTATATATTTATATATATATATAAGATAAGGTAAGGGCGGGTTTTCTTTTGCTCGGGTTAATTTGGGGTTTATGTAGAGGTCTGGTATTTAAAAGGGGGCTTTCTGTCGTACACTTAATGTCTAGGGTTAACCTTGTTACTAGCTAGTTACACAAAGCACAGACGAATGACAGGGGGTTTTTTCTTTTCTTGTTGGGGATCCATAACATAAGGCGGGGACGGGCAGGAGGAGGAGTGTGTACAAAAGACTAGCATGGACAAACTCTTACAATTAGCTTAGGTGTATGTGTGTGTGTGATGTATTTGTTTGTGTTTGTGTGTCAGTGTGTGTGTTAACTTGGCTTGATTTGACTTAGAAGAAAAACTTGCGCACTTCCTCATCCAAATCGCTGGAGTCAACAAGTTCATCTATAACACTCGGCACAAGCAGCTCAATCACCTCCAAATCCTTTTTATCCTTTTCAGCAGCTGCTGCTGCTGCTTCTACTGATGCTGTGTCTTGTGCTGCTGCTGCTGCTGCTCCGATTGTTCCGACTGCTGCTGCTGTTGTCTGCGGCACCTCGACGGAGCTGCTGGAGGCTAACAATGCATCATATGTATCCTCGAGCAGTACGCCGCTCTCGATGGCCGCAACAGCCTCCTCATAGTATCAGTTGAGGTCGCGGCGAAAGCTATCCTCGATGCTGGGATCCGCAATCATGATGGGATTCTGATCGGACAATATTTGCAGGCCGGCCACGTCCATCTGTCCCAAGTCCAGATCTAATGTATCGAAAATCCTATTGAAGTCCGCATTCGAGGAGTAATCGCTGAATATTATCGAGGGTATATTGGCTGTGGTGGGCGTATGGCTTTGCTGTTGTTGCTGGTGGTGGTGGTGCTGCTGTTGTTGCTGGTGTTGCTGCTGCTGCTGCTGCTGCTGCTGTTGGTGATGCTGCAGCTGTTGCTGATGATTCATAATCATGTTGGAGTTGCAGGCATTGCCCACCGGCGAGCTGCTCGACAGCGGCGAGTTCGAGTGGTGCGGCGAGTGCATTGGTGAGTGGTGCGGCGACTGATGCAGCGACAGCGACAATTGCTGATGCGGCGATGGCGCCTGCGTGGCCATGGGTATGGGCAGCGGTGAGCTGGGGCAGCCCACCAACCCGGGCGATGGCACTGGCGAGGCGACCAGCGGCTCAACCACGCCACCAACACCATTGCTGTTGTTGTTGTGGTGCTGGCTGTCCACGCCGGGTCCATTTAAGCTCGGACCACCATTGTGCGTGGCCGAGCCATTGCTGTTGTTGTTGAGGAATTGCTGTTGCTGCTGTTGTTGCTGGTTGTTGATGCGCCTCAGATTGTTGTTGTTGCTGCCGGCCTCGGGACTGCCGCTCAGCTCGTTGAAGTCGATCAGCTTGTTTGGCGTCTGCTCCGGCTGATTAAAGCCATTCGCCGAGCTCGTCCCCGCCGCCGCCGCATTCGCCGTGAAGTCATCAAAGTCGAGGGCAACAAAGTTGTTGGCGAAACTTTGCTGCTCGGGCGAGGAGTTGCTGTCGCCCAGCGAGAAGTTCTCAAAGTGATTGTGAAACGAGGGATTCAGACTATTGTAGGCCCCATCAAACCCAGCCGCCAACTGTTGCAGCTGCTGTGGCTGCTGCTGCTGGTGCTGCACACGAATGGGGCTGGCCGGAGCGCTGGTGTGCAGCTCGCTGCCCGAGACACTGCTCAGCAGACCGGGCGAGGAGCGTGGACTAGACGGATTCGCCGGCTGCCGATAATCCGTTAAGTTGCCAGCAACAGTGGCGCTGGCACTGTTGTCGCCCAGGCGACTGAACGATAGATGGGGCGAGCAGCTGTTGCTGTTGCTGCTGTTGTTTGGCGGCTGGGCGACGGCGGCTGACGTTGGCGAATGCTGTTGCTGATGGTACGGCGACGGCGGCCCAGCCGGACTGAACGGACTGGGGGACTGATCTCGATCGCGTCGTTGATTGTGCGGCGACATGACAGGCGAGAGTGTTTGATGCAACTGTTGCTGCTGCTGCTGTTGCTGCTGTTGCTGCTGCTGCTGTGGCGTTGCGTAGTGCTGCAGTGCTGTGAGATTTGGCAGGGAGCCGGTATTGGCATAGTTGGCCTGCTCCTGCAGCGGCCTGAACAATGAGTTGGCGAATTTGGCGTTATATGGCGGATGCAACTGTTGCTGTTGCTGCTGGTGTTGCTGCTGCTGTTGTTGTTGTTGCTGCTGCTGCTGTTGTTGCTGCTGTTGCAACTGCTGTCGCTGCTGCTGCTGCTGCTGCAGTTGCAGCTGTTGCTGTTGTGCTTGCGGCTGTTGCTGCTGATGCATGTGCAACTGTTGCTGCATATTGTGCTGGTGCTGCTGCAACTGTTGCAGCTGCAGCTGGTGCGGCTGCAACAGCGGCGTCTTTCTCCTCTGCGCCTGCGGACTAAAGCTGCGTCCGATTTGGTGCGGCGAATGAGATCGTTGGCTATGGGGCGACTGTTGCCGCTGCTGCTGTTGTTGCTGCTGCTGCTGCTGCTGCTGGGCATAGTTGGCGTGCAGCGTGTTCATGTCATTGCCGAAGCCACCCTCTGCAGCCATGGCCATGTTGAGGCTCTGATGCAGCGCCGAGTCGGAGTTGGAACGACGCCAGTTGGAGTCCATGGGCGGACTCAGGAAGAGGTTCTGTTGTGTGCCACTGTTGTTGTTGTTATTGTTGTTGCTGCCGTTGCCGGTGCCACTGCTGGTGTTGCTGTTGTTGCTGCCGGCAACGCTGACATTGGGCAAGCCCATGGCATTAATCAAAGCCGTCGAGCTGCTGCCATAGGGCGAACGATCCTGCTTCCGCTCCGATTGTCGTCGCAGTGGACCAACGCCCATGCTTCGGCCACGCGACTCACGATACGCAGTGGGTGAACCACCACCACCGCCTCCTCCTCCTCCTCCTGCGCCGGCTATGCCATCTGGGGAGGCACCACCGCTGGCGCCGCTGCCATTGCCGCTGCCCGTGCCATTGCCCGCATTCGCACCTGGCGACGCACTGCTGGCGGCTCCGCTCTCCGGCCCGCCTAGACAGCACTCCAATAGCTTTTGATTCGCCTGCGTCTCATCCATTTTGGTGGCATGCACCTCCTTCATGATCCGCTCAAACTCCGCCGTGCCCTCCGCCTGCTTCTGCTTCTGCAGGGCAATCTTCTCGCTGAACTTACGCGGATTCGCCATGGCTGCTCTCTGCTGTTGCCGCCCCTTCCTTCACTTGTCCTCGGCCTGCGCCTGCGTTTACTTTCTGCGAATTGAAGTTAGTTACGAGTATATAGTATAAATTCGTATAAGTGAGCTGCATAGATGGGGGAAAGGTATTTAAGGTCTGGCGAGATACGTTCATTTTGCTTTGCTCTGCTACGCTTTATTATCTCGAGCGCATCGATTCAAGTTTCTCGCTGCTATATGGAGTCGAGTGCCTTTGAGAGAAGGGTACTCGGAGCGTGCTTAGACAAGGCCAAGGCGCATTTTGAATACTCTATCTCACAGTGAGATACTTTTGAGATATGTACAAGCTATGTATATTACAATAAACCTACTATTTTAAATTGAGGATATGATGATATAATATATAAGCGATTGGGCATATATTACGATATGTAGGCAAGGATAAACTAAATAAAATTACCGAATATATATAAAAAGCTCAAAGTCCATTCAGATATGGAAAGACTACTTTTTTCAGTATTAAAAATCAGCTTAATTGACAAACCCAAATGAATTATGGGATCTCAAGTTTCTTACCTTAAGGAAAAATTTATATACATTTACTTAAATAAATATATATAAAGCAAACAAGTTTTATTCATGTATTTACATTTCATCAAAGTTGTATGAGTATATATAATATCTTTTAAATATAAATTCGAAGAGTAATGAATTGAATAATTGGCCGCTAATTGGGTGTGAAGTAATATATATATATTTAATTATATATGTAATGTATACAGTGTGTATCCGTATAAAGAGAAACTATATCATATACACATATGAGTAAGCTGATGATGATTAATATATATAGTTAGTAACTACTTAGCTATAGTACAACTACACTTTAAACTCTATACAAGTCAGCGTCTTCATTTCATTTCATGGCTATCCAAACGGCCTGCAGTCGTCGTCTATGCTTTGCACATACCTAGGGTATTGCTTATGTTTTGGTCTGCTCTTCGCTTTATCAATGTGTCAGCTGATAAGGCAGATAGTTGGCCCAACAAATCAGACATAGCCGTAGCGGCAACCTCGTACTCGCCTCTATCTGTCTATCTCGCCCTCCCTCTATTTCACAGTCTCTCTCCCTCTCTCTCTCTCTCTCTCTCACTCTCACTGTCTCGCTCGCACGGTCTTCAGTATTTGAGCATTTCTCAGCGATTTATTGCATAACCCAAAGTGATATGTAAAAAGGGCGGGAAATATACATAGCATTCGTCGCAAAAGTAAACAATGGATTTATAGTTCTTTGGAACTGTCTCAGCTATACTATGTACATACATATATCAACACATACACATATGTATGTATGTACATATGTGTGTAAGTATGGCCGTAGGGGACCCAACCTGCAGCTGCATTATGCAAATGCAAAAAATGTAAGTCGATTGCGTAGTAAACGAAATAAATTTGCATGAATTCGCAAAGGGTGGAGGGCAAAGGTTTCCAGCGAGTACCTCTGCACGCAACACGTGAAGGGCATTCATTCAGTGGGTCTGCATAACCTTTCCCCCCACTCCATTGGGTGGGGCAAATCAAACCAGTTGTGCAGCTTCTTGGCAATTTGATGAGCTGGTGTGAGGGAAAAAGAGCTGACAATTTTATAGCCACAGATCGCTAAAGACAAAATAGGCAAACACACACACACACGCACACACGCACACTCACAAGCACACCTGGCTTTATCTTTGTCAAAAAAAAAGAAGAAAAACATGTGAATAAATGATAGAGCAATCGAGCCATGAAGTCATGCGTTGTCGGATGAATTGTTATCTGCGGATTGGACATAGATCTTGAATCGTACTCGTGACTAAAGTATAATATATAGCGGTATTATGTATACTATGTACATATTGCTGATAAATCAGCTAAGAGGCGCAATTGTGGGTGGCCTATAAATAACTCGAAGGCTATAAGGCTCAAAGGTTTTGACTTGCACCTTTGAATTGGTCTATCTCGCCCACTATCACTCTATCTAATTCTCTTCATCTGTCTTTGCCTCTCTCTCTCTCTCTCTCTCTTTATAAGTATTGATAGTCGTATTCCCATGTTTATGCGTGTCAAATAAGTATTAAGTCCACGTGTACTTATACTTGTTTTCTGTGATTAAAGATTGGGCTCTTTAAAGATAAATGAAAGGCATTAATTAATATTGGAATATTAAAATGCTAGACTGAAATACTGAAAACGGCAACTGACTAGTAGATTAGCCCTGGCTTTATATATTATGTGAACTTGACATTTCCAGCTAACCAAATTGAATGCCAGTTGTTTTTCAACCTAATTTCCTCTTTTCAAGTTTCAGCTGTTCCTATTTTCAAACAGGGTTTCTCACTCATGAAACAGTAACAAATAACCAAAAACTAACCATTAATAATTTATGAGCCAATAGAGTTCACAAGTTTCCTTACGCTTGGTTGGCATAAATTATATTGGTTTTTCTTTTATTTTGAAACCCCCTCCCCAAAAACAAAACCCTGCCAGAAAATCAATTTCCCAGCTAGCGATCGGGCGGCAATTACAGCTAAATGTCAAGCGGACCGCATGACTAACAACTCGGAAGTGTTGGTCGAGAGCCGAATTCGGCTTAAAGCTATTGGTTAAAAAAGCTGATTGGCGATTCAGCTCAGACGCAAAGAAATTCCATAAGCAGTTGAGCTAAGCCTCTCTCTCTCCCTCTGCCCTCTCTCCATCTTCTCTGATGACCAGCTGTTGCAGCTGATGTGCGGCTGTCTGAGGGGGACAGCAGCAGGCCATAAATAGATGGCAGACAACTACAACAACAACAAGAACAACAACAACAACAAAGACGAAGCAGAGCGAAGCGGAATCATTCCCACGAATCGATAATGACATTTAATAATGATTTAATAACCGAAACGATAAAAATTTATTTAGGCTCAGGGTTGCGTCGCTGTGTGTGTGGGCAGCTGGGGCTACCTATTCGCCTGCTCCCCCTTTTTCTCCCCCCATGGCCCTTGGCTAGGTCTGCTCTGCGCTTATCAGCTGCTTTATCGGCGCGCGCGCCATGGAATTTTTGAATAATTTTGCACTGTTTGTTGGTGCCAGCGAGAGACGGGGGTGGGCAAGGGTGGGAGCGAGGGCGAGAGCTGTGAGTGAGAGGAGGCCCGCATGTCCGAAAAAAAACGAATACACTAAAAAGACGCAAAATTGGCGGCCGGCTGCAAAGCAAAACGAACGCTGCAAAAGGGCGGAGGGGCAAGGGGTGGAGGGGCGACAGGCAGTCAAGAGGGCTTGCTTTTTTTTCTACTTACTTGTCAAGCGCGCGCTATGACAACAAAATCAGTTGCTCTCGCTCACGCTCACACGCTGCCGCTCAGCGATGTTCTGTGTGTGTAGCCGCAGCAGTTACTCTCTTTCTCTCTCGAGCGCCGGATTCTCTTACACTTTCTGTCTCTCACTGCCAACTAGCTGGCAACTCCAATTGGTGGCCGATTGGCAAATTTAATAATTTTGTCGTTGGGTTATTGTTATTGTTGTTGTTTCTTAATTAAAATAAGTATGTATTAAACTATGATGGCTCTGTTATGGCTGTACATATATATGTACTATGTATGTATATACGTAGGTGTGTAAATATTATATGTGTATTTTTTTGGCGCTTTTTTCTACGTTTCCAGCTGCTGTTTTGTTTGCTCTAAGCTCAAAGTTATTTTATTTCATTCTACTGCGTCTTCTTCTTTACGCTAAAAAAAACTTGTCAGCCGTTTTTGTATTTTTGTTGTGCGCGTCGACTGATAAAACCAGATTTTATTTTGCGTTCTGCTTGAAAATTGATTTCTAATTTGAGTTTTGAGCGCTGCTGCGGCTGCGGCTGCTGCTTCTGCTATTCCAGTTGGGAATTTTTGTTAATGGCCGCGCGCGCAAGATTTTTGTGCTGCTGTTGCTTCTTCTTCCTCTTCTCCTTCTTCTATTTGTGATTTTTGTTGTTGTTTGCTCACTTACACACACAGGTACACATATACACACACGCATACGCGCGCGTTTATTGTTTTAACGCACAACTACGACGTTTTTTTTGTATTTTGCGCTCAGCTGCTTGGGCACACTTTCGATGTTGTTGTTGTTGCCTTTTGCGTTACCAACGAAATGAAAAACTTTTGTTGCGCCTTTGACCTCTTTTCACACCGAGACGTCGACTGAGGCAGCGACAGCGACACTTTAAAAAACTATACGTTGTTGTTGGCTTTGGTGCCAATTGGTCCAGTTTGTAGTTCCAATTGGTTGTTGCACGGATTACGGCATGCAGCTGGACTAGCTAACCGCGTTGTTCTATTGCAGCGACACGTTTAAGTAGTTGATTTCAATTGGTCCAGTTGTGATGCCAATTGGATTTTTTGTTGTTGAGTAGGGAATTACAGCACGCAGCTGCTCTAGTTGGACACAATCGGACTATGCACGTTACCGTTATTGTATTGCATTTCCTTGTTATATATTTCTGTATACATATATATTTCTAGTTGTAGTTGTAATTGTTTGTATGTATGTAAATTCAGCTAGTGCTCCGATTTGGCTTTTTGTTGTGTGGTGTTTTTTTTTCACCAAAAACCAAGCACACACACACACGCTGACACACACACGCGCGCGCACACACACACATACGCAGAGGCGCTTTCATGTGTGTGTGTATTATGTACACACACGTATTATGTATGTTATTTTCGTTGCACCGCACTCGCACAAACTTATCATCACGATTCGACTGCTGCTGCTGCTGTCGTTTCTTCTTCTTCGTTCATCTTCGTCGTCTTTTCTTATAATTTTTGCTCTTCTTTTATATTTTATTTTTATTTGTGTGGTGTCGTCTTTACATGTACATATGTATATTCGCTGCACTTTTACTCTCGCACATACGCAATTTGTTGTTAACGCGCCATGCAATTGCGCACCGTTATCGTTGCGTTGTTTTTTAACAAAATTTATCGCATTTGTTTTGTTATTTTCACTTTTTTTCTTATTAGATTTCTGGTTTAGCAGCAGTGACTAAGAATACACTAAAATTGGTCAAGCGCGTGGAACGGAACTGGTTTGCCACAGAGCTGGCAGCGCGAGTGTTGCTCACAAATGTTCCCGCCAGATGGCGCTTCAGAGAATGTGTTCAGAATTACTCAACAGTGGCGCAACTGTTGAATTTTTTCGAGACTATTGCAATTGAGTGATTAATAATTGATGCAATTAATAAATTAAAACTTGGGGTATTTTAAAATTAATATGAAATAACAATGAAATAGCTGTAGATGGGCGTGGAGTTAAATTTTTGTTATATAAATTTGGTTAGCTCACGTTTTTATAGGCTAGCACACACGCATACAAATTGCATTGCCTGTGTATATGTGTGTGCCTATGTGTGTGTGTGGCTTCCATTGCTCGTACGCCTGTTTCCTTTTCCGTTAACATTTTGTGTCTGGTTTCCGGCATTTTTGTGCGCCATTTAAAATTGTTTCCCAAGATACAAATCTCTAGCTGTCTATCTCGCTCTCTCTCTCTCTCTCGCAATCTCTATCGCTCGCTCTTTTACGCTTTTTCCCTTGAATGCCAATTGCAGGCAAATTGGCGCCTAAGGCTCAATATTTAAGTTCAGCCAAGGCAACGGACAACAACAACAACAACATAAGCAACAACAACGGCAGTTGAGTGAAGGCAAATTGAAAATGTGATAGAGCTATCTATTGCCACGAGTAAATAGCACAAATTATTATTTAGACATTTGAATTAATTAAATGGACTGAACAAGAAAATGCGGCGAGAAATCGAAGTAAAAGGCGAGCGTGAAAAGCGTAACTGTAAAATGGCAGCATTACGAGTACCACTATTACTTAATCTAATATTATTCATTGCCTTAAAACTCAATTATAACTTTAAAAAGTTTATTCAATTTACTTAAATTTTATATTTGACAGATTATTTAAGTAATATTAAAACAAATTATATTTAAAATCTGTTTAGAACTCACCTAAATACGTTCTTCTCTCTTTATATGTACTTATATGTATATATATTAGCTAATCTCTAACTCCCACTCAGCTAAAATATATTTACTAACTTAATCAACTATTTCCGTATCTATGTCGGGCCTATGGCTAGTTAATTTCGCTGTTGTCGTTCCATTAAATTAGTGGAACATTTGACATTTAATGCATATTAATTTTCAACTACCTTATCGACTGTGAGCCCTCGCAGCTGTACATCTCGTTTGTTGCTCTCCAGGGTCGCGCTGTTATCACTGTCGCCTCTTATCATTCGATATCATCAGCAGCAGCAGCAGCAGGTGGTGGGCATGTGGCAGGGGTTATATTGCCTCTGGCATTGATTTCTTAAATTTCAATCAAAGTTCAGCATGTCATAGATTCCACTTTATTTCATTCTGTATATTACTTTTTATCACTAATATCATTTTGCTCTCTGCTGCTTCTTCTTCTTCATTTTTTTTTTGATGATTTTTTTATGCTTTTCTGTTTTGTTTGCCGTTCAGTCGCGCTTCAGCTTTTTGGGCACTAACAATTAAAAGTAACGGCAGTTGACGCCACATTTAACGGTACATACGAGCATCGAGTGTCTGTGTGAGTGTGCACGTATGTGTGTGAGTGTGCAGGTGTATGTGTGTGATGAACTCTTAATAAAGAGATAGCCAGGTGTAAAATTAAATTTTATGTTGCAAAACAAAGAGAGAAAACGAATTGTGCACTTATACACAGACACACATACACACACACACACGTATGAGCATATCCAGACACACACACACAACTGTTCTTAAGCTCTCAGTTCATTAATAGCTGGATTGCATGCAGCAGCAACAATATAAAAAAAAGGAGAAAACAACTGTAAACAAAACACTTGACAAAAAAAGGGCGAGGAAAGTGAGACAAAGAAGTAAACTGTGCCTGATAGATAGATACCCTGTAGAAGGAACTAAATAAATTGAGAGATGGCCACGGACAAAGAGACAGATTTGCGGAAAGATGGGAGGCATACAGAAACACACAGAGAGACATAGAGAGAGAGAGAGAGAGGGAGAGAGTAAGAGAGAGAGAGAGAGCGAGAGAGAGACAGAGAGTGAGTGAGAGAGAGAGAGAGCATACCACGGAGAGTAAATGAAAAAGGTGGATAGGATCAGGAAAATTAGATCGAGCAAGACTGAAGGAATTGGAGAGTGAGAGAGAGAGAGAGTGACAGGTGGGGAAAGAGTGAGAGAAACTGAGAGAGAAAGGCTGATAGAGAGAGAGACAGAGCGAGAAAGGCAGCCAGTTGGCTAAATAGAAGAGAAGATGTCAGATAATTCAAGGTGAAAAGGAAACACATTGAGAGAGAATGAGAACTGAGAAGAAAGTAAGAAGAGAATAATATTATTTATTTATTGATCATTTTCGTAATCTCGCAAAAGTCCCATTAAAAGATTCTGCATCAATCTTAGCTCTATTGATGCAGACGATTTGAGCTTATTTTCCTGCAATGGCAATGGACAAAGAGTAAACTGAAACTGAAACAGCAATTTGGCTATTTGAAAGTCAAATCATTTATCTGAATCGTCTTTCGAATGTGTCTCTAAGCTGAGTATTGGGATAGGTCTATTAAGAACTTTTCGTGCTGTAAGTGAAATTGAATTGAATTTGCTTTCGAGAACTCTCATTTGCAATCGTAAGGCGTGCGGATGAGTGGGTGGTACGAGAGTGGGTGAGTGAGAGAGAGAGAGCGAAATCATTGCGCTTTTCTGTCTGTGGGGCTAACCGAAAAAATCTGCTTGCACCTCTTTGGCTCCACAGCTCGTTATCGTCTTTGCTGTAGGACAACAACAAAAGCAACAACAACAACAACAACAGGGGGAACTACAATTCCTTGTTGCTTGTTTGTTTTGCCAGGCCGCAGAGACAGCAAACAGCAGCAGCAGGAGCAGCAGGAGCAGCAAAAGTAGACAGACGTGTGTGCGAGTTGGACGGGTGGGCGTGGCAGGCAGGCACTGCTTCCTGTCTGCATTTGTTGTCAACGACAGACGAGGCAAGACGAGGCGAATCGGAGTGAGGCAAGCACTTTAGTTTGTGCACATTAAACGTGGCTGTCATGTGTACAATCAGCCACGCCCACACGCCCCTACGCCTACACAGCCCGTGCTCTTATTCCTTTTTCTTTTATTTCTTATAAAATTTGTAGTGAATTGCTCGTTTATTCATTAAATTACAAAGGAGCCAGCGAGTGAACAATGCAATTTGCAGTAGCAACAACTAAGTGAGAGAGAGAGGGGGAGAAGGGAAGACAGTCTGTGTGAGGGTGGTTGCTCGTCAAGGCACGCCCCCTCTTTGCCACCTACGGCCACACAAATAGACAGCTTCTTCGAGATTTGACAGTCGCTAAATGCGAAATACTAGTTGAAGTTTTTAACCGGGCGCCAGCTCTTAAGCCGCTTAATTGCTGCCAAAATAGTGGAAAGGCGCTTCAACTCTGGCATTGCCTCATAAATCCTACCCAGCTCCAGCAGCGCCAGCGCCCCAGCAAATGGGGCAGACCTCGAGCGATGCGTGCGAAATAGTGCAGATCAAGCGGGGCGTTAATAAGCCCCTATGCAAGAGCAGCTGAATGTCTCGCATGCTGCTCAGATAGTTTCTGTGTGTGTGTGTGTGTGTGAAATAGAGATGGCAAAGGGGAGATTGGTATGGGTTAGTTTGGAATGAAATGGTGCTATTTGCTTGCAATTTTCCAGTTTGCTGTGAATGGATATATAGCATTGGCCTAATGTGGCTGAAATACATGCTAATGCCTAATTTGATAGTTACATTCATATAGCTCCCTCTCTCTACACCACACTCTGTCTCTCTCTCTCTCTTCCTCTCTCTCTCTCTGTCTCTGATCTTCGCATTCAATTGTTGTTGATTGATTATAAACGCATCGATCTCAGAACCAATAAAGCTTAAGACTCGAGATCGGCTCACGTAATACAATAGTAGATCAAATTACCTTAAAGTTATCGATAGGTTTTTCCTCTTCAATCGTTATCGATGCTTAAGTTAATCATTCGCATGTCTTCTCCCTTCAAGAGCCTAACCATATGGTATTTAGTTTCAACTTTGTTAGATAATTAATTTCAACTTTGATAGACAATTTTATCAGTCAAGTGATTCAGATCTTGAAGAGTCTCCCATTTCAAATTAAGCCAACTACCTTTAACCATTTATCGAGATATACATCTGTCGTAAAGTGAATCGTTTAGCAGAATATTAGTTGGAATAAAACCACTCTCACGCCCACTCTCAGTACGTATTGCAGCTGTCATGGAAGCTGACAGGACAACAATGAAGCCTCGGCGTCTCGCTCTGGCTGAAGGGGTCAAGGCGTAGAGCACAATGGCAGGTTTTGTGTTAAGTGCATTGTTGTTAATGCGCCGGGCACAATTGAATGGTTCGCTCTCTGCCACTCAGTGAATAGAGTTTATTTATTATGTTAGGAGACGGCCGCCGAGCAGCTGTGGTAACATTTTCTATTGCTTTTGCAGCTGGACAACATGGCGTATGCTTTACGTACGCTCCGAGTTCTGCTGCTTGCCGCAGCGAGCGTCGCTTTAGGCCCTTCGAGTGCCTCATTAGCGGGCAGCGAGACTGTGCAACTGGCGCCAGCTGAGCGAGTGCTGGCCCAGGTGCCAGCAGCAGGTAAGGCTAACTTTTTTTTTTTGGTTCCCTTTTTGGCTTTTCAGCTACCCACATGCAATTAGGGCTTGTTTATCACGCATACGCACTGTGCCACTCGAATAGTAATCGTGTGTGTGTGAATATGTGTGTGTGTGTGTGTGTGTGTGTGTGTGTGTGTGGCAAAAGTCAACGAATTCGTAATTGGTCTTTCGTTTTGCTGCATTTAGTTGGACCAGTTTTTTAGTTTTTGTGGGTCGCATCAGCGAGCGAAAACCCAAAAATAACTCAAGTATCATTCGCGAATTCCATGAGCGAGCGAGAGACGGCGATGAGCGATATGCGGCACAGTGAGGATAGCCTAAGAGTGAACGACTGAGTCACAAGAATAGAGAACTAATTTAAAAGAGGGATAAAACGAGGGAGAGCGAATAGAGAGAGAGACACAGATATTAGACTGGAAAGGGAGAGAGATTAAATTGGAGAATGAGTGAGAGAGAGAGAGAGATTGAGGTTTGAAAGATTGAAATTGAGAGTCTCAGAGAAAGAGCAACCAAATATCAAAGATAGAAACATGTAAGGAGACAGAGGGCAAAGATAAGGAGACGAAGAAAACGCGGGGGAGAGAGAGAGATTGATATAAAGTGAACGAAATACCGCGATTTCAATGAAAAATTGGGAGAACTTTACATTGTTTAAGTATCAATAACAGAATTTTCTGATTAAAAAGATGCACATAGAAGTAGTTTAAAGAGGCCAAGGCAAACTCAGTGAGTGGGGCAAGAGTACGAAAAACTTTATAAATATCTTGAAAAATATAAAAGCCAAGATTACAGTTGAAAAGCCTCTAACGGAACTCACAGTGCAAGTGCTTCTAACAAAGAATAGAGGGTTTCACCTACCATTTGAGCTCTAACAGAGTATTAGCACAGTCGTTTACATCAAAGCAGCAGCTCCTTTACTTTCTCGTTTATTTAAATCTATTTGTGCACAGATTTCATAAGAAATTTCTTTTCCATTCAAGTTGAAACAGTTGAAGAGAAACTTTGTTTGCAACACTTGCTGGAAATGTGCTTGGGCTGCTATCTCTTCCGGTCTGCCCACTTAGCCAGTGCTCACTGTTGCTCCTGCTACGGCTGCTGCTGTTGTTGTTGTTGCTGTTGCTGCTGTTGTTTGCATTTTGCTTCGTGCTCGACTATTTTTAGTCATTCGTCTCCTGTGCCACTTGACAATTGCTGTATCCGCTTAACTGTTGTTGTTGGCTGTTGCTGTTGACTGTTGTTGTTGCTGTTGACTGTTGTTGCCAGCCATGTGAGCTGCTGCGCGTTGCAGCATTTTGATGTCGCGCTGGTGTCATTTGTCACGCATGCAATTGTTGCTACTGCTGCTGCTGCTGCTGCTGCTGCTGTTGCTGTTGTTGCTGCGCGAGAGTGCAAGTCCGAGCTTATTCTTGGCATCATTAAGCGTCGCTGATAACACTTAACACAGTTATGCCACAGCATGTCGGCTAAATGCCAGCCAGTTGCCATTAGCAGGGTGAGCAAAAAGCAACAACAACCAAAAAAAAATGTAAATATTTTTATGCAACAACTCGACAACAGCAGCAACAACAACTGAAGCAAGAGCTAAAAAGAAATTCAACAACTTTCGCTTTTGGCTTTTTGTTTTCGCTTTCGCAGTTGTCTGACATTTTGGGTCAGTTGTCTCATTTATTTGGCGCTGCTCAACTTTAAATGTGATTTATTGCGTGGAAACGAAACGGAGCAGCGAATCGGAGAAATGGAAAAGCTGAAACAGTAAACAGAAAGCGAAAAAATAGGAAAGAAGCAGAGAGATACAGCGAGAGAAAGAGAGAGAGAGACAGTGCAAAAGTTTTTTTGTGCGTTGAACATGGCGTATGATTAACGTCAACGAGTCGTATGCGTAATGAGTGCGGAAAGTTATAAACTGATTTTCAAAATGCGAAAAGGACAAAAAACAAAGAACGAGCAGGAAGAAGAGTAAGAGCGGGAGACAAACAAAAAACTGGCTGAGTGGAGACACATGGCGAACAGTTAATGTCCAATTATGAATAAATGCAGCGGAAAATGCAGGAAAAATGCAGAAAAAATTCAACTCGAATGGAATCAAGTGGAAAACTAGTTGGAGCACGGAAAGGCAAGGAAACAAGATTCGTTTCATTTGATAGGATAAGTTGAATTGCTTTCGCTTGATAATACTTGTTGAGTTGCAGCTGATGCGGATGGCTAGGGTTGATTTGGATGAGAATTGTAGAGGGGGGCGTTGATTAAAAGTAAGTTTCATGCATGATATGCGATGGGTAAGGGGAAGGCTCTTACCCAGATAAAGTTTGTTGTATGTGAGGAAGTTTACAGAGATTGTTTGATGTGAGAATTGCAGAGAAAGGCGTTCGATAAGTTGCATAGCCTATAGAAAAGGCTTGCTTTTGATATATGTAAAATATGTCATTCATACAGCATTCGAGTCGTTTAATTTAGCTGATAACCTTCATTATGAGAAGTGCATAGAAGACCCATCACAGCAAAGTATAAAAGCCAATTTGATGAATCAAAAGACAACTATAAGGCATATATATCTATCCTAAATCACAGTAGAGTCTTTGTCTGCCCTTAGTTTTCCGGTTTGTAAGTACAACTATCCCTTTAGATTTTGTACTCAACGAAAGTCCTTTTGGCAATTGCAATTGCTTTTTCATTTACCTTTTTCATTTTCGTTTCTCCGTTTCTTCGGCGTATATCTTTTGATTATCAAGCAATTTGATTTCCTTTAGCCTGTCTGCCTGCTTGCCGGGTCTCGCTTTTGTTTTTCCTTATCCCTTTTATTTTGTTGTTTTTGTTTTTGAGTACAGCTCATCAGAGAGAATAACTTGAGTGTTCCGTTGATTGCCGGACTGCCGTCAATAGTTGGGCAATGGCAACGGCAATGGCAATGGCAATGACGATGGCAATGGCAATGGCAATGCCTTTTGTTTGGCCATCAAAGTCAGTTACTTGTCTAATGACTGCAATTTGATACGCTTTATCAATGATTCATGTGCGCATTTGCCAATCACCTGAAAGCGAACCAACTTGGCCAAGCCAGTACAATTCATAGCCAGTGCAATTGACGGACTGACAGACAGACAGACAGACAGACAATAAGCAGCTAAGTCAGAGTCAAAGAAAAATCTTAATGAGCTTCGCCATGAACTGGAATCGAGTGCTGCTTAGCAGACTTTGCTTAGATTTTCGTTTTTCTTCTGCTACTTCTTCTTATTTTGGACACTTAAAAGCGAAGTTGTTTTTTTTTTTTTTTTTACTTATCGTCTGCTTTTTCTGCTTTTGTCTTTTAGCACGCAGCAGTTTTTTGCTCTACCAATTAGCCACGGCCATAAATTCTGGCAACTACCCCGGGCTGGCGCTGGAGGTGGAGCGCGAGCAGGAGCTGGAGCAGGAGTTACTTGTAGAACATCAAGTGGACTACAGCTGGCCGAACGCAATGCCAAATGAATTTCAGGTATGAGCCACTTAAATCCATATCGAGCACCGAATAAAGTCTCTGACCCTGCGAGGGGGCAAAAAAAAAAAAAAAAGGAAAACATAAATCACGCGCTTTTTACCCTCCCGCTTTAAGAGGGGGCATTTAAAACTTTTTTCCGGCCCAGATGTCTGTCAGTGCATTGGGTTCAGAGGCACGTGACCACGTGCTGGACACGCTTCACTAACCAAAATTCCATTTACTAAAGCCAACGGGACTCAGCAGCAGCTCACTGTACTGAATTGTTCTCAAAATTGTGAGATATTGAAACGGTAGACTTTATTTTGAGCTCTCTATATATATAGGTGGGCAAATATAGTTTTTAAAGGAGCCCGATTAAGTAATGGATAAACAGAGAGGAAGAGAGAGAGAGAGAAAGAGAGATACGTGCAACATCTGCAGCTAACTTGAAACTGAATCTGATATTAGAGAAATTTTCAAGTCTACTTTTCTTACAATTCCCTATTATACACCTAACACAGCTTTAATTATTAACAAAGCTTCGTTACTTAATATGCTTTTCTTATATATTGACTTAACTTTAAATCCAGATTTCATTTACAATTCCAAGAATTTTTATTTCCATGGCAAGAAAAATAAATAATACTCTCACAAAAAATATGAACAGAAATATATATATTTTGTATACACACTTGCGTTTATCGTATTGCCTCTTCATTAAAGCAATTGAGCTCGAGTGCTGGCAATTAAAATACTTGTAAGCATTACAAATCAATTGGTATCTGGTATCTGCTGCCCTGGGGTAGAGTCCTGCGTATCGGCAGCGTTAATCGCTGTTATTGATTACTTATGGCTGCTGCAATCGCCCAGGTCCAATCAGCTCAACAGCTCGACACTGCAAAGGGCAATTTCTCCAAAGAAAACTTTCTAATTATGGATGCGAATGTGCCCTCTGGCCTTTGGCTTGGCCTAGCCTAGCCTGGCCTGACCTGGACTGGCCCAGCCTAACCTAGCTGGATGAAGCGGAAATGTTGTTGGACCTTGGCTTTGATTTGGTTGGCTTTTGCATTTGCAACGCTGTTGCTGCTCCCAGTCCGGCTCCTGCTGCTGTGTTGCTCATATCCTCGGGACAGCTGCCTTCAATTTTTAGCTGGTCCAGAGTCATGCAAATATTTTTGCATAACAACAACAGTAACAACAACAACAATAATAACAGCAACATCTGCTTTTATAGCTTGTTTGGCCCCAGCGGCCTCGCCTTGGCTAGTTAGTTTTTATTTCGAACGCTTCTTTGGTCTATTAAATATTCCATATTGATAAGCCAGTGTGCCCCCGCCCCCACGCTTCCTGCTCTATGCTCTGCGTGGCTATTTACTTTTAATTTTCATATTTGACACTCGACGTTCCGCGTTTTTGGCGCTACTAGAGCGGAGTGCGTGTCGTGACACGATGCGCGTGTGGGGAAGTGGAAGCATATGGATATGGTTGTCGAATATTTGGATGCAGTTTCTTTATAGTCTAGATCGATGTTTTCTATAAATTTGTTTCTATTATATATTTTGTATGTATTCTGTTCTGTTATATGGATCGTTAGATCTGGCTGTTATATTGTTGTTTAATGATATGTTATAGAAATTGAATCGATATATTTACCATTATTTTAAATGTAGACATGACTGTCTTATGTTATATATACATATAATATATAGAAACTGAGTTCTATGAACTGTCATATCTGTTATACAACCTTGATTATTATGTCGATATGTCTGTTATATAAATAATTTCTTCAGCTGCTCTATGAACTCGTCTTTTATATGGACTGTTATATCTGTTATATAGCTTTGGCCATTATATCAATATTTCTGTTATATAGATTATTTGTTCAGCAGCTATACAAACTTGTGTGTTATATAGACCCTTACTTCGACATGTCTGTTATATAGACTCTTTGTTATATCAAGTCAGCTGTTATATATACTCAATCGCTTCTTTGCTTAGTTAATTATGTTGTCATTCTTTTACATAGACTTAAGTTTGCCGTAGAGTAAACTCTGTTATACATACTCATCTGTCTTTAGTTATCAGGGGTGTTTTTTAAATTTCTTAAATATGTAATTCCAACTCATATTTACTTCTACTAAGACACGACACGCTCTCATCTCTGGCTGCTCATTAAACGGCTGCTGCGAATGTCTACGCAAGCTGCTTGAAATCCAGCTGCATTTGCTCCTGCTCCTGCTGCTGCTGCTCCTGCTCCTGCTGCTGCTGCTGCTTCTGTCTTTAATGTGGCTTTGCGTTGCGCTCTTACCAAATTGCCGAGTTGCTAGTTTGCAGGCACGTCCAAGTCCTTGACTGGAAGGAAAAAAAGATGAACAAGGATATACACCAGGGATTACTTTGCTTAATTCAACTGCAAATGAAAAGTGTTTGTTCGGTAAATTCAATCTTGCCAGCATCTTGTTGACGTTGTCATTACGCCTCGGCACTGCGAGAGCTGAGCTCTGTAGCTGTAGCTCTGTAGCTGTAGCTGAGACTGGCTCTCATTCAGCTTCAGGTTATGGTTATGTGTGTGTGGCAGCCAGCTGCATGGGCTGCTCGCCCTCTCAGCGAGTTCATCAAAGCGTAATCTGCACAAAATGGCGGCATTTCCTCTCACCCTCACACACACAAAGAAAAGAAAACGGAAAAAAAGGAAAACGAAATGGCGGCAACTTTAAGCTAACTATGCGTCCTTGAGCCTGTTTGGAGCCCAACCCTCGCCGGCTTCTATCTAATGGAGTCATAATTCTTCAGCTCGTTAGCAGCAAATACATGCAACGTAAATATGCTTGCCCCAAAAAGGCAGCAGGAAGCAGCAGCAGCAGCATGCCACACATTTTTCGGCTGTCTCACATTTTTGCATGCCCAGCAAAATATTTGGCAGGCTCTATGAGTTGCTTGACTCGACAGCAAACTGGATTTGTCGTCAGCTAGACAGGGTAGCTGGCAGTCGTGCATGCCCCTCTGGGCAGTGTATTAAGCCCTTTTTGCTTGTGTGTTGGCCCACTGACAAGTTGCTTAATTGAAAAGTGTTTTGTTCGACTGCCACCTGCTTCCAGCTGCTGATTCGGCATTCAATAATTTGCCTTTATTTATGCGCGGCATCTAACATAACAAAAAAAGAGACAAACAGAAAGAGGAAGAGAGAGAGGGAGTGAAAAAAAGACATCATCTATATGAGAGGACAATTTTTCAAGGGTCTTCCGCTTGGTTGTTGCTCGCCTTCCGGCTGCAGCCCTCAAGCCACTTCCTATAGCCATTGAAGTTGCTCCTCTGTACCTCTCTCTCTCTCTCTCTCTCTCTCTCTCGCCACACACACATATACAGCTGCCTTCGCTTGCTTGCCATAAATAATTATGTTGTTCTTAGATAGCTGCTGTTGCTTTCTCTTCCTGCCTCTTGCTCTCTCCCTCCTTTCTTGCTCCCCCTTCTTTAGCTTTTGCTGGGGAAAAATTGTTGCAATAATTATCACATTTTTCACGTCGCCATTTTTCATGCACTCAGCAAACGACGCTCGAAAATCTCTCGTGACAGTTTCTTGCCCATAATTAAACGGACATGGGCGTGCCACGCCCACACACACACAAGCTGTCACTTGCTTTATGACAGACATTAGCGCGATAAGCATTTCTTTTTCCACTTTGATACTCGCTCATCGAGTGAAGGTAGAGAGAGTATATTGGCTTTGCTACAAGTTCTTCTTTCTCTTTGTCTCTAGCTAACTCTTAACATTTTTTCTCCCAGCTTGAGCGCGCATTAGGCAGTCAGTCATGCTGCACTGCAACTATTTTTTATGTATTTTTAATTAACTTTCGTGTTGTTTGCTTGCCGCATAATTCCATCAACACTGTACAAATTGACAAAATCAAAAGCTGCACTCGACTGCGCCTAATCGGATCCGGGATCCCGAGTCCAGCTGCTGCTGCCGACTCCTGCTCTAGCTGCCAGTTCTTGCCCAAGGTCTGCTGCTGCTGCTGCTCCTGCTGCTCCTGTCTCTAGCAGTTCAGCTGCTGTGCTCTGTGTGTGTCTCAAGTGTTTGTCTGTCTAATTGGCAAATTTTAATTAGCTCGTCAGTGATGCTTAACAAAATGTCCAAGTGTTTGCTCGACTGCCCCGTAGATTTATGCCCCTGGGTCTCTCTCTCTCTCTCTTTCGGAAATTTCGGGTAACGCATTCACCATGATCGCTTGAAACGTGCACTGGCACAATTTATCGACTGCAGTTTGTCGACCCGCATCGCATCGCAGCTTTGCTGGCTTACTGCAAACAGTGCTGCGTTTACCTTGCTGTGAGTGCAGCACACGCTCTCAGCTAGCCACACACCTTGATGCAACAGCAGCAACGGTAGCAGCAACAGCAACAGCAACAGCAGCAGCAGCAGCAACAGCAGCAGCAACTTATATCTTATGCGTGTGTGTGTGTGTGTGTGGTAGAGTACTTAAAACATGGCTTAAACGCGTTGACACTGCTAGCAACAGCTTTCAATTAACTAGCTGTCGACGCTTGCTTCCCTTTTAATTAGCAACAAAAAAATAAATAAATACAAAAAATGAGAAGATGAAGAAATCTTAAACATTCTTTTTTTTTTGTATTCCTTCTTTCTGCTATTTAGCTGCGCTTTGCACTCAGCTTCTTTTATTAATTTCATTTTCTGTTGTTGCACTGCAGAAACGGGGCGTTGCTCATACGCCGCGTTGTGCAGGAAATTAAGTTTTTGTGACATTATGTTTCGCTCTTAATGAATCATGATTTGCTTTTCTTATGTTTTTCCTTCTGATTGCAGTTTATGTCGCTCAACGGCGATTTTCCGCTACAATTCCAAGACTGGCTAATGGACGGCTATGGCCTGAGCGTGCAGGATGTCTATCAGAGCTGGCCCCGAGCTGCAGCTGCACCGCGTTCCGCCCAGCGGCAGTTGTGCAATGGCCGCGGTGAATGCTACGATGTGGCCGACATTCTGGCCGCGTGTTGTCCATTTTGAGTTTAAGTTAAGTAATGTGGCAAATATAAACACATATTCGAAATGATTAAAAAAATGATGTATATATATATATATATATATATATGGCTATGCGCGGTTACGGCGGGCTATACGGCCAACAATCATTGATGACTGGATCCGGAGCAAAGTGTCCGCAACGTGACCATTAAATGTTGTTGCTGTGGTTTTCCTCTCGGCCTCACACAGGCAAATAATCGAAGTCCCAGCTGCTGCTGCTGTCGACTCCAGCGACAGTTGCGGTGGCCACGATGGCCATAGCGATGCCCTGTAATCAAAACAGCTGTGGGGTGTATGCGTTAGACAGCAGTGAAGATAGATAGATAGATAGATAGATAGATATATGGGTCTATAGCTCATAATATAAATAATTATAGAGTGAATTGAGTATATGGTATTTCATATAACTCTAGCTAGCTTTTGTAGGGTATTTACAGCCGGTCAATATATAGACGTGATGTGATGAGAGGTAAGACTAAATTTATCTTATGTTTACATCATCCGTATGAATAAGGAATTATGATTTCATTTAACTCCCATCGTCCAGCTATACTCATAAGCATTCAGTTTTCTATGGTATCCCATAGTCGAGCCTTCTATCAGCTCATCCTATGAGCCATCATAAAAAGTCAATGAAGCTGTCAAATACCACGCCCTTTAAAGAACCTTGAGTCCTTGCCGAGTTGCAGCTCAGTTTACAGGGTATTCTCTGGCTGCCGCTTTCCATATGTTATTCTCTCCGTATTTGCGCACTGAGCTTTTTATGCGCGGCAGCAATCAGTGGCATGAATGTTCAAATGCGTGCAACAATAAAAAAGAGACAATGGCAATAGCAGCAACACGAATTGTTGCAACAACAACAGCAACAGAAACAAAAGCAAAAGCGAAAAATCAACATTCAACAGCCCAAAAAAAGCAACAGGAACTTTTACCGTTCGAATACCCTGCGAAAGACGTGATAAAAGGGAATGAATGGCATGAACAAAGCAAATGCAGAAATATTAACAAATGCAGAGAGCTGAAATTTGTACAGGGTATTTCCTAGTTGTGCAAGCTCGCCTAATGTGCATTGTTGGCCCTTCTTTTTTCGGTTTTGCATTGTTTTTTATCCTTCTCCGGTGCGGAATTGTTTGTTGTTGTCGGAGCAATGTGATTTTCGGCGTGAAATTTTATTCAATCTCTACGGATGCAGGCCAACGCGCGCTGCCCAACAGTCCATTGATTCGCCGATGGACCATTTCGTGGATAGAGTGCAAAGTCAACAAGGACGAACCATTATCACCTGCCAGACGAAGACTTACACTTGGGCACATAAATATCAAATAGGGGGAATTGCCGAAATCTTTTCGATTGCCTAACATGTGAACAGATCAGGAATATATACAAAATAAATATATACATATGGAAATCTATATATGTTATTCAGTCTGTTACATATTGCTTAACATATTCACAATACCTTGTAAATGTTATCAATAGCTTTTGTAATACGAAATTTATATGAGTTTTTGTAGTTTCTTGTTTTGTTGATATTTTTTTAGAAACTTTTTTTGGGTTTTTGTTTTCGAAATGGCTTTTAATTGATAAAATTGTTTCCATATATTGTCTACATATGTTGTTGCAATCATGCGCGCTATTTATATAGCACTTGTTAAAGCATTTCCTGTATGGGAGCGAGGCTTTTTATGCTTTTAGCTAAATGGCCAAATAAGAGGTATTTCATTTAGGTGGGAGATAGTAAGTAGTCTCTAAAAGGTATACGTATTTGTGGAATACTCTCAAATTTCTTCTTCTTCTTCTTCTCTCTCTCTCTCTCTCTCTTTCTCTCTCTCTGGAACTGTGCCATTTCTTTCTCATTCTCTTTGTTATTATTGTAATTCTCATAATATGCCTCAACTTTCTATTTATTTCTCTATCTCTCTCTCTCTCTCTCTCTCTCTCTCTCACTCTCTGTCGCTCTCTGACTCTCTCACTGTCTCTTTCTCTGCCTCTCCCTCTGTCTCTTCCTCTGTCTCTCCCTCTGTCTCTCCCTCTGTCTCTCCCTCTGTCCCTTCTTTCAGCTCCGAACCTTATTTTCTTCTGTTTCTGCTCTCTCTCTCTCTCTCTGTCTCTCTTTTCATTCTCTGCCTCGCATTTTTTCATGCTCATGCTGTATTCTCTCTGCCCTCTCCCTTTTTCTCATTCTCAATCTCCCTTTTCATCTCCCTCTTTCCTTTTCTCTCAATTTTTTGTGTTTTCACAGACCCCCCTTCACCTTTTCCTTCTCCTGCCACGCCATCATTGTTTTGTTGTCCACTTTTATTAACATTGTTATTTTTTTTCATTTATTTTATATGTATTTTCATTTTTTCAGATCATTTGATTGAGATACAGAGTGCAATTTGTATTTGTTCAATGCGCAAATTTGTCAATTATCTTCCTGTTCGAGCCGCATTTTGTATTCAATTAAGTGAGCCGCGAGTTTATTCAACATTTTTCCGGTTTTTTCGTGACCCACCGTCAAATGATGCACATAAAAAAGTAAAAGAGAAATATAAAAAAATTCTATATATTCACAAAAATCATTCGGTTGCCAAGCGAATATACAAATAATTGCTTTTTACCTTTTGCAGCTAAAGCAGTTGCCCATTCGTTTGTCCCCCAGTTAATCGAATCGAAATAAAAGAAAAATAATAACATGAAAAAAGAAAACAATTCGTTGTTGTTTATATTTGTTTAAAGAATATTGAATACAAACTTTTTGCTTCTGCAAAATTATTTAAAATATTATTTGTGCATACAAATTCATGTGCTGCATATGAAATTTTATTGAAAAGGGACAGAGCTTGTGTGTGTGCGAGAGAGATGGCATATAAAGGCCATTCATTGAGCTGTTCGCACGAAAAAAGTTTTGTAAAGTTCTATTTTAATTTAATTAAGTTTTACATTATTTATTAATTCCCTGTTGTCGAGCACAAACTGTGACTAATAGCAATTTGTTTGAGTGCCAGTTCCAGTTCCAGTTCCAGCTCCAGTTCCAACAGCCGTCCAACATGTTATGCGGTATATGTAATGCATGTAAACGATATTGCTTCACTCAACTGTCAGGCGGCATTAAATAATATTTTGCACTCAAACTGTGCCCAAAGAAAGGTGAGCCAAGGTAGAGAGAGACAGAGAGAGGGAGAGAGGTGGCAAGGGAGTGTGAGTGAGATTGTGATGGGGACTGGCAGTTGGGCTGATGGTAACTGCGAGATGGAGGGAGACTAAAATAGAGGTTGAGCTAGAGCTTGGCACAGAGACCTGGGCACACAACGACAGAGAGTTTGAGGACACAGACTCTGAGCGGATGGTGGGGTGGTGAGCATTGGCAGCGTCATGAAGCTGTGACATTTTTTGACTGCACGCCAGCAGCAAAAAGCCGCACGGCACAGGCAGCCAGAGAGAGGGAGACAGACCGACAGACCGCCAGGCAGACAGACACGAATGTCATCTGCTTTATTATGTAACATACGGCATATTAACTAACGGCGTATTTAATATTTTAAGCAAACTACACACAGCTCCGAGCTCTGAGCTTGGCATTGAAATTGTGCAAAAATATGAATTTTACATTTTGACTATGACATGAGCTGTTGGGGCAAACTCTGAAGGTTAGCCAGCAACTAATGATATTACACTCCAGTGCGGACCATGGCCTGTATAATGAAGCTGAGGAAATTGAAATTGAAATGAAATGCTGATTGGCTCGGAGCCAAAGTCACAAAGTCACGATTTCGTGAAACTTGTTTTCTAAACGTTCCATTTATAGATATTCAAATATAGTCGATAATCACAGTGAATACCAAATTTTTACTCGTAGATATCTAGGTCTATGGCCTAAAACATGTTGCTGACGTAGATAAGGCCGCGTGATTTTTGTGGATAGTAAATGTAGAAGAGGAAGTGGAAGTATATATGAATGAAATTATATATATATAAGATTACTCGAGTTCAGCTCTTTCCTATGTTGCTTTAAGCCTGCTTCAAGCTTTAGCTAAGTAGCTTAACCAATTAGACTATACACACACAGCTTTCTACAAGTCACTCGAGCGAAATGTCATCAATCAAGCTATTCAAGTGCGCTCAGAGAAATAATAAAGAGTATTCGCATTAGCTGCATATATACTCAAAGCCCACTTAACCTTATCTAGCAATTCACTTAATGAGACTTGACGTTTTTAGGCCATTTCAAATGCTGAATGAATCGAGTTTTGTTAGCAAATATATGCAGGATTATTTTTTTTTTGGGTATTTGTAGCCTGCCAATCAGCTGTAAGTGTCCTGCTCTATATACAAAATTCAAGTTATTTTTTGATTTAGACAACTTTAGCTGAGCTTTCAGTGCTGCCGACAGACGTGGCTAACAATGGCAATTGGGTCGTACCTTTTTATGCCATTAGCCATTTACCTGCTGCTGTTGCTGCTGACGTGAACGTGCCCAAAATGCGGGCATCAATAATTTTAGCACTGTTTATTATGCAGATAAACAAAATGGCGGCCAAGCACACACACACAAACACATATGCATATAGACACTGTGAGGTCTTGGCCTTGTCTTGAGTAAACTCGGCTGACACAGCATAAAGTTAGCTCTGTCCTGAGCAAGGGTCAATGGGGGAACTCGGCAACAGTTGCTAGCAATCATCTAGGCTGTTACCTTATTACAACAACAACAACGACAACAACAACAACAACAACAACAACAACAACAACAACAACAACAACAACAACAACGACAACAACAAAGAGGTAGCAAAACTTTGCCATTACGACAATGGGAGTTATCTGGCAGTAAATACATAATCTGCTTGCCGCTGCAGTTCCCAAAAGTGAATAGGCCTCTCCTCCCCGCCTCCTTCTCCTGCTCCAGCTCTGCCTCGGCCTGTGCCTGTGCACCTTGAATAGGGATTTATTTTTATTGCCACGTCGCTCGCTTTGCTTCCTCTTTTTTTTCTGTCTGTGTGTGTGTGTGTGCGTGTTCGTTGGCTGTGTATTAAGGGTTAAGCAGGTGCTTTATAAAACACACGCAGCCTCGCACGGCACGCCGTAACTGTAACTAAAAACCCTAAAGGCCCAATCCAATTGGGTGTCCAAGTGCGTAAACGTCTTTTGGCTTTCTGGTTCGGGCGGCCGCCCTTGCTGTAAAATTCACACCTCAAAATGTGTCCCCAAAGTGCAATCAAGAGATTTTTGTCAGTCATCCGCCCCGTTGGTCATCCGCCCATCCAACCCATTTACCTGAATAGGTGAGCAAAAGTTCGTCTCTATCTCTATTATAATTAGTTAAGCGAAGCATTAAATTAGGTGTGAACATTTTTAGTGCGGAGGAATTATTTATTTTTACGTCTGAAACTGGCTTTCATAAACTTCGGCCCGATCTGGCATATTTATGTGCGTTTAGACCATTTTTATGTATTTTATTTGGCTTTAATATTCATTTTATTATTTTCGGGTTTATTTCAAAAGTTTTTGATTGCCTTTTATGCATTTTGTTTAATGAACAAACTGTTGGGAATATGCACAAACAGAGCTGCATGAATTTTGTATTTAGATACAAAAGAGTTTGTTGTTGGCATGAGTTACTGATTGAATGACTGATTGAGGATTGTAGAAAAGTTTTAGCAGTGCGTGAAATAAAAGCTAAAAAAAGTCAAAAATCAGTTTGATTTTAGTTGTATTTATAGGGAATAACAGATTGGCTGACTGTTTGCTAGAGAAATTTCTTGATTGATTGAATAGTTACTATTGACTGACAGATTGACACTAAGACTTTTTTGACTGATTGATGGAATGATTGAGTGGTCGACTGCTTTATAAACTTACTGCTTGATCAGCTAAGAAGTTGAGTACTGATTGCTTGATAGCTGACTGATTGCTCGATTGACTGACAGCTGATTGATTAGCCTATGGATTGACTGACAGTTTGATTGAGTAACTGACTAATTAGCAGTTTCATTGACTGGCTGGCTGATTGGCGATTGACAGGTTGGCTGATGATTGAAAGACTGATAGACTATCTATAATTAAGTAATATATTGATAAAGTAACTATGTGATTGATGACCGACTGATGAACTGACAGACTGTTCATTGACTGATTGACTATATTTAAAACTGATGAATTTACAGACTCACCGACATTCTGATTGATTGACTACTGTGTGAAACGCTGATTGATACTGCCTGACTGATTGATTGAATTATTGGCTGATTCACTGATTGACTTCTGACTGAAAGATACCTTGACTAACTAATTAACAGATTGTTTTTGATTAAGTGTAACATAGATTGATGAATGATTGATTGATTGACTGTTTAGCTGATTGATTGATTGACTGTTTAGCTGCAACTCATTTTAAAAAGTATTTTTTTATGCTAGGACTGCAAGAACGTTTCGTGTTTCTGCTCAAAGTCTCAGCTTGTGAAATTTCCTATCTAAGCTCAGTATCAATAATTCACTATATATAATCATAGCAGAGACCCCAACATTATTTCGAATCCCTTTTACAAACTGTGCAATTCGAGTGCAAGCGAAACAATTTGCTGAACATCAACAGCAACTAATACAATAATTCAATGGCAAACAGGCTTTCGATTCGTTTACTCAGACTGACAAACACACAATGGAATATGTTTATGTCTCTCTGCCTCTGCCTTTCTCTCTCTCTCTCTCTCGCTGTGTGCATAAAGTTTTTGGGAGTGTAGGCCAGTCGACAGACATATTGAAATTCATAACTATACACGAAACCCAATTACAATATCAATTTAAAAGGGATTAAAAAGCATGTCGACGGCTTAGCCAAGAAACGAAACGGAAACCGAAGCGTAAACTACGAAGAGTGTGGAGTGGCTCTGTGGCTAGGGCATAATACTTATTTATAAGATTTGTTGGCCCACTCTAATACATATACACGCACAGCTTGTGAAATTGTAAAATTGTATTTTGGCCTCTTGGCGGCTCGACGGCCAAAGTTTAAATGAAATTCTGAGCTAGCAGATTTTCATAATAAATAACGCATTAGAAAGCATAATAACAAATATTTCGTATTGAGTCAACAAGAAAAATGAATTTTCCCAACAAGTGGCTCACTCATTCACTCACTCACTCTCTGTCTGTCTCGCTCTCTCTCTTTCTGTGTTTGCGTGAATTTTTGCATAATTTATTTTGTTTGCCAACAAGCTGATAACCACAATTTTGTATACAAAAGACCGCAAAGTATTTGCATGCTGCTCTCTGATATTGAGCGCTACTTGAGTTGGCTTTTGTGTTCCAGCGTGTTTGGCCAATGTAATTTGGTTAAGTAACATTGCTGATAAGTCAGCGCAGAGCCATTGCGTCTGTGTGGCATGCAACGCTTCGCTGTGCCTCAATGCCAAATGCATTCAACTGCTGGACTAAGCAATTTCATTTGTAAATTAGCTGATAGATAGAAGCTGATGTACAGCACAGCTGGAGGGAGACAGCGACTAATTTAGAAAGGTATAGAGGGAGAGAGATGGGTGTATATATAGAGTATAGAGGGAGGCAGAGAGATTGGACTGAGAAAAAGGTTTGCTAACTGGAAATTTGGATAAAGGCTGCAAAATAGTTCTTAAGGACATAAAATCAAGTAAAAATTTATAAGTTTTCTCGTCTACTGTGTAAGGCTCTACTTGGAATTGAACTAATCTAAAATCTTTAAGACTAACCAAGCAAAAATCATCCAAAATCTAACGCGTCATCTATTTACAGGGTAACTGTTAGTCGAGCACACTTCCAGGCCTGGCTCAATTTTTAATCGTAGCAAAGCAACGCTGAATTAGATCCACTGTCAAATTAACATTAGCTGGCGATTACAATGGGATTCCACCTGCCCAGAGCCAGGCTGCAGACATGCATGCGATAAGGCAGCCAGCCAGTCGGAGGGCCGAGGGCAGACGCAACAAGCCAATGACAATTGACAGGATAACGAGGCACACTTCGAATGAAATACACACCCACACATTCACACGCACAGCCAGCAGCAGCAGCAGCAGCAAAACTCGTTTGCCTTCTTGTTGATAAAGGAAATTAAACAAAAAACAAAAAAAAAGAGAGAAGAATAGAAAGAAGTTAAGCCCTCCAGACAATTGACGCAGCTTGAAGGCGCAGGCGGCGTGGTCAGAGTGCGGGAGGGTAAGCAAAGGGGACGAGTCGAGGGAACTGTGGCATTTGTCTGATTGTCTCGTTGACATGACGTTGCGCGATTTGTAAAAGGCTTTTGTTTTTGTTTTGCGTCTGCCTGACGGGCTGCCGCGGCTGCCTGTCTGCCTACAAGTGAGCAACACGCGCCAATGATTATGTTGCCGCTGACAACGACAACACCAATAACAACAGCAACAACATCGACTGGCAACACGGCCAAAACGGCCACACGGAGCACTCCGAAAAGTATGCAACGTTTCGTCTCCTGTTCTTGTTGTTCTTGTTGTTGTCTTTCTTTTTTCGGTATTAGTTTCAGCTTGAAGCTTTTCATTGAGTAAAAGTGACGCATGCGCTGTGGGAGTTTCGTCCAAGCCAGACGAATGGCAGTGCCAGACGATGTTGGGCGTTCAGTTCGTTGTTGACATTCGTGCCTGCTGGACGCTTTCACTGGCGGCAACGCGGCGTATGCGTTATATTTGTTAGCCAGCCAACGCGCTTCAGACGAGAGACACGCGCTTATTGGATTTTTGGCGCAAGTAGCAAAAAGCCGGTTAAAGTGTTAAGAGCATGTAATTTGTGTGTGTGTGTGCTTGTGTGTGTGTGAGCTGAGGTAGAAATACACTTAGCTACAGCATTCAAAAAAAGAAAAAAACGAGAAGCCGAAGCAAAAGGAAACAAAGCAGCAGAAATTCCAAGAAAATTAACTTGGCGCATTCTTGAACTGTTTATTGTTGTTGTGCTGGCAACTGGGTTAATTGATGTGTGTGAGTGTGTGTGTGTGTGTGCTGGTGTGTGTGAGTAGGTGTGTGCGCGTGTGAGTGTGCGGGAATTATAAGCAGCCAAATACAATAAAACACAAGCCCGCAATGAAAGCGCAACAATAGCTCGTGGCACGCGATGAATGCAACAAGAGCCCCAACAATTGCAATACTCTGAAACAAGTGAGCACAAAACTCAGGTAAATACCAAATTTATAAGTACACACACATATATATATATATATCTGTTGCAATATTAGCTCAAGTTATAAATCAAGCAAGTGGCGCACGAAGTGCTTAAGCACAAAACTTTTCCCGCTCGAGCGAATAAAATAATTTTGCCATGAAATAATTAACTCTGGGCCTTTGTCTTTGCCAGTGACATTAAAATAGGTTTTCTCTTTTGTTTATTTACTGCTGCATTTAAATTATTTAAGCTGCACGCATTACAAATAGTTCAAGCATAAAGCTTATTTATTTTACATTGCATTCAAATTATCATAAATGCTGGCGCATTCCAACTAAATGCAAATATATATGTATATAATTATTTTACATTCTAAAATATTTATTTATCGTTTTTCATTAAATATATGTGCATATGGAAAAAATAATTAAATTAAATAATTAGCTCAAGAAGAATGGAATTAAACTTATAAAAGCTCAATATATATATTTCAATTGCAGCAAAAAAAGAGATTAAATCGGCTTTAAGATAAAATTAGTAGTAAAATATATGTACAAATAAATAGGCAATAAAAGAAAAATATAAAGCTATAAATATATTTAATTTCACTATTCATTGACGTTTTGTATAAATATATTTTACTGCTAATTTCAACTTAAAGCTGCTTTAAGCTTTTTTTTTATTTTCTGTTTTTATACACGAGTGTATCGCAGCAATGCTAAATTTTAATTAGAGCAGCACAAAGGTTTTAAAATTATTTATTAAAAATTCCTATATGACTGATAAATTCAGATAATAAAATTATATATTAAATTTATGTATATTGGCTATTATATAAAAAAAAAAAAATGCAATTATTAAAACCAAGAAAATAGTACGTACGTGCATAAATATGTAATAGATAGATATATATTATTTTTATTATTATTTTTTAAATATAGTTCAGAGTATTATTATTTATACTGAATATATTTTAAATTTACTGAAATATTGATTTATATTATTTAAATTACTTACTTAAATTTGTGTACATTATAAAATTAATAAAATATGCTAGTGAACAAGAAATTTATAAAAGTGTATTGTTAAATATCTAAAATAACCAATATTAAATTTAAAAAAAATATTATTTAGTGAAAAGAAAAATGACTAAAATAAAGAAATAATTAAAATTTTAAATAATATTTAATGCATAAGAAACAAAATATATAATTTATATAAAGCAGCTAAAATGTAGCTGATTTTTAGGACAATTTCGCCATTTAGCTTTCTAAATTAATAATTACTCAATTCCTATTTCGTTTCACTTTTAATTGAAGAGTATTCAATGTCGGTGGCGTTGGCTTGTTGCCTTTGCCTTTGCCTGTTTTTGTTTTTATTATTATTTTGCGGAAGCCGCGCAGCAGCATTTATAAAAAGGTTTTTCTTGCTACTCTCGGGTTACGTGAGACACACACACACACACGCATATACACACATACCAAAGTCAACCGCTGGCGTTGGCTCTGCATTACCGTTCTTTTTATGACGGAAGTACATTTAAGCAGATTTTTTACTGTTTGCCCCTTTGCGGGGCTTACAAAAGCGCGCAATGCGATCAGCAGAGAAAATTTAAATATTTTCCTCCAGCTTCCTGCTGCTATTTTTCGCGCTTTTCTTCTCATTTCGCTGTCTTGCCAACAGAATTTATTGCCAGCCAAATTGCAATGTGTTGCCCCCGCCCCACCTAGCCCACCATCAAGCAATAAAAGGCAAGCACAATAAAATGGGTTTTACACATTGCATAAGCCCTGAAACCCTTTTTTTTCACAGAGTCAGTTGTCAAAAAGAAAAAAGAGGAGGAAGAGCAACCGAAATTATAATTTGCTGCGATTCAGCTCGACGTTTCATAATGTTTGATACATGTTTATTGAAATTTAATACAATTACCACGCACCTAAAGGCAACAGCATGTGCGTGTGTGTGTGTGTAGGTGTGTGCGCGCGTGTGTGTGTAAATAAGCCAAGTGAAAGTCATAAGCTCAAAAAATACACCGAGCAAAGGGGCGACTGCTCGAGTTTTGGCAGGCGAGTCAATAAATAAATTTACATGTGACTTGCCTAAAGACCTTCCACTGGCTGTTAATAGAAAAGGCTGTATGGGCTTATGCTAGATGCTTGTGACAGCTTCTATATATCCTGTTAATGAATTTTAAATGAGTTTCGATAGAAGCTGAATCTAAATTTGGTTTGCAGAGTATGTTATACACAGCATATAGCATATAGCATATAGCATATAGCATATAGCATATAGCATATAGCATATAGCATATAGCATATAGCATATAGCATATAGCATATAGCATATAGCATATAGCATATAGCATATAGCATATAGCATATAGCATATAGCATATAGCATATAGCATATAGCATATAGCATATAGCATATAGCATATAGCATATAGCATATAGCATATAGCATATAGCATATAGCATATAGCATATAGCATATAGCATATAGCATATAGCATATAGCATATAGCATATAGCATATAGCATATAGCATATAGCATATAGCATATAGCATATAGCATATAGCATATAGCATATAGCATATAGCATATAGCATATAGCATATAGCATATAGCATATAGCATATAGCATATAGCATATAGCATATAGCATATAGCATATAGCATATAGCATATAGCATATAGCATATAGCATATAGCATATAGCATATAGCATATAGCATATAGCATATAGCATATAGCATATAGCATATAGCATATAGCATATAGCATATAGCATATAGCATATAGCATATAGCATATAGCATATAGCATATAGCATATAGCATATAGCATATAGCATATAGCATATAGCATATAGCATATAGCATATAGCATATAGCATATAGCATATAGCATATAGCATATAGCATATAGCATATAGCATATAGCATATAGCATATAGCATATAGCATATAGCATATAGCATATAGCATATAGCATATAGCATATAGCATATAGCATATAGCATATAGCATATAGCATATAGCATATAGCATATAGCATATAGCATATAGCATATAGCATATAGCATATAGCATATAGCATATAGCATATAGCATATAGCATATAGCATATAGCATATAGCATATAGCATATAGCATATAGCATATAGCATATAGCATATAGCATATAGCATATAGCATATAGCATATAGCATATAGCATATAGCATATAGCATATAGCATATAGCATATAGCATATAGCATATAGCATATAGCATATAGCATATAGCATATAGCATAGCAATACATATAGCATATAGCATTATAGCATATAGCATATAGCATATAGCATATAGCATATAGCATATAGCATATAGCATATAGCATATAGCATATAGCATATAGCATATAGCATATAGCATATAGCATATAGCATATAGCATATAGCATATAGCATAGAGCATAGAGCATAGAGCATAAACATTATTCTAAACAACATTTGCAGCTGTCTCTCACATTTGTACAGGGTATTTAATATAGGCCTTCAAATATCTGCAGTAATGCCGCAGCTTTTCTCTGACTTATTATACGCCATGCGTAATGATATAATCTGAGAGATAAAAGAAACTTTCCAATGTTGGCAACTTTAGGGACCATTTAGATGGCAATTTAAATTTGCATAGCATTAGCTCCCCCTCTCTCTCTCTCTGTCTCTCTGTCTCTCTCACTCTGCCTCACTTCTCAAAAGTGCCTAGTCGAGCATCTGACGACATTTATTAAGTGTGTAAGTGAGCTATTCAAAATCAAAGCAGCAGAAAAATCGTCTTCAGCGTCGCCTTATTGTCAACCACTGTGCAAAGGCCGTGTGGCATGCCAATGCGTTCCACAGAACTCAGTTGAGCTCCGGCCCGGCCTGAGCGAGAGTTTGGCTGCAACAATGCGCGCCCTGACATTTATGGCACGATATGCCGCCGGCAGCTGGCAGCTGGCAGACAAATGCCTTACGAGTGCCATACCAGGGCAGCCTCAAGGCGCCACAGCCACAGCCGCTGTCACCTGTCGACATTTGCCATGTCTTCACGGCTCCAGCTGCAGCTGCAGCTCTCCATCAGACGCCATTGGCCTTCTCTCGTTGCATACTTTTCAGCGCGCTGCATTTGCAATTTTCTATTAAGATTTGTTACGTGCCTCGCTGGCATTTGGAGATTGAAAGCCCACTGAGCACCGCAGCACCTGAGCTTCAGCTGGAGCAATGCATTCAAGGTGCATTTAGATGAGCTCAACTCTGAAAATATTCATAGTTTGCCGAGTTTCTGTTTTGTGTAACTTTTTCGTGCTGATTAATCTGCATTTTAGTTGATTCTCAGCCTTTGATGTTGTTTGCCTTTCTGATAGACGTTTATTAAACTCAAGCCATTTTAATTAAAACTAGCTTTAGACTTTATCCGACTTTCACTCTCTCTCTATATATACTGTATATACCATAGAGCATCTTTAGGGCAATCTGTGAGCTACTACACACATGCCCAGGTGGACCTCTGGCAGCGCAAAAAGTGTGAACAATTTTATTGTGCGGAAAATTCGCTGTGTGTGTGTGTTTGTGTGTGTGTGTTAGCCTTCCCCGCATTCAGGCAAAAATACTTTTGCATAATTTAAAATAAAGGCAACAAAAAACTGTAGGCAGCTTTACAAAACCCGAGCGCGTCTCGGCCAAGGTAACAATAAAAGGTCGTCGCCTGCCCGTTTTTTGAGCGCCTTTCGTTATGATTTTTTGCTTTCAGTTTTTCACTTCTAATTTCCGTCTCAGCTTTTGTTTGTCTTAAAGGCAACTGTTGTTGCTGCATCTTGAGGCAGTTCTAGTCGTATTAAAGTGCTGCTTGTTTATTTTTGGTAGGCCAATAACATAAAATTCTTTAATGGCATTCGCTGGCATTCAAAGCGCTTTTCAATTGAGCTCGCTCGCTGGCTCGCCCTCATGCCGAGCAGACAATTAAAGCGCAAAAAAAAATCACGTTGGAAAAACGCTCTCGCATGCAGCTAACCATGAAAAGCGTTGCATGCCACAATATGCATGTGCTGCGTGCCAAAAAAGAGGACTCCCTAAAAAAAAAGGTATATAAATCTTAAATGTGTTCCGACATGTGTTGTGCGAAAAGGGAGAAGCAAAAAGAAAAAAAGGGGAATAAAGTTGAACGTCAAATAAATCCGCGCAAATAAAACTCAACCGAAACATCCGAAACTTTTTCACGTAAAGCCAAATATAAATAGGACAAAACTGAGCTAGGGTCTGCGAGGGGGGACAGGCGCTGGAGGCCAGCTGACATTGTTTTGTATATTGTGTTGCGTTGCTTAGCTGCAGCAGCTGAGGCAGTGGCAGAGGCAGCAGCAGCCACCGCAAATTACTTGTCAAGTGCTTTGGCAATTGACGTCGCCTGCTTGACAGCCAGCCACCAGCCTGCTTCCCGTTCTCCTTTCCTTTCTATTTTCATTTCCATTTCCCTTTCCCTTTCGCTTCCATTCAATGCCAACTGCCAAACTGTGTCGCGACACGGGCAACAGTTTTTGTTTAGTGCTTGGCCAGTGCGCAAAAGGAGTATATGGGCTAGCTCGATATAGACTCGATATTTGGCAAGTGCATTTCTGTTTACCTTCGCCGATTAAGTAGGTGTATTGGTGAATATTCATACATTAATGATACCAAAATGAAGCAGCTTAAGCCTAACAGAGCTTGGCTGCAGCAAGTCCTTGACTCTGGGCTGGAAATAGCTTTAAGTCGCTCAGACTGTAGCTTGAGTAAATATAGATCTTATTCTTATGGCATAGCACGTACAGCTGTCACAGGTTTATGGCTTTGTGAATGACCCAACGAACATGGAACTCATCTTAAGACGTATTTGGATAAGAAGAGAAGCAAAGGCAGTGCCAAGGAAAGCTAATGCTGATTTGTTTCTATGGCTCTATCTATATCCTTTCCAATATAAATAATATGTATGTATATCTATTTCTCTCTTTCAATATGTGCATATAAATATTGATGTTTTTCCAAATCTGTCTATCTATATATATATATCTATTTATATATCTACATCTACCTATGTCTCTCTCTCTATCTGTATCTTTCAAAGGAATCGATAGACATATATATACAGTTGAGTCCTTTAACATATATACATAAACCCTATTATAGCTCAGTAAATAAATCACCATATGAACATATCCACAACTCCAACTCCCAACTTCCATTCCCATTGCGCGAGTACCACGCAGTCAGTACGAGCCAATGGCAGCATTTTCTCTTACCGTGTTTTGTATTCAATCAACATTTGTGTTCGATTGAATATACTTTATGTAAATTGATGGAGAACGAAAAGAAATGAAACATAAAATAAATTGTAAAATCAAAAACTAAATGAAGAAATCTTGATTTATAGAAAACTGGAACGACGCACGTACAGAGCGCTGGCTTATAAACATGGCTTATACATAAAAAAATGAAGTAAGCTGAAGGGAAATTGAAAATCTGACTTCGATTTAGATCGCGATGCTTTAACTATGCATAGCGCAATAAATTTACGTTGAAGCCAAAAATTTTATGTTATGCAGAAAATAAATTGAAGCGTAGTTGGGGGGAGTTGGAGGGGCGGGGCAGATGTACTCTTCAATGCAGAGCCAGCATATCACTTTGCGTAGACGAAAGGCGACGAAGCGCATAAATTGCGGCTCGTCTTAGGCATGCCACACGCATACACACACAGCAAAGGCACGCTAACACACACACACACACACACTAACACTCAGCTGAAGGCGTTCCTTGCGCTTGTGTTTTGTTTTGCTTTGAGGGATTACACATATACGATACCTGCAGAAAGCAAGCAAAAGCAGAGAAAGCTAAGAGGAGGGGGAGGAGGAGGAGGAGGGGGAGGAAGAGGAGGAGGTGGAGGAGAAAGAGGAGGAGGTAAAAGGCAAGTGAAAAGCAAAGGCAGCAGCCGCAGTTGGACGTTGAGAGCTCATCTCTAGAGATTTGCCTAAATTATGATTTATACTTAAATTTATTTTGCCCGTAATATTTCGTATTTCGCTTTTTTCTTCCTTCTGTCCTTCCTTCCTTCATTCTTCTCCCCTCAATTTTGAGCAACTGCCTTGACTTGACTTTATTGAGAATGTTTATGCAGCATTATGCGCCGGCTAGGCTAGGCTAGTCCAGTTCGGTATATTCTGCAATTGCAGCTTTTGAGTCGAGCTGGTATATGAGTCCCGCTTGTGTACTTCGTTGTCTCCATAATGTGACAGAGGCTCCACAGCGCACATTCATTTGCCACAGCGCCAATATAAATGGCATATATGTATATGTATAGTTCATACATATATCACCCCATATCTATGTAGATATCGATATCTGTATGTATTGGCGAATCGATAATGCTTTCACATGGCAAGTATTTGTAATAAATTTTACAACGCAAATCCAAGTGGGAAAGAGCGTATCCAAAATCAAGGCTCTATCGGGCTTGAGTCTGGGTCTCTTGCCTCACTCAACTAGTTTACTCACTGTCTCTCTCTCTCTCTCTCTCTCCCTGTCTCTTTCTCTGTCTCTTTTTTGGCTTCATGCTTTTGTCGATTGTCGAAAACTTTCCACTTTTGGCAAATCACTTTGGCCCCCCGCTCTCCTTCTTTTACGTTTTGCGGAAATTGCCTTTTAGTTGTGTGTATGATGGGAATCGAAATCGAAATGCTTGATTCGGGTAATTGTGGCCTGGCCAACGACCCAGATTAGTTGACTTTCTCCTCTCATTTGCATTTGCCAAAGATAAAGAGCAGCTTAGTTCCAATTTTGTATTTTTTTAAATTTATTTTATAGGCTGTGCTCGTAAGGGGAGAGGACTGCGAAATGATTAAGTGATTAGGGATTTCCTTTTTTGAATACCGCAGTTTTATTATACTCTATTAAAAGGAAATATTCATATATATATTCATCTGTATATGATACTGCTATATTTCTAGTTTTTAAGACTATGTTGACCTTATTATGTACGTTTCTATTATAATATTCATTAACATAAAAAATTTATAAAAAATATTGTTTTGAGAACTATGCTTCAATATTATTTTTCCTGTTGACTTACTCATTTTTTTTAATAAAAACAATTTGGCTGCTGAATTTAGAGAAAATATTCACAGCAAAATGTAAAAAAAATATTACAGGGAAAAATCTGTGAAAAACTGATCAGCTTTAATATAAATTTGTATTCTGGATACTTTAGTTTTACTTGGTAAAATCAACTATACTAACAAAAACTAACAATAACTGACAAGGACTGCAAAAACTAGATTTGTTATTAAATTACAGAAATTTACATAAAATATTTGTTTTTATATAACCTTTTTAGCTGACTATATTTGCCTATGATATTTTTCATATATTTATCTATTTTTTTATATGTGTTTAATATTTATTTAATGTAATCTATTTTCACAAAACCTTCTTTAAGCTTTAACTATTTACTGCATATTTTAATTGGCTTTAAATGATTGCTGCTCCTTATATAAATCCCTTTGCTGCCCCTTCTCCCTCTCTTTTTCTCTCTCTGTTGGCATCTTAGGTTTTGTCTCTGGGCCAATTGACACGTCTTGCACAATATGTTTATTAATTATAATCCACTCGAGTCGACTGCTAATTAGTTTAATAATTAGCTGCAGCTGTTGTACATGATGCAGCTGAATTTGTGGCCCAAATCCAGCGACTGCTCGGGTCGCTCGCCGGCTGTGGACGATTTGTGTGCCGAAAATAGCCGTCACATCTGAAATGCATAAAGGCTTCAAGTCGCTAATACAAACACACACATACACACACACATGCTTGTAGAGTGTCGTAGGCTCGCTGTGTGCACACTTTCATTTTGTTTGTAATGCGTCCAATAATGGCGGCATTACGCTTATTTAACATGCACACACACACACACACATACACACACAGGCACAACTAAAGCAGCTGTCCAAGCGTAGCGCACATGTGTGCGTGTGTGTGGCATGTTTATGAGTGTGCGTGTGTGTGTGTGTGTGTGTGTGTCTGTGGCATGTGTGGATGCATAAAACTGTCCTTAACCCACAAAACACTGACAAGGGATAATATTAGCATAATATGAGTGCGTTGTGTATAAAGGGCCAAGTCTCAGCAGGCTAAAGTGTGAGTGTGCGAGAGAGTGTGTGGGAGTATGTGTGTGTGTGTGTGCGAGAGTGTGTGTATGCGGGAGTGTGCGCCAGTGTTGGCCAACAAAGCCTAAGCCGCATTGGGCCAGACGCAACCAAGCGACACTGCGGCCAATGCACAGTGGAATGTAATTGATATCAAAGCAGGCAGAAATATTAATTGATAAGGAAAGAATGAAAGTATTGACAGTAAGAGATTATTAATTGGTTGTAGCTGAGTAATAGTGATGTCAATAAATCTATTTGAACTATTGGTTATTATCTTCAACAAAAAATGTAGTGTTTTTCTTTGATATAAATTGGTACAGAAAAGTATGTTTCCGTCTAATATGGGCAAGGTTTTAGTTTGCCAAATGCAGCCCTTTATATATCATATCATAGAGTGCTGCATGACTTCACTCACAACATACGTCTCATAGAGGTTGAAGTCGTGTGAGTGAGTGAGCAGCAGAAAGCCTATTGAGTGAGCGTAAGGGCTTCGACACACAAATTACTTCGTATTACTACTTCGTCTATGATCGGCTAGGTCGCTTGAGGCTCGAGCAGTGTAAAAGAGTAATTCAAGATCAGTGCGCTACGAGCACTCAATCAGGGATGATCAGAATTTATATGCTCTACGCTATATTTGCATTAATCTCTCTATCTCACATTCTCTTTCTCCTTTTTGTCGCCAGGATCGTTTTGCCTCCACGCAGAGTAACTCGAACTATTATATTTTCACACACACAACCAATTCATTCCACAGTACATCGCTGTAGGAGTATAGAGTGAGAAAGAGCACACATGTTCTCTAACTGCCACAGACTCTAGGCGGTTTGGCGCTTTGCTCTGGCGTTCACGGGCCGCAGCTGAAGTCGTAGAAATAAATATGACCAAATCGATATAGAAACATATAAAAATCTTAAGCCCATGTTGTGGAAATATTAAAAAAAAATATATAAATATATACATATATCGTATATCGTATATATATGTATATCGTATGTTTAGCTCGAGAAGTTAAAGAAACAAAATCTGTTTGAACTTTTTCTACAACGTTTTTATTTTCTTTATTCTTGTTGTTGTTACTGGCGCTTGAGCCTTATCAAATTGCGGTTATCTTTGTGGCTTAGCATATATGGGCAAACAAAATATTGTATATACATATAAGAATATTATGGCCATTTACATATGCTGCTCGCCGAAAGCGGAAATCAGCTTCGAGTGAGGCCATAAAATGTTCTGAGCACTTCTTGCAGCTGAGTTTTTATCAATTTAATTGGCTGCTGCTGCTCTTACCGGATTAACCAGAAATTTTGAGGTCTGGCCATTTAAGGATTAGCCGTATATTATATATCTATAATATCTCGTACGGATCGTAAGAAATTTAATAACGCCTAATGCCATTTCTTTGCTGGTCAAAGGCACCAAAATTTGAGAGCTCGCAATAAATGAGCCGTTAAACACTTTAAGTTGGCCAACACACATGCATGCGTGCGTGCGTGTGCATGTGCGTGGCTGTGTGTGCGGCTACTGATATGCTAGCGTGTGGGCCATTTTATTGCCGCTTTATTGTGGCCGACCGAGTCTTAGCCATGTTAAGCGTCATAAACGGGTTAATGACTTGGAAGTTGCTTTTAATGCGCCACTCTCGTTGTTGTTGTTGTTGTTCCTGACATCGCTCTTGCTGTTGCTGTTGTGGTTGTTGTCTACCACTCAAGTTTTGGCTCTTAAGCGGCTTGCCTGCGCTTTGGCCTTTGTATCCTGTTTTTTTTCCCTTTTTTTTATCAATTTTGCTTCCCATTTTCGACTGTTTTTATACCCTGTAGAAATTAAAAAAGCCGGGTATATATTTACTGTCGATAAATATACATTTTACTGATGGTTGTTCTAACAGTCGAGCTCCTTTTACCCAGTCTATTCATAAGCTTATCCATTCGTCTGCCTAAGCTTCTACAGATTTCTCCATTCATCGGCTCTTCCTAGCCTGATCGTCATTCCATTTGTTTCTTCAGCTCTCAGCTCATCCCGTACAACTTTCAGCAATAAAATTCTTTGAATTCGATCAAAATTTGTAACAATTTTTAGCACATATCTTGTTTGTCTTAAGAGCTGGTCTCATGAAATGGTGTATAGAGAGTCCAACTAAGGCATATGAACATGTTCAGTGCTCTACTTTCTTAGCTTATCTTCCATCTCCTTCTAAAACACTCAACAGCTTCAAGACCACTTGGCACAGCCTATCTTGTTGTCCTTCCCACAATGCATCTCTCTCCCTCTCTCTCTCTCTCTCTCTCTCTCTCTCTCTCTCTCTCTCTCTCTCTCTCTCTCTCTCTCTCTCTCTCTATCACTCTCTCATACATATGCTGTTTTTTGTTAGCTCAACCCGGGCCACAGTATAATTATATTTTTATGAGCAACTTTTAATTTGTTTGCACATGTGCTACTCGTAGCTCTTCTCGTAGCGCTCTCAGCTTAGATCATATCGCTGGGCAGCGGGGCACATAAAACTTATTCTTTTGGCTTTGCCAAATCGACACGCTCTCATTTCTTGTTTTTTGTTTTTTTTTTTTTTGTTGCTTTGCCACTCAAGTGTTTTTCTTTCGGTAGGTGGGTAGGGCGCAAACAAATTGCCAACCAGTTGCGTGGGCGTGCCCCTCACACTCCTCCCCTTGGACTACCTCGTTCAGTGTTAGACATTTCCGTGGCATACAAATGGGAGGTCATTTTTATTTAACAATATGCGTTATTATTGCCACGGCCATTGTGATGTGTGTGTGTGTGTGTGTGTGCGAGTGTGTGTGGCTGGCAGGAAGGCAGTCAGGCAGGCGTCCAGGCGTAAATGTTTTATGTAGCCATATTTTGATTTATGCCATTGCGAGACCTGCGTTTAGGTGTTAATAGTTAAGCTTGATTGTATTCGCATTTTTATTTCACATATATATACATGTACATATGTATATGTATATATGTATTTCTGTGCTTAATGCCTGCTAATCCTTCACGTGTCATTGGAATTGAAAGCAAATCGTCGCCGTTACGGGAATTAATAAAGTTGTGAGCAAACGAATAAGAGAGCTTATAGAAATATGGGCCATACGGTATTGAAAACTCTTGGAGTGTAGAAAATATGAAAGTAAATAGTAGATGAAAATATAAAAGACACTTGCCAAAGTAATTTAGTAAATATATATGTTTATAAATATTTAAAGAGCAGAAAAGTTGGTAGTTTTTATATATCTATAAATTTAATAATTAAATAAAACAAAATACATTTACTTTTATTCATTTAGGAGAACAAGAAAATATATGAAACAAATTATTTATAAAAAATTAAAATATTTAAAATAATAACAGTAAACAAAGAATAATATTTATTAAATTAATACATTTTTTTTATTTTATTTTAATTTTATATATTACAAATCAATTAAAAAAATTAAATATATACAAGTTATTTTTATTTATTATTATTTTTAATATATACAAATATTTTTAACATTTATTTTTATGCCTAATTAAAAATATATGCAACAAATGTTACATTTTATTTATCTGATATACGTATATATGTATATATACATATATGTATACCTTTGCTCTTTATGTCCATTTTTAATTTCTTGCTTCACAGTTTACCTTTCTTTTTATACTGTTAAGGTATTTCTTTTTATACTAGTGAGATATTCCAAGCTTTTATGCACATATTTCTCTCTCTCTCTCTGCTCACATTTTTAATTTCTCATCTGTGATTGCTCCAGTTTTACGACTGCTTCTTACATCTCTGCTCCTTCTAATTAATGCAGCTTGGCAATGTTACAAGCAATTTGTCGTCTTAATGACGGACGCTCAAAAAAAAAAAAAAAAAGAGAAAAACAAAATTTGAGCACATAAAAGACGCGCGCTGCCATAAATTGACTTGAATGGGAATGCGCAGAACTTTTACATCTCAGCTGAGGCACGTAACAGCGTTTTGCAGCGCCCCTAAAAGTATGCACCACTTAATTTGAATTCGATGAGCAGGCATGCATGTGTGTATGTGTGTGTGTGTGTAGCTTGACTTAAACTACTTAGCTCGGCGACTGCCAGCGGCCAATGCGTTGCCAACTCAGGCGAAAAATCAAAATTTCCGCACATTGCCTATTTTTCAAAGCAAGAGTGAGACAGAGGAAAAGAGAGAGAGAGAGGGAGGGAGAGGCTGTGTATGCCCGCGAGCAATTTTGTTTAGGAGGCTTTTTTGTGTCTGTCGTTTTAGCTGAATTGCAGCTGCTGCTGCTGCTGCTGCTGCCTGGCGGTGTCTGTTACCAATGTGTGTGTGTGTATGTGTGTGTGTGTGCTGCTCGTTTCAATCACACGCTGCTGCCATTCAATGTTGTCAAAAATTTATAGCTGGCAGCCTCGACAAAAAATAATCTAAAAGACAGCAGCCAGGTAAACGATAAAGGCCAGGCGCGCCCTCACAAACGGCAAAAAAAAAAAAAATATATATATATATATAAATATAAATAGAAATACACATACACATACATATATATATGTGTGAATACACATATAAAGAAATATAAATAAAATGGCATAAAGAACATGCAAATAAAATTAACAAAACGACAAAAAATGAACACGAGGAGAGAGAAACTAGAGAGAGAGAGAGAGAGAAAGCCACGTTAGTTGAGGCGCAGCTGGCTTGAAGCGTTTTGTGGAGATTTAAGGCTCTGCTAACTTCTGTCATGTGCTTGGATTTTATCTGTGTTTTATTTTGCAATGTTACCAAAAAGTTGATTTAGATTTTAAATTTGAGTAATTAATGTCTAAATTATTAATGAACTGCTTCACTTTCGGGCGCAACTGAAAGCACAAAATGTTGTTGATATTCTGTTCCCGGAATCATTGAAATATTTCTGTTTACGGTTTCATTTAAACTTCTGAATAATTTTGCTTACCTCTGTTTGTTGCCATAGTGAATTTATTTAAATGTTTTTTGATTTCAAAGCATAATAATTTGATAGAATTTTTAAAATAATCAATCAATCACAGATTATCATTTCTTTAATTTTATTTTTTTTCTGCACATTTTTTAGTTAAACTTAAATGCTAAAATTAACTTTATTATTTTGTTTTTCAAGAAACCTTTTTTCAACTTAATTTATTTGAATTGATTGAATTGCTTGATTGATTGTATGTGAAGCGATTTCAATTCATGCAATTACTGGAAATTACCTTGAAATTTTCCCTTCATCTCACAAAGCTTTGCTCGATAATAATCGGCATTTTTGTCTGTCGATATTAATGGCCAAATCGCTTGAATTCAGACATTCAACAATTTCGTCGCAAAATCAATTTGGGCAGCAAAGCATTTGCGTTGCCTCGCAAATTTGTTGCAAAATGAATTTGAAACGCAGAAATGAATTGAATTATGTCATAAATGCGACAGACAGACGTTGACAAAGGCAACGCCGCCAACTGTCAATGAAGCCATTTATAGCAGCCAGAACTCCAAATTTTATTATTGATTTATTATTTTGGTAATGCAATTTAGCTGCTGTTCCCCCAAACGCAACGAAGCATCACGTTGATTCCTGCAAACAGTCACAAAAATGGGGAACGTGATGCGAGGGTCAGCAAGGCTGGCCGCATTAAAGTCATTCAATCAATTGTGCGGTTGCGGTTAGGGTATTTTCGGATGCTATTAGACTAGTTCTGTGCGTAGCAGAGATTAACAATGAGAGGCGTAGGAGATGAGGCAGACTCCAGCTGAGGTATAGATGCCTATCCATAGGAGGCAGATGAGAGCTGGAAACGGATATTTGAGTATAGTTAGAGGAGAAGTGCGATATAAGTATATACAGAAGTGGAAGTGAGTGTCAAGCAGACTTTCTCTCCCCAAAGTCTAATTTCTAGAGATGGAGAGACAGAGCCAGAAAGTTAATTAAAGATATGTTAAGCATTAATTTTTTTATGATGCATAGTAAATATTCCTGAAAGTAGAGGTAACTTAGAAAGAGAAAAACTATTTTATCTTCATAATATATATTAAAATATTGTTTTATTCTTAAATCACTTACTATCAAAGCAGCACACCATTCTGCCTACCATATCTCATATGTTAGCTATAATACCCTCTAAATAGAGCATAATGAGGCAGGCAGCTTCGGCTGGTGGCAACAACAAAATTAAATTGTGCAGAAAACTAAGGGAAATGCAGCCAAGTTGAACAGCATAAAAAGCAGAAGGACAAAAAACCATGTTAAATATAAACGAGTGAAAGCCATAGCCAAATGGAAGTCCAACATAATCAACAACAACAGCAACAACAGCAGCAACAACAACAGCAAAAGCAACAGCTGCTGCAGAGCTGATGAATTTCGCATCGTAGGGGAAGGGAAGCGAAACGTTGTAAACTGTCATTTTGTGGTTGTCTGTGTGTGTGTGTGTGTCTGTGTGTGTGTGGGTATGGAGCTAGGTGGGTAGACCTAGGGAGAAGTTTGTAGTTTGACTAAAATAACAGACATGCCTGAGTAATGATCTAGCTGTGAAAGTTATCTCTGTGTGTGTGTGTGTGTGTGTCTACCGTGACTGGTTAAATGATGCGTGTGTGTGTGTGCGGGAGTGCTTATGGACGTGTGTGCGTGAAACCATTTAATATGCTTAACACATTTCTCCTATTATATGGCAGGTGGCCTCGGTGCACCTGTACAGCCGTTGCGGCATATGCTCAAAGAACAGCTACATTTATAATAAAATACTTGTGAACTACTCGCACAAGGTCGTTTATTTTCGTCCATCAGCAGTTGTAGTTGTTGTTGTTGTTGTTGTTGTTCTTGTTACTTTGCATGCTAATTAAAAATTAAAATATTCACTAAAACAAAAACAACACACACACACACATACACAGAAAAAAAAAGGCAGGAAACTTGTGATTCATTAGGCTGGCAGGCGGTGCCAGTGAATAATAAATAAACTCGCTGGCTAATTAAGTGAGGAAGCGCCACTCGCTCACTCACTCACTCTCTCTCTCTCACTCACTCACTCAGTCTATCTCTTTCTGCATATTATACGCTTGTAGCTTACATGCGGCACACGTGGCTCGCGCTCGTCCTGTGAGATTGTTGCCCCTCGTTGCGGGCCACTCGGCTGGAAAATGCAATCGATAATAAGCCAGAGTCGGCAGAGCTATGTGAATTAACTATGACTATACTCAGACACACACACACACACACACACAGAGAGAGAGAGGGAGAGAGAGGGCACATTTGCCTGTGCTTTGGCTGTTGTCCTTCATGGCATGAAAAAAGCAGTTTACTGCAAAATTAATGATCATTTATAAAATTACATTAATGCAATGCAAATTTAGCTGCAAGACTGCATTGTGCGCCATAATAAATTTATATAGAGCGCATATTAAACAATAGCTAAAGCAATTGAGCTACATGGAAAATATGAAAATATATATAAATAAATAGTTATTGAAGTATAAATTGAAATAAAAATAATAAAACAAAAAAAAAAAAAAAAAAATAATAATAATAAAAAAAAAAACAAATATTTTATATCAAAATATTAGCAAACTCACAATCAAAATTTTATTTGAGGAATGTATAATATTATATAAAATATATTATATAATATATATAAAAAATATATAAAATATATATAAAAATATAAAATGTATATAAATATAATATGTATATAAATATAATATATATAAATATAATATGTATAGAAAAAAGTATCATTAAAAAATGATTAAAGAATCTATTTTATAACAAATGTATTCAAAGAACTCTGCTAAATAAACTAAGTATATCACAAGAAATAAAGTCAGTTTGCGCATTGTAATAGAGCTGAGCAACAAACACAAACCTGATTGATATTGCCTATCAGAATCTGACATAATTTGTCTGCTTGGAGCAGAGCTGAGAGTGCTCAACATGCCACCTGAAGCTAAATAACTAAGTCAAGATTAAATCTTAGTTGAAGTTTGGCGTCTGCGACTCGCGAAATGGGAGAACAGGCGAAACTATGGGCGACTCAGGGGGGCGAGGGCGAGTCCTCCGCAATTATTTTTCTAGCTGCGTTTCGGGCTAGCGTTGGCGGCTGTGACGCATAAAAATCGCAGCTGTCAGTTCAAAAAGCCAAAAACTTCACTAGCAGCATCAATTTTCCACACGCCAGCGAATTTTTGCCACAAGCTTACATTCACACACTCACACACTCATGCACTCATACACTCAGTGGAGAAATTGCGAACGCAATTTTCACGTGCAAACTTTGTGCAGCTGAGGAAAAAAAAAAACGGCTATAAAATATTAAAGGTTGCAGTGGGGCATGCTCGACTGAGAGTTGTTTGGATCATTTCCTGATGACTCTTATGAGCGAGAAAGGCTTTTTATTTATATTTTTCTGCAACAGAAGTACTCTGGATTAATTTTTATTATTTTAATTATTTTAGTTTATTATTATTGTATTTTATTATTAATTTTTAAATTTAATTTTTTGCATTTTTAATATAAATAATATACCCCGCAAGCTCTTTCATAGGGCATTACAGCACAGGGCAATAAAGCGAGTGTAAAATGACTTTATGCTAGGTAAAGCGAACATAAATCTACTTTTAATTATTTCATAAAAACTGTTTATTCAATATTAAATAAATAAAATGAAATTTATTTACTTAGTTTGTTAACAAAATTCTTAAATTGTTTGCATTTATGGAGCTGAGAGTTTTCCCCGGTTAGCTGTCAAGCTGCATGAGCAGCTCGCTAAGCCTTTCACCTGTCACATAGAGTGCGAGAGAGAGAGAGAGAGGGAGAGGGAGAGCGAGGGAGAGTAGCGTCAAACAAGTGTAGCGACGTGGCACGGCATAAGTTGCCGCAAATAAAGTAAAGTAAAGTAAGTTGCACACTTTTATTTTGTGCGTTGCCAAAAGCACAGCGCGTATGCCTGACAGATGTAGTAGAAGAAGAAGAAGAAGAAGATGGAGCAGCAGCAGGAGACTGAAGCGGGTGGGGAGGCGGCATGGTGCGTGCCCTCTCGTGCTGCCAGCTAATCTCAACAAACAAAGCGTGAAACTAACAATTCTGCAAATACAGACTAACCGCACTCACACCCACAGACCTACAGAGGGGGCGCAGGGGGGCAGCCGGAGAGAATGTCGAGGTTTGGCGGAAAGACCGAAAACTTTGTCGGCTGCCGCCAGCAAGGGACAGACACATGAGAAACAATGGCACTCAGCGAGATAGAAAGAGACAGAGAGCGAGAGCGAGAGAGAGATAGAGAGTGAGAGCAAAGTGAGAATGAAACTTTATTTTCAAGTCAGACATCGAATTTATTTTCATGTCATCAGCGCGTTAAGCAAAGAGAACAGAAATTTAAGTCTCACACAAAGACACTCATACACACACACACCCACACACACATACGTAGATATATTCGGCTCTTAAATTGTTGAAAGTTGCTAATTTGCTGTTGGTTCGCACTTTGCTCTTGCGCCAATTGGCTGCAACTAGGCGTATTAGTAATGTGCGAAATTAAGCATACGCCGCGTTGAACTTAAGTAGAGACAGCAGCTGAGGGGAGGAGCAGACTGGGTGAGAAAAATTGCAAAGCTCTGTAGCCGGAAAGCAACAAGCGGCTCAGGCAACCCAGCACGCTAAGCTCTAATTTTCTCACGTACTTGTAAATTTTGCGGAAAACCGCAACAAATTCACTTATAAAAGTAATCTAGAAAACGCGTACAAAACAGGAAGCACGCAAAAGGCCAGAAAGTAGAAAAAAAAACCAGTGGTATAAGCAGCAGAAGAAGCAGAAGCAGAAGCAGAGGAAAAATAAAAAACTCTCAAAAGAAATGGCTGCAAAAACTCGGTGTGTAAAGAATTGCGTTCGCGACACGGCGACAACTTTGCGCGTTTTATGTGGCCCCATAAAGGGAGCGGGCAACTGGCAGGAGGCGTTGGCGTCAGCGCTAGGCCCACGAGCAGCAGCAGGAGAAAGACTTAAAGCAGCCGGCACTTTATCGCAGATTTAAAATTAAATGAATGTAAGCACATTAAATGGTCGACTCTGTTGCTAAAAGTGCAGAGAGAAGAGAGAGAGAGAGAGAGAGAGAGAGAGAGAGAGAGAGAGAGAGAGAGAGAGAGAGAGAGAGAGAGAGAGAGAGCGAGTAACTGGCAGCAATGGAAGCCAGGGGAACTGGCAACTGCGGGGGCACAAAGTTGTTCAACTCAAAGTTAGTTTACGCCAAACAACAAAGAGTTAATTAATCAGCAATTTGTAAGACGTAGTTAATATAATCGCATGCTCTAGGGCTTTGCATCATGCTTAAGTTTTGCTTTGAATAGCTTTTAATTTCATTTAAGCGCAAAATATGTGCTACATACAACAACAACAGCAATAACAAAAAATAAACTTTTAATTAAAGAAAAATGAATGTTTACTCTAGTGGTTGGCCAAGCACTGCCCCCGACTAGGCACGCAGCTAATCGCAGCTCATTTCTCTGGCTCGTTTGCTGCTCTTCAAATCCCCAATCAAAACACATCAGCATAATTTCGCATCATTATTCCCCAGGGAAAGCCAAGGCACAGCCCACACTCTGAGGCCAATTAGGCGCAAAACTTGTCACTTCCAAGCAAATCAGCTCCTAAACAGCTACCCTCTAGTAGTAGTGTAGCAAGCAGCGGCAGGCGGCACTTGCGAATACCCTATAAAGTGAGGGAGAGTGCCAAGAGCTGCTTCAATTGCCCATATATATTCATTCTTCGTAAAGATCTCATACGTCCCCTAGGATCATTGTGTATCTTTTACTGCTTCAACAATCTAATTACATGATATATTCCTCAGTTTAAGGATTCGCAATTTCAATTGAATCTGCTTTTCGCCCTTGGATCTTCCGTAACTTTTTAATTTGAGTCAGAGCAAAGCTGAAAAGCAAGTTCAAGCGTAGTTTAAATGATCCAAAATTTGTAGGACAACACAAAAGTTGCTGGCGCAACAAATTGCGGTGGCTGCAGGCGGGCAGGACGAAACAGGACTCGACTCGAATGGGCCGGCCCTGTAAGCTATGTGTCAGATTTGTAAGGACCTTCATCATTTCGCATTGAGCCATGTTTATGATTGTTATTAGCAGGCGGCAAAGTTTCGGCGACGCTTTTAATAAACTTTCGTCCGGCAATGAGTTTATGCAAATTGTACACAAATACTCGAGTATTGAGTGAAAGAGAGAGAGAGAGAGAGATAGAGAGAGGGAGAGAGAGCGATGTGGCTTGAGGCTCGTCTCGTACAGCGATAACAACAAATTTCAATTATGCCATCAAATCTATTTAGGTGTATAAATATTTGGAAAATTTGTGCACGCCACAAAAGTTGGTCGTCGTCGGCGCCGGGCGTGTAATTTACAGATTTTCTCGTCAAGATTGCGCTCGGAAAGTTTTGACGGGCCATTGTAGTTGGCTCCAGCCCGACGCATAATTGGCAGCGCAACATGAAAAGTCAATAAACGAATCAGAACAAGTTCGCGGACCGCCAAAGTTCGGGCTCATAAAATCGTAAAGCATTGTAAAGCGTAATTAGAATTGCGGTTATGTACATTTCACTAAATTTGATTTCAATTACAAAAATAACAACAACAGCAGCCAAATGGGCCACAGTCAAGCAAAACCAGGAAGCCCAAGCGGTGCTGCCTCTCTGCCGCCGCAATCCTCGGTTCATTAACCAAATGAAGCGTGTTTCGTGTTACTTTTCTCTCTCCCTCCCCCCCTTCCCCTCCCCCTCTCTCCACCTCTTGTTGTCCAACACTTGACGCAGCTTATGTCCTACAGCCACGAAAGTTTATTTAATGTTGCCTACTTTGAGGCGCACGCTGAGCCACTGCAAATAATCAAGTATACGCCTAGCATGCATTAAGTGCCCTTGCGCGCTGCTCTCGCCCATTACTGGCGCCATTTGCTTAATTAATAAAAATGTCCAATTTAATGAGTGCACGCATATAAACCGGAATTATACGTCACGTTTGCTTAGTTGCTCGACTTGATTTGGCCTTGAAGTGCGAACAAATCGGGTTGAGCCGTGGAACATATTGTCTCTAGCTGGGCAATTCTCTCGAGCTGCTTGTGCATGCAGAGCAGAAAGCTGATATTGTGGTCGGTTTTTGGGTAGGAGGAGGGTGTGCTTCTATTCAAATATGTTACATACATATATATAAGCTGATATGGTGAGCTGTTGGCTATGTAATTGTAATGAATCTATGTTGAAAGTGTGCTCTGACTGCTCTTTAAGTAGTAAGAATTCACATACTACTTGGTACTATATTCGCATACTTCTCCAGGCATAAATATTTATGTACTGCTTACTGCCTAGTTACTAATATTTATATATACTACATATATATAAGACAAGTCTTGTTGCAAATTCCATTTCATAAAACTCTACGCTATAGAGTCTACTCACTGCTCATCTATATTGACTGGGTCGCATCAAAAACACGTTTGCACATGTGCCGCACATGCTGGTGAAGTGGCTTGGCCATTTACTTTATTGATTACAGATTTGCTGGCTGCCATTGATTGAGGCGAAAACTTTGATGTGGCCAAAACAGAAATACAATGCAGAACAAGAAACAATCAGAAGGCCGTACATAGTCATAGCCATGGCAATAGTCGAGTTGTCTATATGGGCAGCAGTTGGCCTGAGGCCGAGTTCTGTTGATTAGAGCAACGATTGGGGCTGTTGTTGTTGTTGTTCGGAATAAATTGTTTTTCAATTTACGCATATGTCTCCATGCGATACGCACAAAATAAACAAGTGCAAGCCAAGCTGACATAATTTATGTAGTTTATCACTTGCATATATATTTTCCTTACCTTTTTTTTTATTTATGTGTGTGTGTGTGTGTGTGCGTGTGTGTGTAACCGGTTGAAATCCGATGCCGGCGCATTTGTGTCAATTTAAATTTATGTAAACATAAAATGGCCAACCGAATGTCCTGTGAGATGCGGCTGTGTATCACACATATTTCATAAATGTGCCCATATATTTATGTTTTCCCTCTCTCCCTCTCTCGCTGCCTCTCCCTCTCACTGTCTGTTTTTTATGATTTAATGCGCGCGGCACGCCGTGACGTTCACTTAGGCATGGACACAATAAAAATGTAGCCACCACTACAACAACAACAACAACGACAACAACAACATGCGCCAGGACATGCCTCCTGCGCACTTTTGACATTTCATTATCCTGTTAAGTATTCAAAAGTCAACCAAGCCAGCCAGGCCCAGCACAGCACAGACGCACAAATTGTGGGCGCTCCCTGCGTGTCCATTTGCTCTCTTCCCCCCTCACTCCCTTTCCCGCTCTATCTCTATCTCAGTCACACACACTCTGTGTGTCTGGACACGCCCACCCTGTTGTCATCCAGCTGCGTAGCCAGCTTATCATTTATGCCAAGCGCGTACTTTTTGGCTTTTAAGCCAACTCGCCCTCCGCCTCCGTCTCCGCCTCCTGCTGCTGCTCCTGCTCCTGCTCCTGCTTCTGCTCCTGCTTCTGCTCATTGCCCATTGTTGTATCGCCCGTTTGTTTTGTCTGCCCGTAATGTCATGCGGAATTGCCTTTGTGTCCTTGGCGTTTATGACATTATATTTGTGTTTCTCTTCATGTATGTCTCTCTCTGTGTGTATGTGTGTGTGTGTGTTTGTGTATATATATATAAATTACGTTACACAACAAGCAATATAACAAACGATAACAAACACCTTGCCAGCACCGGCAAAAAGAAAAAAAAAAGAAAACAATTTAATAAAAATGTTTTTTTTTTCTCTGTTCTCTTCTTTATTTCTGGTTCTTCGATTTGGCCTCATGTTATGTAATTTGCTTATGGCATTGCTAATGACAGGCACTGCCCTCCGTTCAAGGATATTCTCGTTGCTGTCTGTTCGTGTGGCATTGCATTTCGTGCTGCATTTAGCTGACAAAAAAATGTCGAAACATTTCCAATGCCAATTTTCCGAGCTTTTCCGATTTTCCAATGGCATTTTCTGTTGCTGTCGCTTGAGCCGTAAGGGCACGTGCTCCCACGCCATGGGCCAATTGTTGCCAACGATTGATTAAACTGCGAACTGAACAATAGAACAATGCACAAGCGTTGGCCATAAGGACCCACTCGAAGCATAAATAAAGGTCTGCCAGTTCAAAAGTTAAGCGAGCACTCAACTCGAGCTTATCATTGTCAAATCTCTCGATGTAGATTTCTAATTGTGCTTGGCTTATGTTCTCAGCATGATGAACTGATGAAATGAAGTGTCGATGGTAGCTGGAGGGGTAGAGCGGGACAGAGAATGACAAATATGGAAGGGAGCCTTTGGGATTGATGATGGCGTTGAATGATGTCCAGACTAAGAGAGAGAGGGAGAGAGAGAGAGACAGAGATTGGGTTTGATGATAGTGCTGACTGATGTCCAGACTAAACTGAATTCTGAATAATAGTTAGGAAACACTCTCAGTGAGAATAGGCAAAATATATATGACTTTAACAGGCTTTTCTCCTAGAATCCTATACCCTCTCTTCTATTCAATCTCTGATTAGTTCGGTCTATCAATGCTTATCAAATCATATTTCACTTCACTCAACATTATCAATTCCCTCCTCTATGCCACCAAATCATCCTTTGAGCTCATCTAGCCACGTGTATGTACTACAACTCTTCAAGCAGCTCAGGTTACGTGGTTACCTGGTTGCCCGCAAGCTGCCCGTAAACGAGTTATCCGCCGAGCCGGGCTTAAATCGTTTCAATTTGGCTGGAATGCGCCGCTCATTGATTTAAGCGCTATCTAAAGTGTGAGAATCTGTAACTCTTTATCTGCTTAAGTATCTTAAAAGCAATCACGGCCACAGAGCTGACTTGCATGCACATTTCACTATCATATGACTTTCTTTTTTTTTTTTTTTTGCACTCTTTGCAGACAACACTTTAGCTGGCAGGCAAGTAGTCACCTAGCCTTGGAGAGAGCAGCCAATGCAAGCAGCACAGAAGCAACTACCAACGACAGACACGTAAGTATAAAAGCAAAGTGGAATTCTCTATATATATATATATATATATGTATGTATGTATGTGTAACTGTCTGTGTGTATCGGCACTATATATCTTGGACATGTGTTGACCATCAACTTATGCAATCAACCATTTGGCTTTGACCAGGCAAACGGACTGCCATTGGGTGCTATGTAAACTAGACACGAGGACGAGTTTTAGTCGGGCAAGGCACGGTGTAGCCAAAGGTGTGTGTGCGTGTGTGTGTGTGTGTGTAGGTGTAGTTGGAGGTAGCTAGCGACCACGACGACAAATGTTTATTTAAGCATAAAGCCACGTACGCTGCACTCACACACACACACACACATACTTGAATAGATATGCCTGTGTCTGTGTGTGTGTGTGTTTATGTACTTAGGCACAGCTGTACTTGGGGACTACGTCTGGTAATTACATACAGCATGCGAGCTCCACACATTCGTCCTGATGCTCGTTCAATAGGCGAGAAGAGAGTATAGAGATTATTGTGGAACTATAAATAAATTGGCATATGGATATTATTTATACTATCTTAATGTGTGAACAATTGTTTTCACCAGCTGACCCAAAGGGCCCAAAGCTCTGGTATATTGTGTAAAATTATAATATTTATAGTCTTACGGCTAGAATTCTTGGCAGCTTGGCCTTTCCCTTATATTTTTCATTGTTTTCAGAGCAAGAACTAGCATAAGTAATCTCTGCAGATAAACCCCTAAGCTATTTAACCACGCCCTGTTAGGGCTATAGCTGAAATGAATATATAACTCTTTTTACTATAATATAGATAGAACTTTATATAAACATTTAATTATATATATAGCCGTATCCCTCTCTCTCTTCCTCTCTCTTTACATACATATATCTTTTATTCCCTATATATATTTATTTATAATCGAAATTAGCTACATTCTGAGCGAGTATCCAGCAGTTAGCTACAGCCCATCTTTCATCTCCTTCTTGCTTAAATTTGTTTTTTTTTTTTTTTTTTTTTTTTTTTTTTGTGGCCCAATCTGCTGTGGGGCCTTTGGGCTGCTGCATAAATATTTGTTTTAACCTTTTTTGCTTTTGTGTGGGCAATGGCTTTGTATTTGCTTTTGGTTTTATGGCAGCGGCTGTGTCACTATTTCATTTCGATTTAAACAAACTTTGCGAGCGCTCTTTGCTGATTTGTGTTGCCTTAATTTATTTATTTGCGATCCTGCTGATATTTAGTAATTGAGTTTTTCTATCTGTGTTGCGTTCTCTTTGTAAAACTAAAATGCTGATGAGGGTTGCCTGTTAGAGTGTGGCACACAAACACACACACACACACAGAGAGAGAAGGATACTCAGACACACACAAACATAGATTTGTAGAACGTGCCACAACGGCAACAAATGTGACTCAGTTGCCCTGCTTAAGGATATTTATGTGGACGTGTGTGTGTGTGTGTGTGTGTGTGTGAGTGCGACAGCATTTGGAGCTAAAAGGCTGCCCCAGCCATTCGGTAATACAATAAAGTTTGAATAAAAGTATTTCCCAGGGGGCAATTCGATGTCGTTGCCATGTTGCAAGCCGTGTCGTCTTCAGCTTAGACTTTTTGTCTTAATTTATCGTTATGAATGAATCACTTGCTGCCTGAAGGACCCAGCGCTGCTGCTACCCAGACCCCTTCTCCCACTCCCCCACTCCCACTCTGCTGTTTGCTTGCCTGTCTGTGTGTGGCAGCACGTAGCCAGGATGTGCTCGTACTTTTGACTTAATTTGATTTGCTCAAATGAATTTCAATTAACCAGAAATGAAATTTATACGCTCTAAACTTCTAACCGCGCGAATGAAGACAAATGCCGTGTCTATTTGCCTTACTTAAACACTCACGAACTGGAAATTGTCTACTTATCAAAAGTGCCCGAATCACATTTCTATTCAAACTCATTGTTGTTATTGATTTCATGTCATCATCTTCCTTTTTTTTACCCCCCCGCCCCCGTCCCCATCGACTCGCGCCAGCTCGTTGATTGTTTGACTGCTCATCATTCATAAGCGTGCTGAGATTGAGCGAGTGTGTGTGAGTGTGTGTGTGTGTGTGTATGTCTGAGTATGTTATAATGCAACGTAGGCTCTTATTATGCCAAGCACACACACACACACACACACACAGACAGACAGACACAGACACAGACACCACACGGACAGACTCAGCGCTGTCAACAATGACAACGGATCCGTGAGCTTGATAACAAACTGGATAGAATGCTGGCGACGACAATGCTGACACATCGCAAGATTGTCATTCCATCAATTATTCAACAGCACGCAAATCAACAACAAAATACTCGAAACGACAAACCAAGAGTCATTCTCGCTGCAAATAGCTCGCATAGCAGACAGCGTCAACAGTGCAACTTCTAGAGAGGTACGCTGAGTGTGAGAGAGAGAGGGAAAGAGAGAGAGAGAAAGATAGAGAGAGAGAGTGAGAGAGAGAGTGAGTGAGTGAGTGAGAGGAGGGCATAGATGGGCTAGGCAGCAGTGAAAAAAATTCCAAATATTAAGTGATACACTTTGTATTTGGAACGTTTGCCGCAGGCAACCAATGAATAACAGACCCACACACACACACACACACACACACACCCACACACACACACACAGATAGAGAACAGAACATATCCATCGACATGAATATCTGAGTGTTTTTATTTATGACTGTGCGTCAATATTCCGGGTTAGTTGAACTGGCAATTGAGCCGGCTAGATGGGGCGCTGAAAGGTTTGGCTGGGGGTGAGCCTCCCCGGCCTGCCCAACTACAGCACAAATCAATCAATTCAGCGCCTCAGCATCGCAGGAACGTAAAAACTAAGAGCCGATCGGCTTTAGCAAGTGCTGAGTAACAAGCGTTACCGGGCATCAAGTGGACTGCGGAGCTGCAGAGCCATAAATCGATGCTTGACACGGTTAAGTGGATGTGCTTAACAATGGCTTAGGCCAAAAAGAAGAGAGATGAGCTTAGCCACGCTAATGCCGTGCTGCCAGTGGCTGATAGGACGCAGTCGTGCGTGGCTGTAGTTTATCAGTGCTCGACTATGTCTTCCAACTAAATAGGATTTCCGAATTCATTCGCCCAGCTGCTGTACGCGTGTTGGCAATATAAAAATCGTAGTCGATAGGCATTGGGGGCTATCGATAAATTTTATTATAAAGTATATTATATAGTATGCCACAAGTAGAGATTTGGAGTATATTTTAAGATAAGCTGGAAAATAAAATACAATATTTGCCAAAAGTATAGATTCTGCGCCATTTTCTAGAAAGATATACCATCTCTGTAAATATCGATATAAACTTTATTGGGCATATAAGCAATGGTAGTATTATCACCACATTGCCCCAGATTCCTATTATTATTTTTAATACTTGACAGATCTATATCTAACACTACCAAGCACTATTAATAGCTTTCAGCACTTACTCAGCGCAGCCCCAGAAAACTTTTTACAAATTGCACAATAGCCCACTTAATATAAAAACCACTCTCTTATCGATTAATAACATTTATCGATATGCCGGCAGCCATCAATGTAAGCTCCACACCTAGTTTCGCCCCCACTCAACTTTTGTAAACAGAGGCCGCAGCTAAAATCAGTTTCATAATAGCGTTCCCATTAACATCTAAATTTTCGGGCCTATTTAAATAGCCATCAGTCTTTAGGTTAACTGAAATCTTAATGGGAATTATTAGTAGCTAATGCGCGCCATTAGGGCGCAGCTCGTACAAAAACTCAACAAAGATTAATTGTTTGTTTATACAAAATGTTGTATATCATTAATTTCATGCCAGCAGTAAGGAAGAAGCAGCACGCACCCACAAAAATAAAAACATATCCAGCTGGGCCAAGCTCTTTAAACACACACGCACAGACTGTCAGGGATCTTTGCTGTCGCCGACATTAATCACTTTACGCAACTTTAAAGGCAATCTTTATTTTGCATTTTTTTTTTTGTGTTTTGTTTTTGTTAGAACTTTTCAGCTGTATTATGCCATAATCATGCATGATGCGACTAGGGTTGAGCTTTATCTCAGTCCGGGCTATTCATTAATTTCCATGATGCTGCTGCTGCTGCTGCTGCTGATGGTGCTGTAGTGCAGCTTCCTCAATTATTATTCCTTGCACATCCTTTTCGAGTCGACAGTTTCGTTTTTGAAGGCATTCAGTTTTCATTTCCGAAATGACATACAAATTTCTCATTTTTCCTGTGCTCCTCGGGCTCAGCATTTTCAGCACTGTTTTTGATGAATTTGCCCTCTTCGTCATAATTATAAACACACACACACACACACACACACACACACAGCACACAGAGGCACACAGAGAGGGTGCCTAGCATATACGCTATGGCCCAGGTGGGTTAAATGGGGTATATGGGCTGGGCTGGTTGCCGCAGGAAAATCCTTTTGCTCTACAACTTTTCATGAGTCAGCTTTGCCTAGGGCACACTGTATTTTATGCTGATATTAGAGCGTACTTGTAGAAGTTCGAAGCTGTTTGTTAGCTTTTCTTGCATAGAGTTGCCTGAAATATGTTAGCTGCTCTTAATGCTGCCTCTACTTGTTGGTTTTCCTCTACAAAATTGTTTAGCCAGACTGAAGTGATAGTGATAAGTATGTCTTTAATGAATTGCTTTACACTAATTTCATTTCAAGGAGAGACTTTCATAATTTTCTGAAAGTCTTGCATAGATGTTACCTTGATTTGAAAGAGAAAAGCTGAGTTTGTTTACTTTATTTAACGTGTTTTCAGTTTGCTTTAAAGGCGGTTCTATATGTCTATCTATCAGATCTGATGGCCTGACTAATGACAACACCGTATCTGTCAGCTGGTAGCTGCTGCTACTTGTTCGATTTTTAATATAGAGAGTTTCCTTTTCTATAATACGTTACTTTTCATTTCTACAGACTCTATTTACTTCTGTTTTTATAGAGTTTTGACAGTCCTCTAAGCATACAGAATAGCCTGAAGAACTTGAATGATAAAAGCTAGTCTTTTGCCCTTTCTCTGTTTCAACTCATGTTTTAATTTATTTACTATTTCCATATACTCTAGTATGCTTACTTTTTACAGCAGATCTATTAGTCGTACCCAGTTACTGCTGCCGCCTCCTGCTTGTGAAAGAGTGAAAGAGTTATAGCTCTGTTTTCTTCACATTTAGCACTTAATTTCTATATACTCGTCTTTCCCTTTAATTTATAAGGTATCTCTCTGTTTGTACCTGCCGCTTCATCAGTTCCCATTCACTTTTTTCTCGCTTATATTCTCTCCCTCTCTCTCTATCTATCTCCTGCATGTGACATAATATGTTGGCCCACTTCTGCTTGGCTCAAAAGTTGTTCCTCCTTTGTGTGTGTAGCTGCAATTAAAAGTGTCAATGACAATGTTGCCTTTGTCGTTGTTGTTGTTGCTGTTGTTGCTGTTGTTGCTGTTGTTCTTTACTTGCTGTTCGGCTCGTTAGGTGTGTATTATTGTTGGCTCGTTCCTTATATGACCACATAGTATATGTATGTCGTCCTGGCCATCGCTCATTGTAATTACGATAATTGCGACATGAAGTGCAAATGCAGTTTCTTAATGAACCGAAAATTCAATGCATTCAACTAGGTCCGGCTACCCGGCAAGTCGACCCACCCTGACAACCACATACACAACCACCCATCCACCGGCTCTGCCCGTTATCCACTTAGCGGCATGCGATTTTGTGGCGTTAATTGAAAACTGGCGCATTTAAGGCAAAAGTTACCTTTATGCTACGCGCTGTTCCTCTCCTTGGCCACGCCTACTCTTGTGCTTTCATAATGTTTGCTTTTTAATTTTAATTTCTCCCCCCTCTCTCTCACTCTCTCTCTCTCTCTCCCTTTCGCTCTCTTTGTATATTTTCCCCCACAATGTAATGCGCCGCCTGCGCTCTGTGCATATATTTATTTATTAAAGTTTAATTAAATACCTTTTAAGATTCTTGCGCATGACTGCGAAATATTTTTAATGAGTTTTTTCTCGCTTTGTATGTGTGTGTGTGTGTGTGTGACTACTGAACAATATATTTGTGCATTTTTACATAAAAAAAAACAGTCATTATACATATCATATTTAAACAACATATATATATACATTTATTTATATGTCCTTTCACACAAGCTGAACCAATTTGCTGCTGAACGCATTTGGGTTGACCAAATTCTATATAAATAGAGGTTTACACAGCTCGCTCCTTTTTGTATTTGCTGCTTAATTTAAGCTTTTCTTTTGAACAAGTTTGCCTTTGCCACCTTTTGTTTTTATAGCTCAGTACAAAAGGCCAGATAGCACAATAATAATAAATAATAAAAATTGTTTTGGTTGCAGGCGTGCGAAGCGCAAAGAAAGGAAAAGAGCAAACCCAAATGGAAATGCAAAACACAAACCTTAAACCTTGTTCCATAGACGTAACCATTAGCCGTAACCGAAAAAAGAGAAAAACGAACCGAGCCAGACATTGAATTGACCTTAATAAAGTCGACGACTGCGGCTGTGGCTACTGCTGTTGCTGCTGCTGCTGCTCCTGCTGCTGCTGTTGTCTGGTCTCGACCTTTTTTATACCCATTACGGTATCCCTTGAAAATGGACAAACAGGTTGTTTAGGCTCTACTGAAGTGAATGTGGCAGGCAGACAGTATTAGCAGCGGTGCAGGGTATCTTCCAGTATTGTAACTCCCAGCTAGAGCATTCTTACTTGTATCGCCCTTAAATTTTGTTTAAACATCCGCCCACTAACCACATCCTCCACGCTATTTATCTTATTTTTACAGAAAATGCTGATACTGCTGGCATTGCTGAGTGTATTTGGTAATAGTCTCATTGCTGGAGTCGAAGCGAATCTGAGCTTAGGTTTTAAGGTCATCAGAGTGAGTAGTCCAAGATATGAGTTTCGCAACAAACAAAAGCTCTCTCTACATCTCTTTCTCTTCTTTCATTCTCTCTCATTCTTTCACTCTCTGGTTTAGCTGCCAAGGCATATAAATCCCGGTAAGTTCATTTATTGAGTTATTTGATATGTTTTCGACTAACGTTAAGCAAATTGCAATCAAATGAATTTCAAATGAAAATTGCAAAATTACATTCACTTTGCGCTTCATTAATCAAAGGCACTTCAAATCAACCCAAAAATAATTTCTCAAAACGAGAGAGAGATAAAAAAAATATAACTCAAGTACAGAAAACAGTCGGACAGACGATTTCCCATTTAGGCAGCCATCAATTTTAAATATTTCTCGTGTTGTTGGCCAAATAAATATTCATTTTTAGGGGCGCACGAAATGGCCAAATAAGGCAAGAAAGAAAACACCAAGAAACCAAATAGTAGAAAAAAGTAAACGAGGATAAGACATTTCCGAGTAAAAGCAAATGAGAAGCAAAGGTTTGCGCTGTTATTTAATAAAAAATTCCGTGAAGCAGACAAAGTTTAATAAAATACAAACGGACTGAAAGTCCTCGAAAAGGCATTGATTACGTTTTCATGAGCCAAACTGAGTCGTAAATCAACGGATTTAATTTTTAATCCAATATGAGCATATAATCTGAGCGGAAATCAAAGGAAATTTATTTTGATGCAGATGGATAGATATATTTAATTTATATGAATATAAAAAGATCATTACATTATTTTTTATTTTAAAGCAAAAATGGTACAAATATTTATTTTAAATTTGACTAAATATTTTAAGATAAATATGCCCTATGAAATGTGTAATTAAATACATGATTAAAACTTTTTATGAAAAGAATATAAAATACTTGATTAAACATATGGCATTAAAAGAATAAATTAAGTTTTACATATGACATATAATCGATTTGATTATTATATAATAAATTCAAAAATTCATTGCTTGAGTTTTTACTTTTTATCAACTTAAATAAATTTAGAGCTTTGGCACATTCGACAGCATAAGAAACAAAAGACTTAACATTACATTTAAAAAATATATAAAAATAAATACTACGGTTTCAATTCAACTCAAATATAATTGAAGTTCAAATCTTAAAGATGCTTTCAGCCTCTTAGCACTTCCTGCCGCAACATTGTTAGCATAATCTGAGTAAAGATTGTCTGCCTGTCGTTGGCAACTTGGGAGCAAATTGATTTTAATCGATTTATTTGATTATTTGTCGAATTGGCTCACACCTCCCCCTGGCTGCTGGCCGCCTTTCACCAACACATATAAGCGAAATTCATTCAACATGTTTGCCTGCTGCTTCACATGTTGTCGTGCAAAGCTTTTCAAAATTAAACAGCAGCACGAACTGTGCCAAAAACTTTTCAATACGGCTGCTACAACAAATACCAACCAATTTCAGCTTCGGGCCATATCGCTGCATATGTTTTATGGTTGTGTGAGCAACGCCCCAACTCTTCCCTTACGCCGTGTCCTGCTGCTTCTGCTCCTGCTGCTGCTGCAGCTAAAAGCTAAAAGTTTTGAGTCAAATGCCAATACAGTTTGTGCGTCCGTGAGCTCTCGACGCCTGTTGTGGGTTACGTAGCTGTTGCTGTTGCTGGTGCCAAAGCACAGCCCCCCATCTGTGTGTGTGTGTGTGTGAGTGTGCCTTGGGCCCATATCAATGCTCCACACGTTTTGTTGCCTGTAGCGCTCCCCGCTGCGCTGATGCATTGTCCAAGCAAAGCGGAACAAGTTTATTTAAACTGTAAAACTTGTTCTTTTTTTCCGAGTTAAGGGAATGACGAGGGGCGCGCAAGGGGCGGGGCGGGGCGTGTAACTTCTGAAAAAGTTATCGAAACACGAAAAATGTGGAGCGTGTAGCTCATATGTGTGTGTGTGTGTGTGTGTGTGTGTGTGTGTGTTGAATGTGTGTGCGTGTGTGCTCATGTAAGACCTGACGAAATAAACTCACAAAAAATAAATTTACGAAATCGTGAGCAATTCTTATTTAAACAACATGCGAAAAGATTTACTGCAAAAGATTTGCACATTTTCTACAGATGACATCAATTATATGAAACGGAAAGAGAATGAGAGAGAGTGAGAGAGAGAGAGAGAGAGAGAAAAGAAGTTGAGATGAATAGAAAGTTAAAGCTAGATATAGGGAAAGGGAAAAGGAAGCTAAAAGCAAAGTTAAAGCTAGAACTTCAGTCCAGTCAAGCAAAGTTAAGGCTAGATATATTCTAAACCAAAGTCAAGGCCTGCCTGCTCTGTAAACTCCTCTGGCATTTACTTGATTTGAAACCTTGCAGACCGCATAAAATTTCCATTTTTTTGGCGACTCTGCTAATATCGAGTGTCAAGCAAACAAGCATTGAATACACAATTTGCAATAAAATTGCGCATACGCAGCGTTGTCCCAGCAGACATTTGCGAGCTGAGACTTTATTGAACGATCTACGGCTGAGTGTGTGTATGTGTGTGTGTCTGTGTGTGTGTGTCTGTGTGTTGGACAGTGAGCACTCAAAAGTTGTCGCACACACGCTCGAGTGCTGTAAATCTTTGCACAAAATGAAACTTTATTTGGTCATGGTCATCAACGACTTAAGTAAATCCAAAAAATAGAGGGAAGAAGCAGAAAACTCTAAGTAAAACAAACACTACGGCCCTCTGGCATAAGACAAATAAACTGTGCAAACGTGACCCCAAACCAGGCACCAAGACAAGCGCTGATGACCCCAAACAAAAACCCGTCGTTGGACACTGGACGCAAAAAACTATGCTACACGTTTTTTTGGAAAAAGGAGAGGGGTAAAGGAGGCTGGTGTTGTCTAGCTCTCGGCACAGGCACAAAGGGGTAGTAGTAGTAGGATGGCAAGAACTTGTCGCAAGGTAAACAATAACGAGCAACGAGTACATTACGAAACAACAACAACGAGAGTATAATGCATAACATGAAGTTATAGCTGGGATAAGGCGGCCGACAAAAAAGAAGAAGAAGAAGATGATGCAGAGACAGAGGCAGGCAGAGGCAGAGGGAACGAAAGGACGACACACATAACTGCTTAAGTACACTCCAGCAAAGCGTAGACAGTCTTAAATGTTGACAGCTAACGCAGATAAAAGTGCTCGCATTGCAATTTCTCTATATACTTCCGGCTGCCAGGCAGCCATACCCTGTAGAAATATGGCCAAAGAGGCTTAGCCTTTGGCAATGAATGTTTATTGCTAGCTATTTTATATGGCTTAAGGTGATGGCTGCCTTGGCTTATGGCTGAATTTGATGCACTTGTAGGGTATCTGTTAGTTGATAATGCCCATCAAGTGCGCTGCACTTTGGCTGTTTTGCTCGATTCGATGGGGGGTAAACAGCGATTGCTTGTAAAGAGCAATGACACACAGAGAGAAAAACTTTGAACTTTAGCTGTTATGTAAAGCAGTATGAGTGTGTGTGTGGGAGTCTGTGTCTGCCTATGTCTGTGTGTGTGTCTGCTTCAAAGTACATTAAGAAGATTGCACTTTCGAAATTGACACAATTCCAGGCCACAAAGTAAAAAGGTGTTGGAATTTGCCGCAAGCCTCTGACTACTTACGGCCATTGCTGTTGTTGTTGTGGTTGGAGCTCAAGTTACCGCATAGATATCTAATTGCTAATGACATAAATATGCGCCCACGTGCGTGTATTACATTACAGGCAAACGTTCAATGCCAATTTGCGCATTAACCATGGCAGCAAGTGAATGAATGATGATGCCGCAGCCGTGGCAGCCAGACTGAGATGGCTGAGAGGGCTGACAAGGCTGGCTAACAGAGTCACGTCGTCAACGAAAATCAATTCACGAATGTGCCCAAGAAAAAGTGGAAAATTGCCAGGCGAGCACGTAGACATAAAGTACCTATAGGTGTAGCTCGCTCTCTCTCTCCCTCTCTCTCTCTCTATCTCAATCTCTGTGTGTACGCCCACTCCTCCTCCCTCTGTATATCTGCGTAAATTCCTGTGTTACTGTGAAATTGCAAATATCCAGTGGGGCAGCCGCAAAATCCGAATAATTGTGATTGGCGGCTAGACATATTTGTGGGCCGTTGGAGCTGGATGGAGCCGACGGCTCCAAATGCAAAAGGCAAAAGCAAAAGCAAAAGCAAACTTTTGTGGCCTAATGGTTGCCCATAAACCAAAACATTTGTCAGTATCAATTTTGATGAGGCCCAAACGCACATCAAGTCTATTGTTTGCTTCGCAAATATAGCACCCACACATATGCTGTAATTGTATGAGTGTATGCTGAGTATGTGTGTGTGAGTGTGTGGAATTTATAAGAGTTACTGTGGCTTCCTTTGATATTAATTGGTTTTCTCTGCTTTTTTTTCTTTTGCCCATTTGACATGTGATGAAACGACTCGGGGGAGACAGCGTAGCGTAGGCGAATTGGTAATAAACAAGCCTTGGCAGCGTAATTATGGCAATAACAGCATTCAATTCCAAAATTACTTTTACGAATGTCTGCAAATAAAGAAACAACCACAACAACAACAACTAAGAATAATGTAGAAAACAAAATGTACTCGAATTGAGCAGGAAATGAGAAAAGCGGATTTTTCATTTAAGCGAGCAGCATGCGACATAAATTACTTTTGTGGTTAGAGTAAGCTAATAATGGAAAGTACTTTATAACAAGCAAATGTTCAATTTGTCTAGATTGATTTGCTTTGGTTTTTATATGAAATTGAAGGGAGATTCTATGTAAGTTTACATATGTTGCAGTAGCAGAGGTATAAAGGTAGAAGTTGTCAGGATCTGTAAGAAATGGCTAGGACGAAAGGCGGTGATACTTTAAGGACGAGATAGTTAATTTCGCAATATGTATTTGATATATTAGAGACATTTCGTACAGGTTTGTAGAAGAAAAAAAGTTGATTTCCCTCCTCATTACAACTTCAAGAGTTAGTAAGGTCTTTACTATAATATGATATTAATACACATAATTAATGTTTAGGGAAGAATAGATCACAAGTCAGATGAGCCAGCTTATGCATATAAATTAATTTACATACACATGTAACAGCATGCTATATATATCTCAGCTTAATGTAATCAAAAGTTATATATAAAGTCATTTCCAATTCATAGCACACCCACACATGCCTCATGCGAGCCATCCAAAAATATTCGCTTTAAAATTCCTGTTTTCCATTCGCAGCCATTAGCTGGAAAGCCGCAAAACTCTAAATGTTGCGTTCGATTCAATTTCTAAACCTATTTCGAGCTCGGTTTTCTGCTGATATATTTTCTCTTTTTCTGCTTTACTCTCTGACTCGCTTTACAAAAATTTGTTTGTTCTCTTCTTCTTCTCTTTTTTGGCTTTACTATCGGCTCTTTGATGCCGCATGACAACAATGGAACTGGCATTGCTCTCGCTTCCTGTCACACGGCTGCTCCAATTGGACTCGTCCCCTGCCTGGTCCTCTGGCCCCCTGGTCCCGCGTGCAGCCAATTGCAGCGTTGGCAACACTACATTCGCACATGGAGCCACATTTAAATTGGATTGCAAAACCCAATGCGTTTGCGAGGTAAGTGAAGCGCGGAGGGCGGGCAGGGTGCAAGGGCGATAACATGCCACAGATACGGTTTAAGGTCAAATGCAGTTGCACTGAACAGCATCAGTTGCCAGCCATCGATAGCCTTTTAGCTTTGCAGTTGGCATACAGAATTTGACACAAGGGTTAACACTTAACACTTGTGTGGCCACAGACTGAGAGAGGGATGTGTGTATAAGGTTAGGCTGTGGGATATCTTATGTTGATGAGGGGGGAGTGAAGAGATGGTATGTGTGTGTATGAAGGAAGGCAAGACTGGTATGCATTACATAAGGGTTAACACTTATTTAGCTGCTGAGATTGTGGATGGATTAACGCCAGCATATATAATATTTAATAATAATTAAGAGTTATGCCTAGCAGAAACTATAGATCACAATGTGAACAGAGCACAAATGCTTTAGTATTAACACTTATGCGGTGACATATTGATAGATAATTACTTATGGATATATCGTATATGATATACGGAGTGTAGAATATCTTATCTTAAGTCTATTAGCGTATGTTTTATGTTGGTATTTATATTAGTCAGCATCAGTATACCTATATCTATGTACTATATCTATACTCACATATAAATCAGAAATAGAACTTCCTTATATAAACTACATATATGATATTGTTGATTTTGATTATAATCTCTAATTAGCTGATTGGTTCTCTTATAGCTAGGGCAATCCCATTACTTAAATTGGCTATGCTATATACCACATATGGTGTTAATATTCAATTTACTTATTATTGTTTAGTCAGCGAATGCTTTGAATGAGATTTACGTGCAATTATATCAAAAGAATGCAAAAGGATTGCCTAAATCTGGCTGAAAGCAAAATCCATGGCATTGCTTAATGGCCGCACATTTGTTTCCTACGAGTGTGTGTGTGCACATGTGTTCGATATGGCTACAAGTGTGCGTGTCTGTTCGCACCTATTGCCTGCTGCGGCCGTTTATCATGGCGCCATAACAGAGACACACCCAAACACACACACATACACTCTCTCCCTCTCTTTCTCTCTCTATTTATCCATTGCAATTTGGACAGACAACCGAAAAGGAAGGAGCCAAACCCAGTTGGCGCTTAGACAAACAGCTTATGTTCCAGCCAATACATAGAGTAGAATGCGCTTGAATATGACTTTATTTGCGTGGGGTAGGGAGGGCAAGGGGCGGTATAAGACAAACAAAATAGCAGACAACACTAACAGCAACAGCAGCAGCAACAACAACAACAACAGAAGGCTGCTCTCTGCCGAAATTTAATGTATTTTAATGTTGCTTTCGCTGCTTGCAGAATGGACGCCATGCCTGCTCCACGCTGTGCCCCAACGAGCAACTGCCGGCGCCGGAGGACACGATTTCATGCAGATCACCGCGTCTGGTCGAGGTACCCGGCCACTGTTGCAAAATGTGGCTCTGTGAGAATCCAACAGCTGATGGTAAGTTCTCTGTGCATGTGTGTGTGTGTGTGTGTATGTGTGTTTATATTTGTGCCTGTGTTTGTGTTTGCCTGTGCCGCTTCTCCGCCAACGGCGGGATCTGTGGTCCATGGCTTTGTTATTGTTTTATAAGTGCGTTTATAGCCACAGCTCTCTCTCTCTCTCTCTCTCTCTCTCTCTCTCTTCTCTTTGCTCGCTGCGGCTTGGCCATGGTCCTGTGCTAATGGCACCCAGGGGCAGCCAGTTGCCATGTCCTGGCACAACTTAATGCTGTTTAAGCGCCCAGCCAAAAGCGCAACGCATATTTATGAAGATGAATTATTCCATGAGAGCGTCTGTTGCTCTTCCCCCTCCTGCTGCTGTTGTTGTTGTTGATGTTATTGTTGCTGTTGCTGTTGCTGTTGCTGTTGCCTGAGGCAATGGACAGCAGCGGCGGCAGCAGCAGCAGCGGCAGCATAATTACTTACACAAGGATTAAGTGTTAATTAAACGCGCAAAAATGCAATAAATAAACAAGATTATTAAGCGCTCTCAAGATGCCCTCACTTCAAATGGGCTTAACGCCTTCATCAATTGTGTGTGCGAACGTGTATGTATATGTGTATAGCTACACATGTTTATGATACATGTATATATGTATATGTACATATGTGTGTATAGACAACAGTTGAGCTCACTAATTGCTTTGCAACATTCAGAAGGTTAAGATGAAGAACCTTTATTTGATATACAATGGAGTACTATGAAGTATTCCATAATTAGATTGCAGAGTCAAAGCTCTTTCATCTCTCTTATCTTTATAGATTCAACAGATTGCAGGCCGTAAAGGCCCATATAGATGGAGATTTAGCTTCTCTTACTTAAGAATATTATAGTGAATTTAACATTAATTGCTAAGCACTCTAGGGAGCTCTTATCTTTGACGAACGTCAATCGTATCTCTCCCTAAACGATGTTCGTAAAAAGCGATTGAATAGCTCAACCCACTCCTGAAAATGAAAAGAATCGCTCTAGTTCAGAGCGAGAGTATATGATTATTTCGGCTGATTTAACGAACAGAGCGTAAAGAATAGGAAGACTGGAAGTTATTTGTGAGCCGTGGCAATATACTCTAGTCAACCATCATTCTAGAACTCCACCTCATATGATGATTACGTGATCTGCAGATCCTTCAAAGGAAGGCAGACGATCAAATAAAGGTTAAGTGGAAAAGTAATATATGTCATTAAATGTCAACAAGTCCACGCTGATGGGGTAAATGAATTCCATGTTGGCCAAGTGGAAATGGAGAGAGAGAGAGAGAGAGAGAGAGAGAGAGAGAGAGAAGAGAGAGACCCATAAACCTAAGCAAACATTAGCATAGAGACATTTGTATAAGATATATCTGCTTGCTCACCGAGTGCTTGGGTTAAATAAATAATGATTTAGCTTCTCAGCGTCCATTGCAGGTACTTAGTGCTAGTTGGGCGTAGTTGCTGCGACTTGGTTAACTTCAAAGAGGTTTGCTGAGCAGTTCGTCCATTTAGTTACTTAGGCCCCACTAAGCACTCGGGCCATTAGGCGGCCAATCATAAGCATTAGCAATACGTATATTCCTTAACGTTTCTGTTGTTGTTTTTGTTGTGCTTGGCACTCATTATTGCAGTCTATGCCACCTGCCACAACAGCAGCATCAGCGGCAATTGGAGCGCCTGCAGTCGGCCGTGTGGCCTGGGCATGGCCACAAGGCAGACGAGCACCCATGCCGGCTGCCATCAATTGAGCAATTTACGGCTTTGCGAGAATCGCAGATGTGCCCGGGACAATAAGAGGAGCAACAGCCAGAGCAACAGCCAGAGCAGCAGCCAGAGCCACAGCAAGAGCTATGGCAATAGCCACAATAGACTATTTAACAACTTGGCCAGGAGCCAGCTTCAGCAGCAGCAGCAGCAACAGCAGCAGCAGCAGCATCATCATCATAGGAGGAATGGCCATGCCAAGGCACTCGATATGCAACAGGAGCCCGCGCACAGAATAAGAGTGAGTTTTTGTTGTTTCTGCTGCGACTTCGGCTTCTGTTTCTTTACCTTGCATCATCAACTCCGCAGAAGGGCCACGAGTGCCGCAGCCTGCAGCGCCTGGGCACTGCCCGGATCCGGCTGGGCGAGTGCGTCTCCCGCAAGCTCTATCGCCCCAAGCTCTGCGGCAGCTGCCATCGGGGCACCAAGTGTTGCATTCCAGCTGTTTCGACCACAATTCAAGTAAGTTGCGGTTTCGCCTTCAATTGTAACGATCTCAGTTCAATTTGCGAATTTCACAATTCAATAAGTCATGGAGTGATCATTAAATATTAAAATAATAATTTTGAAAATAACAAAATAAATCATATATTTTTCAAGCTTAAACTCAAATATTCTTTAATCTCATCTCAACTGAAACTTGATGCCAAGCCAATTGAAATGTTTTTCTGTTTGTTGTTTATTTGATTGGACTTACCTTTTGGGCCGTTCTTTGAGTATTAATTAAAAACGAATCGGATTAAAACGTCAATCTGCAATTGCAATTGGCAGCTGAAGCTGAAGCTGACTGTCAAAATCGATTTAGTACCTCAGAGTCGAGTGCAATTTCCGATTTATTAAACTGTAGCCTTTAGACAGCAGCGTAACTCTTGCCGTGATTTCCACTCGTTACATTTACAAGTTTACACTCTTTCTCTTCTCTCCTCTCTTCTCTCCTCTTTCCCGTCTGCAGGTGGAGCTGCTGTGCCCTTTAAATGCCGTTGATCCAATTAACTACGTACAAAAGCGCATGCAACAGGACGAGGCAGCCGAGGCAGTCGAGGCAGTCGACAGTTGGCAGCCGGAAGGACAGCTATGGAACACCATTGGCTTGGAGCCCATCGATCAGGAATTTCTGCAATCGCATCAAATACAAATTGAGAATAAATTCGTTGCCGTCGAATGGATACTAAAATGTGAATGCAGCAAGAATGTGAGTACCGCCTGGAAAGGGGGCGTGCCAGTAAATGTAATATTCCCCATTCAGTTGCCTAAACGTAGTCATATTTTTGCGCCTTCTCATATATGTATGTAGAGGTGTATGTCTGTGTAATGCCATTCCATTCCATGCCAAATAGCACTCACTCAACAGCCCAACCCTATCCCTCAATTCCCCTATATAGTCCGCTCGATTTCGTCTCCCTCTCCCTCTCTCTCTGCCTCTGTCCCATTATCCACAGCAGCTGCACGAAAATTGCTTTCACTTGTCATTTTAATCGCATTTTTCTTGTTGTTCTTGTTTATAAACGATTTCTTTGCTTCATTCTCTATACCCTTTGGTGGGGTATTTTGATGAGCTTGTCAACGCTTGACAAATCAATTTTCCAGAAAATTTTATATTTATGTATGTATAGGAATTATATTTATATACTCTTGGCAGCTTACGTTTTATAAACTAAATTTCTGGGAATTTATAATTGGACAATTCCATCAGAACTATTATTTTTTTAAATATAAAATGGACATATTTGATTCGATCTTATTATTTTATTTTTTTTTATATTTTATATATATTTTCTTCATATTTTATGTTTATGATTTTTTTTTTCTCAATTTTTCATTCATTTTTTATACCCTGAACCCATTGAAAATGGGAAATCAGGGTATAATGTTTTTGTGTAAAAGTATGTAACAGGCAGAAGGAATCATCGCAGACCCCACAAAGTATATATATTCTTGATCAGCACGATGAGCTGAGTCGATATAGCCCTGTCCGTCTGTCCGTCCGTCCGTCCGTCCGTCCGTCCGTCCGTCCGTCCGTCCGTCCGTCCGTCCGTCCGTCCGTCCGTCCGTCCGTCCGTCCGTATGAACGCCGAGATCTCAGAAGATATAAAAGCTAGAGAGCTGAAATTTTGTGTGCATACTCGTGTATACCATACGCAGTACGAGTTTGCTTTATTTTTTCGATAACTCATCCGATAACTTTTTTATCGAGAATAATCGAAAAATTGATTTTGTTTTTTGAGCCTCATCGGAGTACTATTAGATGTAGAGAATTCAGATTTACTGTGTATATATATATGTAGAATACAAACATTTTGTAATCAACAGATTTTGGATACCACGCCCCCTTCGCCCCCAATTTGTAAAAAACGTATTTCAAGTACTAGAGACTTGTGCTTTGGAATGTACACACATTTTGACCATATTATTACGCCCTGAAAATTTCATTAAGATCGTATGCTTACAAACGAAGTTATTCACCAAGTAAATTCTCATACTATTGCCCACACTGCAGCGCAGCCCAAGCGCAGTCGCTGCTTACTGCGCAGTTAGCAGAGCGCGGGCGCGTGAGGGTGGATGCATGTAAATGTATGTGTGCGTGCATAAAAGAAGTGCAGAATGATAAGAATATCAGCTTTGAGGGTTCAGGGTATCTCCTAGTCGAGCAGTCTCGACTAGAGTCTTCTTACTTGTTATATATTAAATTTATTTTTTATATATTATATGTCAGACACTTATTTCAATATTTACTTATTATTTTTACATATTTAAATAAATAACTATTAACTTTGCCTTTGATTAAATTTATTTATAGCTGCATATACCTATTTTATGGAATTTATCAATACTTATTTTCAAATTCATAAAGAAAATAAAGTTCGTATAGTTGTTAAAAACTTTCTCTCTCTAGGGTATTCCATATTCGTTGCTCTGCATTATTATTTTCTCTTTGTTTTTGTTTATTCCGTTTTTTTTTTTTTTGCGTTTCATGTTCTATGCACAAATGCTTTGTTTTGCTTTTTTGTAAAAAAATATTACTGCAATTTTTTCTGTTGACTGTTTTTGTGATGCGGATCCGTGAGGCGGTGGGGTGGTTGGGCGTGGGCGTGGAATATGGGACCCGTGTTCAGAGTCAGTCGCTCGTTTGCTGAAGTTCGCACCCAGCTGTCTGTTGTGTTTTCCCATTATTTGGGCGTATTCATCTTGAATGCCTCTTTCCCCTCGCCCCTCACCGCTCACCCCGCGCTCCGACTATGCCATTGTAGTTGTTTTAGTTATTCGGTATTTGTATTTCCATTTGGGAAGTGCTGCTGCTGCTGTTCCTGCTGCAATTGCAATGATTGGATTTTTATGAATACATTCATCAAATCGCTCTGCCACCGCCAACCACTGGCAACCATCGACAACCACTGGCAACTAGTACTACCGCCTGTTACATTGTTTCCCCATACATTCGCATTCATGATTATTTTTCACTTACATACGGTTCCCATAGCTCTCTCTGTGTGTGTGTGTGCGGCTTTCAGTTCATGTGCGAGTTTATCAGTGGTTTAGTTTGGTGGCAACTGCAGCACGAGTGCCGAACGAGCAAACTATAAAGTGCAGTTAGGACATTATTAAAGGGAGTGAGAGAGAGGGAGAGAGAGAGAGAGAGAGAGAGAGAGAGAGACAGAGAGAGAGAGCATGAGACGGTGTAGAGGTAGAATTGCATATATAATAAAGGCAAATGTCTACTAATACAATTTAATGACGGATTGTAAAGTGATAAAGTTTAACTGGAAACGAGAAGAGTTCACTTTAAGGGAACTTTCTCAATAGATTCTCAATAGATTAAACTCTTCTTTAAACCTATGCAAATATGTAGAATTGAAAGCTAAGGAATTTAACAATATATCCAATTAATAATCCATATTAATAATCTGTAGTTTATATATGTACATTTCTTTACACTTGTATACGATACAGATTACACAAGACTTTGATAATGGACAAAGTCAACAAGTGTGCTAAAAGAAAGTCTTAAAGATAATATTTACTTCATTATTTGCTGTTATTTACATTGCAAAAATCTATGTTCGCACAGAATAAATATTTCGCTCTGAACCGAGCAAATTTGCTTTACAGTTTATGCCTCATAAATAATCTGTGTAAGCAACGATATCTGCGTTTATCTTGTGATTACATCAAAATTTGTATAAGAGAAGAGAGCGTGAAAGAGAGAGAGAGAGTAGAGAGTAAAGAGAGCCTCTCATCGATTAGTCAAGTAAACACATTCGTCGAACTGTTCATTATCGATGAGCGCCGCTCGCCGCATTGGAGCGCCACGTTGACCGCTGAGAGAGACGCCGGCTGGACAGAGCGGAAAGAGTGGCAGCGATTCAGTTGCTAGCCGAACGTCTAGCGTGAATGACGTGTGGGAGGGGCTTGCGCATCGATACAGTGCATAATGAGTGCCATGCGCTGCGCTCTGAACAAAACAAAGAGAACCGCCCGCATCGTGATCATTGGCGCCGGCACGGCGGGCATTGCGGCGGCCACACGACTACTGGAGCAGGGCTTTAGGAACATAGTGCTGCTGGAGGCGGAGAATCGCATTGGCGGACGCGTCAACACAATTCCGTTTGCGGATAATGTGGTGGATCTGGGCGCCCAGTGGTGCCACGGCAAGGTGGGCAATGGCGTCTATGAGCGAGTCAAGGACCTCGATTTGCTGGAGGACACTGAGGACCATTATGAAACCTACAAGTGCGTGCGCTCCAACAAGCAGACACTGCCCGACGATATTGCGGATAGCTTAAAAAGTATTGCATTCAATTCGATTCCGGAACGACAAACGGAACTCGTCGACTTCAGAGGCTCGCTGGGCGACTATATCACACAGAAATACTGGAATGAGGTGGCCAAGCTGCCGCCAATCGATCGCGCCATAGCCGAGGAATTCCTCGAGAACTTTCACAAGTTCGAGAGCTCCGTGGAGGCTGCAGATCATTTGTACGAAGTCTCCGGCCGTGGGCACTTGGAGTACTGGCTCTGCGAGGGTGAGCTGCTGCTCAACTGGCGCGACAAGGGCTTCAAGAGCTTCTTAAGACTGCTGATGAATGCAAGGAACGATGAGGCCGATGATCTTGGAATGCTCAAAGGCCGAGTGCTGTTCAATAGGCGCATATCACAGATAAACTGGGAGGGGGATGGCGATCTAATCATACGCTGCTGGAACGGAGAAGTGATTACAGCGGATCATGTCATCTGCACGGTGTCCTTGGGAGTACTGAAGGAGCAGCATGCCAGCATGTTTATCCCCGCCTTGCCCGAGGCCAAGGTGCGAGCTATCAATGGACTCAAGCTGGGCACCGTCGACAAGTTCTTCTTGGAGTTTGCTGTGCCTCCTCTGCCCGCAGATTGGCCAGGATTCAGTTGCCTTTGGCTGGAGGAGGATCTGGAGGAGCTGCGTGCTAGCGAACGCTTCTGGCTGGAGAGCGTATTTGGATTCTATCCCGTGTCATATCAGCCCCGCATCTTACAGGGCTGGATCATCGGCGCACATGCCCGCCACATGGAGACGCTCACCGAGGAGCAAGTGCTTGAGGGCTTGCTGTGGCTCTTCCGCAAGTTTCTGCCCTTCGATTTGCCACAGCCACTGCGCTGCCTGCGCACCCAATGGCACGCGAATCCCAACTTCCGAGGCAGCTACACCTTTCGCACCACCTACGCGGACGAGCTGCGCACCGGCGCCTGGGATCTGGAGGCGCCGCTGCTCGACGTGGGTGGCCGACCTAGGCTGCAGTTCGCCGGTGAGGCCACACACAAGCATTACTACTCCACGGTCCATGGCGCCGCAGAGACGGGCTGGCGCGAGGCGGAACGCCTGAACACCTACTATCGCTCCCGAACACACCGGCTATGAGGGCCAGATAACGGACTGTGTGCACAAGCCAATAAAAGTGCTTAGCAAATTGTGTAACGCTTTAAACTAAACTAAACTATGTGATTTACAATTAGTCATGGAGGTAACTGTCAAGGGGGAGTCGATTAAAGGGGGATGGGTCATATGCCTCGAAGGCATTTGATGGGGAATATTTAGGCAACAAGCCAAGGCCTCTTACCTCCACCTGGAGGAGTTTCTGATCCTTTGACTAGCCCCGAAACTGTTCAATATGCGCAGAGTTATCCAATTTTAAAACAGAAAAAACAAAAAAAACAAAAAGTGTTTCGGTTTGAAATGAAAATGAGTAGCTGAATTGCCGACACATGGGCTGCATATTCATTGGAGCATGGAAAGAGGCCAGAGTTTCAAGCACTTTTCAGTGTTGGGCCCAAACATGTTGACCAACTCATTTGCAAGCGAACGAGCCGCACACAACAATGTAATTGCACTGTTATTGCGAGTGGGGGGGGCGTGGCCGAGCACTTAACACATGCAAAAAGTCTAAATAGAAACAGAAATGCAACGGCAAAAATCAGTTTCGACAGAAGCCGGACAAAACAATGCCACAAAACCCGCAAGCCCACAAACACCCACAGTCTACCCCTTCCCCTCCCCCTCCCCTGCCAAACACGACTCAAATCAACTGGACTTGGCTCGCCTGGAAAATGTTTTAACCATTGCCAGTGGTGCTCCTACCTAAATGTTGAAAATTCAAATTTATGCCACGCAGAGGCCAAAAGGCATTAGAGTCCCCGGTTTCATGTATTTGCCAGCACGCCTCGCAGTCAGCTCTGCTCTGCTCGCAGATTACCCACATACACAGCCGCTCCCACATTACATATGCACACAGAGAGAGAGAGAGAGAGAGAGGGGCAGAGGGAGAGATAGGTCCGCCCTCCTCCCCTTACAAGTTGGCTACATCTGTTGCGGCTTTGCCCAGCCATTGGGCAGCAGTTGTGCCCAGCCAGTCGGATACGTGCGACAATCAGAGAAAATGCCCTTGTTTGTCCGGGCTCTGGTCAGACGCTTGACAGGGCAGAGGGCTACTAGCCTTAGATAAAAGCTACGCTTGGATGTTTCAGAAATTGTCGTATATTTTCTCATGCTTGAATTTTGAACCAGGAATTAGCCAATTCAGTTCATTTGAACTGATCTAGTTAGCTGGTTGCATTCGCTCTCGAATTTCAAATTCGGGCCACAGCACCGCTCGCTCGGGCATAGTATTCGTTCAGGCGATCCGCCTCCCGCCAGCCCGTCTCCGTGGCGCCATGCACCGTCGAGTAGTGGGCCCTGCTGGAAGCCTCGCCAGCGAATTGCAGTCTTGGCTTGCCGCAAGCATTGGTCAGAGGCGCCTCCAGGTCCCAGGGGCCGGTCTGTAGCTCATCAGTGTAGGTGCTGCGGAAGCTGTAGCTGCCACGGAAATGGGGATTCGAGTGCCATTGGGTGCGCAGGAAGTTCTTTGGTTGCGGCAAATCGAAGGGCAGAAACTTGCGGAGCATCCACATCAAACCCTCGAGCACCTTGTCCTTCTGCAGGGTTTCCATGTAGCGCGCATGCTCCCCAATGATCCAGCCCTCCAGCATGCGCGGCTGATCCTCAAATCGATGGATGGCGAAGACACTCTCCAGCCAGAAATGTTCACTGTCACGCAGCTCCTTGAGGTCCTCCTCCATCCAGAGGAAATGAACGCCAGACCAGTTCTGAGGCAGCGGCTGCACTGCAAACTCCAGGAAGAGCTTGTCGACGGTGCCCAGCTTGAGTCCTCTGATAGCTCGCACCTTGGCCTCCGGCAGAGAGGGCAAAAAGAGGTTGCAATGCTGTTCCTTCAGCACACCCAAAGACATTGTGCAGATGATGTGATCCGCTGCCATCAGCTCGCCATTCCAGCAGCGCAGCACCAGGTCTTTATCCCCCTCCCAGTTGATCTGGGAGACGCGCTTGCTCAGCTGGACTTTACCATTGAGCACGCCCAGATCGCCGGGCACATCCTCCTTGGCTTGCAGAAGCAATCGAAGAAAGCTCGCGTAGCCCTTATTCCGCCAATGGATCAACTGATCCCCTTTGCACTCGACATACTCCAAGTGGCTACGTCCCGAAAGCTCGAAGAGAGTATCGGAGCCCTCGATGCCGCATTCGCCTCGCTTGAAGCTTTCGAGCATCTCACTGGCTATGACGCGATCCACATCGGGCAACTTGGCCACCTCCTGCCAGTACTTGTGGGTTAAATAGTCGCCCGTGGAGCCTTCGTAGACATTGGGTCCATTCGGTAGGGAGCTCTCCGCAGCTGTTTTCAGGGCATTGGCCGTGGGCTGCGGCACAAGCTCCTTGTTGGATCGCAGAAAGCGAAAGGTGTTTATGAAGTTGCCCGTCTTGGTAACCATATCCAGATCCTTGACCCGCTCGTAGACCACATTGCCCACCTCCCCGTGGCACCACTGGGCGCCCAGGTCGATGACGTTGTCCCCATATGGAATCGTATGGATGCGTCCGCCTATGCGATCCTCTGCCTCCAAGACCCGCACATGCCGAAAGCCGTGCTCCAACAGCCGAGTGGCAGCAGCAATGCCCGCCGGACCCGATCCAACGATGATAATGCGAGCCGTCTCCTTGGACTCCTTCTTTGGGCGAGCGCACTGAGCGACTGGACAACTGCTCATGGTGTGTGTGTGTGTGTGTAGGTCAGCACTTGTGACTGTTTAGACAGGGCGAGTGGTACTGGTATTTATATGTAGGATTGGGCTTCGATAAGAGCCTGTGTTTTGTTTGTGTTGTGGTTTTTTGGTTATCAGCAGCTGCACTTATTTATTTAAGTATTACCCTTATTTTGACATTGGGATTTGCACCTACCTCTACAAAATTTCTATGTGTAATATGTCAGGATTTTAGAGCTTGCTTGAAGTTAAACTGCGAAAGATTCGAATGCTCCGGTTACAGGGTATCTTAACAGTTGTGCTGGTGGCAATCGGCGAATGTTCTCTTCTCTTCTCACTTTGTTCCGAATGGACAATAAAGATCTTATAAAAATAAAAATGGTGCATATTTGTGTTGACTGACTAGGGAATACCCTGCATTTACCTATACACTTTCAAATGTGTTTTGAGAAAATTAGTTTACCTTTATTTTGGCATAGAGCTTTGCACAGGACTTTTGTTATTTCTTTGTTTAATATGTCTTAATTGTAAAGCACGCTTGGATCTAAAGAGCTTACAGCACCGTATATATAGGGTATCTTAATAGCTCTGCTAATGAAACTTGACGAATGTTCTCAGCAAATTTTGTTTAGAAATTGATTGCTGAGCGGGTAGTATAAAGATAAACAAAATAAATAGTTTGTATGATGACTGACTGGTCCATACCCTGGATTTATCTATCTACTCTCAACTATTTTTTATAAAAATTATTTATTATAAGCTTAAATTTGGATATGGACAACAGTCAATGTTGCTATGAATTTTTATAAAAAAAATATTTTCTATATACAAACATGTAAGAGATTATATTTAACTATTCACCCTAAGAGTAAGAGTTTTTAATAAAATATATCATAGAGAGACATACCATGAATAAAATCTGTTATGACATGAAGAAGCATGTGAAGAGATATCTAAGAATATGTATATTCCATGTGGAATATTTTCAGAGTATTCAGCTCGTGTAGATTCTCTTCGCGCATGCCCTATATAAACAGCGGCCGTCGTATACTCTTGCCTTCTTTTAAAAAACCCATTGTCTCGTTCTTTCTCTCTTTCTCTTTCTCTTTCCATAGATTTAATGTATTCTGGTTTGGCTTTTGCTGTTTTATTATTATTATATAATTTTGCAATGCAAATGAACTTTAGCTCGTAAGCGAAATACACGTTTGAACGATGATTAAGCAATTATTTCGTAATCGTGTCACGCCCACCTCACGATCTCTTTACGCGTTCCGAGCGCTGTAGTAGGCATTGAGGCGATCCGCCTCGCGCCAACCGGTTTCCGTGGCGCCGTGCACTGAGGAGTGGTGCGTCTTGCTGGTTGCCTCGCCAGCGAACTGAACTCTCGGCGTGCCGTCGGCGTTGAGCAGGGGCGTCTCCAGATCCCAGGGACCGGTGCGCAGCTCATCCGTGTAGGGGGTGCGCGAGCTGTAGCTGCCGCGGAAGTTGGGATTCGAGTACCACTGGGAGCGCGTGAGCTTCAACGGCTGCGGCATGTCGAAGGGCAGGAACTTGTTGAAGAGCCACTGCAGGCCGCTGAGCACTTGCTCTTCGGTGAGGGTTTCCATGTAGCGAGCATGCTCCCCTATGATCCAGCCCTGCAGGAGGCGTGGCTGGTGCAGAACGCGATGGAAGCCGAAGACGCCCTCCAGCCAGAAGCGCTCGGTGCCGCGCAGCTCCTGCAGATCCTCCTCCAGCCAGAGGAAGTTGACGCCGGACCAATCCTTGGGCAACACCAGCGAAGCATACTCCAGGAACAGCTTGTTCAAAGTGCCCTGCTTGAGGCCATTGATGGCTCGCACCTTGGTCGCCGGCAGCGGCGGCACAAAGAGCTTCTGGTGCTGCTCCTTGAGCACGCCCAGGGAGACGGTGCAGATGACATGGTCCGCAGTGAGCACCTCGCCATCCCAGCAGCGCAGCAGCAGCTCACCGGTGCCATCCCAGTTGATCTCGGTGAGGCGCTTGTACAGCTGCACACGCCCATTGAGCACGCCCAGATCCTCGGGCTGGTCCGGGTTGGCGTTCATCAGCACGCGCAGGAAGGTCTTGTAGCCCTTGTCGCGCCAGTTGAGCATGAACTCGCCCCCGTCCTTGGCAAACTCCAGGTGGGCGCGGCGCGAGACCTCGAACAAATGATCCGATGCCGTGAAGGAGCAGCGGAGCTTCTGCAGGTTGTCCAGCAGCTCCTTTGCCACGGTGCGATCCACCGCTGGCGACTTGGCCACAAGCTGCCAGTAGTTGCTCGTCAGATGGTCGCCCAGCGAGCCGTTGGCCTCATTCGGCTCCGTGGGCAGCGACATCTCCACGGCCGCGGTCAGCTGGAGGGCCGTCTCCGCGCTCAGGATCTCCTTGTTGGAGCGCACGAAGTACGTGGCCTTCAGGGCATCGCCGGTGGCGTGCAAGAGATTCAAGTTCTTCACCCGCTGATAGACGACATTGGTGCCCTCGCCGTGGCACCACTGGGCGCCCTTGTCCACCACGCTGTCGCCGAACGGCACGGTATTGATGCGCCCGCCCACACGACTCTCCGCCTCCAAGATCTTCACGTTCCGAAAGCCCAGCTCCAGCAGCCGCGTGGCTGCCGCAATGCCCGAAGCGCCGGCCCCAATGACAACAATGCGCGCCGTCTGCTTCGTCTTTCTCTCAGCTGCCGTGCGCGTGCTCATGATTTCGGTTCCTCTATACTATATAAAATGCTCTCCGACTAGATTAGATTCGGCGTCTGGCTTCACGTTTCGCTGGCAACTGAGCGAGCAGCGGCAATTTCAGCTGTTTTATATTCTATTCTGAGAGCACAGCGACTCAGCGAATTGTTGCTCCGACTGGACTTAACTGATCGGCAATTATAGTTAAAACTAATATTGGGCTGACTAGGCTGACCCCAAGCATTAGAGCTGGACTTGCTCCAGATCTGACGAAATAGACGTCAAAGTAATTAGTTTTAATACGTATATGTAGAGTTCGTAAAATATAATAGAGCATATGTACATATTCTATGTATGTATATACCACTTGGTGCAAGTCAAGTTCAGCTTGACCTTCAAATGTTGATGCTGTTGCTGTTGCTGTTGCTTTTATAATTGTTGTTAATCATATGCGGCACAGATTATGTTCTATTTGTATTCAAGGCAAATGCCAATGCCATTTTCAATAGGGGTTTCTCTATTTTATAACTAACTAATAGAATTATATATTGATATATCGCTGATCGTGAGTAATTATAGGGATATAAAATTATATTTAGTTTACACATTATATACGTATGTACATATGTATTCGTCTACAATGGGGTCATCAAAAACTTGTTTTGATCGATGGCTGTCTCTTTTGCTGTTCTTCCGTTCGTCCGACTCGACACAAAGCACTTGGCCGCTATCAAAGCGAGAGAGAATTGTAAATGGGAATTTATATATATATGCGAGACTATACTAGAGTCAGATAAGAATATCAGCCTACGCCTATTGTGGGTAACAACAAACACTGAATTGGAGGGGCTACAAGTTAACTTAAGAATTTGCAGTAGCGTACAGAGAATTTGATAAGTCGCCAGTTAAGCACCATTATCTCTGAATGATCCACTTATTTTACATTTTAATCAATTTGAATTAGGTTTTAGTTAAAATTTAATGTATTTTATTTCAAGTCAAATTGTCTTTTTTATTAATATTTATTTAAACTTGAATATTAAAAATAAATTTAAGTTTTCATTTATTTACAATTATAGTTTTTATTTTATTATTTACTATTTTACTCTAATTATTTTTATTTAAATTTTGTTTATTTCTTTTTATTTATTGAAAAATGAATTCAGTATTTTCTTTTAATATATACATTTTTTAAATATTTTTATAATTTTTAAATTCCTTGTAATTTAAAAAAAAATAATTTTTATTTTATGCTTGCTTTTTTTTACTTATTTTATTTTTTTTTTTTTGTTTTAAGCATAATTTTGACTTTGAGCAATTTTTTAAATTTATTGTAAAGTTAATTATCATATTGAATGTTGTAAAATTTTTGCCTATATTCATTTCAATCTAAATTATTTAATCATTTCACTAACGCTAATCGCTCTCAGCTAATTTTATTTGCTTTATCTATGTATATCAGTCGCATTTATCTCGCTTTAAATGTGCTCGCACTGAGAGTTAAAGGCTTATCGATTGCTCTGGCACACTTATCGCGATTACTGCATATTTCAGTTATTATTGCTAACTGTTGTCTTTGCCATTATTATTATTATTATTATTATTATTGCTATTATTGCTGTGGTTTCTTGCCCCACTGGAGCCAGCCCGTTTCTTGGCTCCTAGATGGGCGTTTCTGCTGGGGGATTTGCGGTTGTCTATCTTATCTGGGCCCTGGCCTTTTATTCGTGTGCATTTATGCAATATTATATTGCAAATGCAATTTAATTTAAGTGTATCCCGGGGCACATAACCACAAAGCCAAATTATATAAGCGACTAGAATACTTCGAGTATTTCTTATCAATTAGTGACGTATGCGAAACCCATAGAAGCACTATTTAATTGCTGGCAAACCTATTATTATTTTTGCTTATCAATTTCACAATTCAATCCCAAGTTTAAGCATATATGCACCCATACCCATACCCATTAAATCTGAATCTTTTCTCTCTTCCCACAGTATTGCAGCGCAGACAAAAATCGAAAAGTGAACGCAACTGCGACCAGATTCGGGGGCAAGCAGAGCAAACGGCAGCAGAAACAGCATTTGCATTCTGCCAAAATGCTACAAAATGAGCTGAAATACAAATTTGATGAACTGCAAAATGTGTCAGGATACGAAGAGGAGGAGCAACAGGAGCAGCAGGAGCAGCGGGAGCAGCAGCAGCAGCAGGGGGCGAATGCTGGCAATGTGAAGAGCAATGAGGAGACTTCATCATCGGAACAGCAGCCTGATATAATACCCTATCCGCTAAGCGTGGGCGAGATCAGCTGGAAGAAGGAAAAGCGGCAAAGAAAACAAAAAGAAGACGAAGAAGAAGAGCAACAATGGCAACGCACATAGCGTCAAGTGAGACTTGAAAAATTCTCGAAGAAAACATATTGATCAGCTAAGCAGTTGAGTAGAACTTAAGATTTGTACAGCATAGCGATATATTGATATATATATATACATAAATGTATTTTGGATTTTGAACAAAATTGAGATTAAGCTTGTAAAAAAAAACAAAACAAACCAATATGGTTTAGGATTTGAGCTAACAGAGGAGGCAGAAGAGGCATTAAGTGTAAGTAAGTGTGGATAAGGAGCGAGTTGAGAGCAGGCGATACGAAATACCTAAACAACAGACAAGGCAAAAACAATATTTTGTAGTATTTCAGCTATTGAAATATGCAAATCTGAATAGAAATCTTTCAAATATATAGATATATACACACATATATATATATATATGGCATTAATATGTATTTTTGCGAGCACACATATACAGAAAGCTGCTTACAAAACAACAACAAAGGAAAATTCGATTGATAAACAAAGCAAGAAGCAAAAGTTGCCCGAAATGGATAAATGTAATTTTCTTATATAGGTGTACAATAAATGGCTTAACTTAACATTAAACGAAGAGTTGATTGTGTGTATGTTTAAACTATATAATTGTGCTATATACTCGCTTATATACATACATATATGTATTCCGATGCTTGTGTAAGTGTATTGAGGACTCTGCTTGAGCACAACAGTTAGACAACAGAAAACCAAATAGTTGACAAAAAGCTCTCTCCACAAGAAAAAAATAAATAAATGAAAAAAGAAAATGCAAAAATATGAACTAAATTAAAAACATATCCCCAGAAGTTAAATATATACATATATCTATTATTTATGAGAGATCGCAGCTTGTGCATACTCATATCCATACCCATATCAATTGTATCTTTTAGACGAGGCAAGAACAAGCAGATAATACTATATGAAATATAATAAATGAAAATTCAAATATATTCTGCTGCATTTGTTGTTCTCCTGTCCTCCTGTCCTGTTTGCTTTCCAGCTTCTCGCTTCTCTTTCTAGTCTGCGTAGCCTTCCGCCTTCTCGGTCACACAGGCAATCCACTCGTCCCACTTCTTCTGCCACTTCTCCAGGGCCTTGGTCTGCTCCTCTGCGGTGAGGGCACTGTACTTGAGGGAGCTCATGGCCAGATGCTTCAGCAGCCGCAGATCCGCTGTGTAGGGCGCGATGCCCAGGAAAGCAAAGTAAAAGTCGTGCGTGAGGGGCGAGGCGTGCCAGAACGAGGGATCATCGGAGGCGATCACAATCGGCACATTGTTGGCAATGAGCATCGCAGCCGGATGATTGCGATAGTCGTGACCGAGCTGCAGCACCTGATTCGAGACGGGACACACTTCGATGGGTATGTCCAGTTTCTTGGCCAGCTCCATGGCCACAGGATGCTTGACCACAGCGTAGCCATGCCCGATGCGCTTCGTGCCCAGCAAAATGGCATCGATCAGATTCTCGTCGATCGAGGTGCCGAACCAGTTCGTCTCGCCCGAGTGGAAATAGAAATTGATGTGCTCGGGCATCTTCAGCAGCGGCTTCACGAAGTCTACCAGCGGACGGCCCATCTCCTCGTGGCCCACCAAATCGAAGCCAATCAAAAAGTTCGGATATTTTTTCTATTCGAGGAATCTGAGCATGAGAAGGACAAATTTGATTTCATTTCACTTACATTCAGCGCAACGCAGTCCTCTACATATTTCTCCACAACTTTCGTCTGGACGCCACGCAGCGGCGCATAGATCAGCTTCGCGCCAATGAAGTCGGGATGATGCTTTAGGAAGCGCTCCGTTTCCGTCTTGTATATCTCTACGGTGTTCTCCATGGACAGCTTGGAGCCATCCAGGCTATACAGATTGGGTATGAGGGACCTCAGCTCCAGGTACTGCACGCCATCGGCATGCATCTCCCTGAGCGCATTGTAGTAGTAGTCCGCCCAGACGGGCGCGTGGAGCAGCAGCCCGTCGAGCAGCGTGAAGATGCTCATGAACTTGCGCCACGCCTCATTCGTGGATACGAAGTTGGTGAAGGGGTACATGGTGAAGCGCTTGCGGAGATAGTTTCGCACCTTCAGCTCGCCGTGCTGCTCACGATATTCGCTCATGGGCTGCCACCTGCAGTCGTCGGCGGCGGGCTTCAGGACGGGCTCCGACTGGGAGAAACGGAAGGCGATGGCCTGGCAGCCCTGGTTGGCGGTGCAGATCCACAGATTCTCACGGTACGTGAGATCGATCAGGAAATCCGTGCTGCACAGAGCCGTATCGTGGGCGTGCAGCAGGCCGCCCTTGGGCATGTCCTGCAGCATCCGGAAGAGCGGAGATCGCTTCACCTTCTGGAGCACATCGTAGATGTGGTGGCCCGGCGTGAATTGGCTGGGATTCTGGAAGCCCGTCTCCAGCTCCTTGCACTTGATGCGCTTCAGCACTCGATTGGCGGCCAGCTCCTGCGCCGTCAGCTCCAAGCTGCTGCCCAGGCACGAGGATCGCTCCATTTGTATCATCATTTTGCGCAGCGTGCCGTAGGCGTCGGGCGTAATGTCTCTCAGTCTGCGGCACAGTGACGCAGGTAAATTAATTTTAGACGCCGCCTGCCCGGACATGCAGCGCACCAGCTGCACTTGCACTTGCACTTTTCCGGACATGTTTTTCCTAAATAATTTTGAAGTCGATTTTCCGAAAGGGAGTCTAATCATAAAATATACTAAAATATAAGCTCTACATCATTTCTGGAGCTCAACTGAAGTCTTATACAATGTACAAAATTTCTAAGGTTCATTTGTCAATGTGCTGTACGCATTTCGCACACACTGAAAGAGACAGAGAAAGTGGGAGAGAGAGGGAGTGATGGCACATCCGGCAACTACTATACGCGAACTTTATTAGTTATTTATGCGAATGGCTCTGGTTTTTTATGCCCGCGCGCCCTCAACACCACATTAAATGTGGCTGTGCCCGGCATCAAATTGATGAGCCTGCCACAGGCCGGGGCCATCACACGCACACACACACAGATATATATGCGGCCATCAATTTTATGGGCTCATACATATTCGGCCAGGCGTAAGCCTAACCCGCTGCAGTTTGCGCTGTACCCCATAAAACTCTGCTCATTACGCGAGCTCAAATCAAAATCAAAATCGAAGAGAGTGAGAGAGAGCTGGAGAGAGAGAGAGAGAGAGAGGGAGAGGGAGAGGGAGTGTGGGTAGTGAGATCCGCTGTTAGCACCACTAAGCAGAAGCACGTAAAATTGATACATTTGGAGCAGTGCTCAAAGCAATCATTGCTTTGGCCCCTGGCCCAAAGCATTCCACATTCATTAAACATCGACCGCTTTTCTGTGCACTCAGCAGCAACGGCAACAGCTCTCAATGGCCAAGAGATTTATGCCCAGGTCGTATGTTAGCCTGCCAAATGCATTGCGCACGGCATATCATTTAGCGATGCAATTCAGATAGCGTGAAAGCCCCAACTACTTTAGTGCAATGCTATTAATCGCTTAAATATGTTGCTTCTGAGTACGGACGTACGTCGTTGGCCTGGGCTCATTGTAAATTTAACATGCACTTTGGCACGATGTGGCCTCGCACAAATGAAAGGGATATGAAATTATATACGATACATTTGGATGTGAGCTAGCCTTATGGTATGGATATCTTTTAGATCGAACTATAAGTGGACTATATGAATATGTAGGAACTTAGCTTTACCATGTACCTCAAAGAATCGGCAGATAAGTTCAATTCAAGCACATGATAAATCTATCCTCCAGATAGTTGCTTCCAGCTGCTTAAAGCATTGCCTTTGCTAATGCAGATCAGATCTTAGCTATTGCAGTCAATTTCTGCATTTCGTGCGAGCTCACGCTCTCATCTCTAATGGCAGAGCGGTGCACGGTTGACTGCTTTGCTCATTACTGTTATCCTGAGGTTGCTTTTAGCTGGCAAGCCAGAGAACATGCATAGCAGTTGAGGCCTTTCGACTCGACAAGTCGAGCTCTTTATTCAAAATGTTTTAGTACAAAAGCTTATAAACAGAGCAAATTAAAGTGCTGAATCTCTTAGGGTACTTAGTGCGAATAACCTTGGAAGTCGAGTGCTCCGCGGAGCTTAACACTATGCCTAAACACTAATCAATATTAATTAGCTTAACATAAAACAGCGTGAATGTGAACATGAATCAAGATGAATGCAGTGTGTGAATCGGAGAGCGACATAGGAGCGTCCATACACTGTGCTACAGAGCTGAGCAGGAGCGGGACATCGCTCATGCTCCTTCTGCAGGGGAGGTCGGCCGGAATTCGTAGATTGATTGTAGCCCGACTAGCGCCAGAGGCTGTTGTTCACGAGGGAGAACGTAACCAGAAGCGCTGCCACCACCCGTGCTAGTCAATCGAGCTGCTGGGCGGGCGCATTGTTCGGCACGTCGTTGACATAGTCGATGAACTGATCCCACTTCGTCTGCCACTTGTTGAGCGCATCGAACTTCTGGTCGACGGAGAGCGAACTGTATTGAATGGAGTTGAGCGCCAGCTTCTTGAGCAGGCGCAGGTCTGCGTGCTGCGAGGCGATGCCTAGGAAGGCGATGTAATAGTCGTGCGAGAGGGGCGTGGCCTTCCAGAAACTGGGATCATCGGATGAGATGATGACCGGATAGCCGTCGGCGAAGAACTGCGAGCAGGGATGATTACGGAAATCGCTGACCAGCTTGAGCACTTGATTCGACAGTGGGTTCACCTCGATGGCCACATTCAGTTTCTTAACCATGTCGAGGACCACCGGATGCTTGACGAGACCGAAGCCGTGGCCAATGCGCTTCGTGCCCAGCAGCAGAGCATCAATCAGATTCTCGTCGACCGTCGAGCCATACCAATTCGTCTCGCCCGCATGGAAGTAAAAGTCAATGTCCTCGGGCACCTCCAGCAGCTGATCCACAAACTCTCGCAGCGGTCGTCCCATATCCTCCTGACCCACCAGATCGAAGCCAGCCAGGAACTCTGGATACTTTGCCTGCCAATCGAATATGAAGTTAAGCATGGCCAAGCTGAGTGGAACTCCGGAGATCACCTACCTTAACCTGTTTCAGGGTCTCGATGTAGCGTGCCACGCCCGCGGCATCTGTATTGCGCAGAGGCGCATAGATCATGCGGGAGCCAATGAAGTCCTTGTTATCTGGATGGTTCATAAACTTCTCCAGGGTCTCCACATAGATGCGCACAGTGTCGAGCGGGGTGAACTCGGTGCCCTCCATGTCGTAGAGCTGTTCAACGGAAACCAAAGACTTACAATCTGTCCCCAAGCTCAATTTGTTGCAACTTACCGTGGGCAAAGTCGTGCGGAATTCCAGGTATTGTACGCCATCGGCGTAGAACTCCTGCAGCGCCTTGTAGTAGTAGTCGCTCCAGACTGGGGCGTACATGAGCAGGCCGTCGAGCAGCTGGAAGATTTGCATGAATCTCGACCAAGCTGCATTGATATCCTGAAAGTCCGTCGTCGGGTACAGCGTGAGGCGCTCTGCCAAATATTCGTACACCTTGTCGGCTCCATACTGTTTGCGCACCTCCGACAGCAGACTCCAATCGCAGTTGGGATCAGTCAGAGCGTCGGGCTTCGCTTTGGCGAACCGCAGAGCGGCGGCACTCAGATCACCAGCCTGCTGGCAAATCCACAGATGATCATAGTAGGTCAGCTCAATGATGGCCTTGGTGCTGCAGAGAGCCGTGTCGTGGGCGTGCAGCACTGCGCCCTTGGGCATGCGCTGCAGGATCTGGAAGAGGTCCGTCTTATTGATGGCCGCGAGCACGTTGAAGATATGCTGCGACGGCTTGAAGAGATACGGCGTTATGAGGCCCTCTTTGAACTCCGTTAGCTTGGCCTTCATGATCGTTCCGTTGGCTTGCAGCTCGCGCGAGCTCAGCTCCAGATCGTTGCCCAGCGATCTGGACTCCTCGTAGTTGAATAAGGCATTGCGCACCGTCTTGTACGTCTCGGGACTGGGCCGGCTGTTGCCCAGCAAGGACTCCACGTGGGATGTGCCGCTGGTGCCAATTGTCACGAATTTCGTAATGGTCAGATCTTTGGGCCGCGTGCGTGACTCAGCCGGGCCCAGAGACAGGCAAAGGCACAGCAGACCGATTAGATTAGCTCGCAGCATTGTCACAGATTTTTCCAGAGAATCTGATGTGTGTGTGCGCGCGCGCCAGAGCCCGTAAAACAACTGAGACCCTCGCACCAGTTGCTGTTCAATTTAGTTTTTTTTTTTTTGTGTTATTTTTCGCTAAGTCGAGTGCCGTGTGCTCGTTATCTGCAAAGAGTGAAACCACAATTATTATCTTTGATTTAACACGTGCTTCGGCATGCGGCGATAGCTGAAAGCAAAAAGATCTGATTGAATTGGCTCCCTGCACTACGGCTTGGATCCCACAGCTGGCAACGGAACCCTAATCGGCCCCCAATCAGACAGGCATCTTGATTTATGAAAGCCAGAGATTAGATTGCCAACTAGCGGCCAACGCTCGGCTGACGTCCGATCGAGCCGTAGTTCACGCCAAGTCAAGTGCGCAGAACTTTATGGACCTTCGATGACTCTCCACAGCCAAGCCGAAGGAAATGCGCTATAAAGCACTCGAGAGAGCGCTCAATTGCCAATTAAAGTGCGTTAGACAGATGGTTAGTAGTGTTAGTATTATATAGTATTAATTTGTCAGTTACAGTAATGATTTTCAAGTAAAACGAAAGGAAAGCTGCATTAGACTAGGCGCACGATGCCCGCGATCCACTGATCCCAATTATGTTCCCAAATCGACAGAGCCTTACGCTTCTCGGCCTCGCTCAGGGCGCTGTACATAAACGAATTCATGGCCAGCTGCTTCAGTAGACGCAGATTGGCCTGACCATTGGCAATGCCCACGAAGGCCACATAGAAATCATCGGTCAGAGGCGCCGCATTCCAGAAATACGGATAATCCGAACCCACCACAATGGGATAGCCGGCGGCAATCAGATACGCCGCCGGATGCTGACTGAAATCGCTCACATACTGCATATAGTAATTGGACAGTGGACACACCTCGGCGGCCACCTTCAGCAATCGCATGACCTTCAATATTTCCGAATGCAATGGCAGATTGAACGGATTGCCCATTCGCTTGCTGCCCAGCAGCAAAGCATCCACTATATTGGCATCGGGCGTACTGTCTTTGGTGGAGTTCACGCAACGCGACTCTCCCGCATGGAAATAAAAGTCGATTTCTTTGCTGATGTGCAGCAGCTGTAGGGAATCTCCTAGCGGCGGCATAGCGCACTCGTCTCCCAAATTGATCAGATCGAAACCAATGAAATAGCTGGGAAAATTCGCCTAAGGGCAGGTAGAGATTGACAGAGTTAGGCATTTATGATCGAGACATGGAAAGCGAAGCCCTACAAAAGACAGCGAAACCTATATGCAAAGAAGACTCTAAGAAGTATATGATATATGACTATGATATATCTATCATATCTAGATCAGAGTCATCTAGTCCCTAATCTCTTTCCCTAGTCTCCTTTGCGCTAGAGATAGTAAGCCCCAAACTCTACCTTCAAAAATCGTGCATTGGCAATATATGTGTCCAGATTGCTGTCATTGTGGTCCCGCAAAGGTGCATAGATCAACTTCATGCCAATGAAGTCTTCGTGTTCGGAACGGAAGATATTCGTGGTGGTGATAATAGTATTGACCGTATCCGAAATGGTATAGTTCGAACCAAGTAGATCGTACATCTAAGGAGTCAGGTGGCATATTTATAGCAATCAATTAGGGCTTCACAATTATTTGTTACTCACAATGGGCAGCGAGGAGCGTAGCTCGACATAGCTGACACCATCGGCGTAGAAATCCTCGAGCATCGATATAAGATAGGTGGGCCACATGGGGCGATATGAGATCAGGCCGAGAATGAGACGATGCGCCCGTCTCATGTGATTGGCCAAGTCAGTGGCGCTAGTGAAGCCATTCGGATCGATAGACAGGCTGTCGCGCAACTTCTTCAGGGCGATGTTCTCGTCCTGCTGCCTGAAGTTGCTCATCATCATCCAATTGCATTTGTAATCGCCTCGGGGTTGAATATGGGGAAAGCTCTTAGAGAAGCGGAAGTCCTCAAACGTACCATCGAGGGCCACACAGGCCCACAAGTCCGAGTACTTCGTGAGCTCGATGAGGCGGTCCGTCTTGAACATGCCAGCATCGTGAACATGCAGTAGTCCCCCCTTGGGCATCGCGCGTAGCACACTGTAGAGATCGGTCTCGTTGATTTTGTACTTGGCTAGGAAGTGCGGACGTGGCTGATAATCACTCCAGATATTATGCAGTTCTTCGTCCACCTGCTTGATCGCCAGCAGGCGTCCGTTGGCCATTTCCTCGAAATCGCTCAATTTCAATTTGCCGCCCACGCGCCGCAGTCGCTCGCGCGCCAGAAGGTCGTGTCTCAGCTTCTCGAAACGAGCCTCCTGGGTGCACGAGTAATAGTCGACGCTCAGATAGACCGTCCACACGAGGGCCAGAATCATCGTGCTAATCAATATGACCAAGCTGACGTGCCAGCAGAGTGTGGCATATTTGGTGGGCTGATTGCGATCTCCGTCGGAGTCCGGATTCCGATTTGCGTCGTCATTCGTGCCCATCGCTCGATTCGACGGATTGATGACACGAGTCGTGGAATATCGCGGCGGATATTTGGGCAAGCGGAGTAGCCACTTATTCCCTCTAGTTGCCATTACCGAATTTTCAGCTACCTCGATTTTTGAGAAATTTCGAATTTTGTTTGATTTACTCCTAACGACGAATATGCTAAAAACAAATCATGACTGGCTGTCCCAGCTACAGAGAGCCTATCCAATCGGTTGCTGCTGATTGAAAAAGCAAAGTTCAATGCGAGCGCCTGATCAGCTCATACGACTCCGGCCATGGTTGCCACATGCCCGCATTTACTTATCAAGTGGCAACCTCCGCCACTTGCGGCTCTTTTAAAAATAGCCCAAACTCCCAGCGATAAAAGACAATCGAACTGCGCTGGCCTTCGCCTCGACTGAGAACAGAAAGGAAAGAACTGGGAGCGGACTTTGGGCGGGCGTGTGCCTGCCAGGGGTTGCGTTTATTTTCGTAAACACTCATCAGCACCCACCACCAGCAAAAGCAGCGGCGGTAGCAACAGCACCACCACCAGCGGCACAGTGGTGTGTGCGTCATTCAAAATGCTGGTTATCTGAATATAACAATGTGATACAATCTTAGTAATGTAGTCATAATTCAAGTAAATTTATATTGATTGCAGCTAGAGTAGAGAGAAGATGGATTTTCATGGAGCTCTTTAAATACTCCCATTTATGATTAGCGTTGCATATATACTACTAAATTTGTATAATACTAAATTTAAGTTATTTTTAAATCTAATTTAAAAATAAATAAATAAATGAATAAATAAAATAAAATTATAAATAAATTACTAATACAATAAAAATTAAAGAAATATTTATAATAAATAAAATATTTAATAAATAAAAAGAAATAAAATAATAAATAAATTAATTAAAAATAATAATAAAAAATATTTAATAAAATAATAATAATTAAATAATAATATCTATGTATATAAACACATATTTCTATATAAATATTCTCAATACACTTTCATTATCCACACAATAAGAGTGAGCCCACTGTGCACAAGGCAACAAATGCTGCATGTGTGCTATTGTCGGGTTGGTATCGATGTGGCACAGCTGGAGTCTCAGCTGACGGGAACAGTGATTGGAGGCAGGGGGTGCAGAGTCGCAGCAGAGCCTCAGCAGAGTCGCAGCAGAGCCGCAGCTGAGTCGCAGCAATGCTAATTCAGTTCGAAGGGCGTTTTTGTCGAGGCAACAGCGAAATCGAAACGAAATGCAGCCAAGGCAGCATAACGGTAATCAAAGCAAACATCCAATGGCAGCCTGAGCCCAAATTAATCAATTAGCTTCCCTTCTATTATCTGTCCATCCATCTCTCCGTCTATCTCGTAGCGCCCGTTACGCTGACAACCTTGAATGATGATTGCCTGCTGCTGATCTGCGCCCAGCTCTCAATTAGGGACCAGCTCGCGCTGCTGCGGCTGGGCGGACGGCTGCGTCCGCTGGTGCTGCAAATTTGGCAGCGTAAATATGCCAGCGAATTCGATTGGCAGCAGGAGCCGCAGCACTTGGAGAGCCTGTGCGCCAGCGAGCAGAGCCAGCTGCTCGGCCACATGGCGCGGCTGACGCGGGCGCTGCTTAATCTCAGTGTATGGCAGGCTGAGCTGCCGGAGTGGCTGCAATCGAGGCGGAAGCGGAAACGTAAACGGAAGCGCCAGCTGGAGCAGAAGCCGCTATGCATGCCCAACATGCAAAGGCTTAGCTTTGGGGCATGCCACTCGGTGGCGCTGCTGCGGCAGCTGCCTCGGCTCTGCCCCAACCTGACGCAGCTGCAGCTGGCCGGCTGTGTGGGCGTGGACGCCGCGCAGCTCTGCCGCGCCCTGACCCAGCTGCCGCAGTTGAGTCGCTTTGAGCTGCTGCCAGGCAGCGGTATCTGCGGCATCTGCGGCGCCACGGCCACACCAGCCTTGGCCGACATTGAATATTGCCGAACGCTGCAAACGCTGAAAGTTCCGGCGTGCGCGCTGCGTGCGGCCAGCAAGGAAATTGCCTGGCTGCCGCAGCTGCGCCAGCTGACAGGCTTCCTCTGCTGCAGCGGCGACATTGACAATGCCGACAAAGAGAAAGCGAATGCTGGCGGATTGGCCACCGCAACCGTATCCGCCTGGCTGGCGGCTCTCGGCCAGGGTGGTGTTGCCCGTCAAATTGTGGCATTGCGTTTGCAATGTCAACTGGATGGTAGCCTGCCGCGTCTGCTGGCTGGCCACTTGAGCGTGGTGCAGCTGCAGCGGTTCGCTTGGCACTCACAGCTGATGGTGCGCTATGATGCCACGGATGGCAGCATCAAGTGGCTGCCGCAGGCGCTGCATGTGCCGCGTGCTCTGCTCCGCTTCATTGTCAGCCAGTCGGCGAGTTTGCGTGAATTGGATGTTACGCGTAATGTGCATGCCACGCCCACATTCCTAGCACAGCTCGCCGAGCAAATGGGCGGCACAGTCGCCGTGCGGCACGACGGCTGCCCCAGGGGCAGGATGTGCGAGCAGGAAACGGATATGGACAACAACAGAAACGATTTGGCTTTTGTGGAGTTTGCCATTGAAGCAGTTGCCTAATGAAAGGCGAACCGCCGAGGGTATGCCAAGAGGTATATGCGACTATCAGTTAGACTTAAGTGCATCGAATGTAAGACGGAAGAAGCAAAGTCATTAATATATAATAAAATAAATACTAAGACATATATGAAGACAAGAACTTGTTTCATTCATACGTTTTTCTTAATACGTTATAGATTACAGGGTATATGCAGGCTAATATCATGAGTTTTCTTGCATGAACAAGCTCAACTTGGCGCTGAAACTAAATGGAGAGATAGAATTGATTTGTTATTTGCATAGGAAGTGGAAAGTTTGCAAATAGCAGTGATGAAATACCCTGTAATCAGCTTTTAAGGTATACATGTGGCAAAAATATAAAATAATATAACTCATTTGCAATTATAAAAGAATATATGAATTCAATAAACAGAAGTTAAAGTGTTGGAAGCGAAGCAACTCTTTGCACTTCAGTTTACATAGAAATTACAGGGTATATGTCGGCTAATAGCTTGAATTTTCTGACATTGCTTTGAAAACTAGACGATACTATTGCTTTATTTATAGAAAGTATACATGACATACTAATAATTACCCTATTAGACTAATAGATACCCTATAAAAAATGAGAAAACAATTATAGTAAATCGGTTTTCATTCTGTTAAAATAAAACTTAATTTATGCCCTGCCTCGATCCCCCAAGCTAGTCAGCCTTGACTTTTGGAAGATTTTTGAAATTGAATTTTATAGAAATTTCTTTTATTTCAGATATGATGGTTATTTAACTTTGATCGGGTCAAGGCTAACAAAATTTCAGGCCCAAGTTTTGCTAACAATAATCCGTTCATCTGGGGCGATTGCTTTCAGGTAAGTAGTTAACTATGGTGACCAGCTGGAATTGCAATCAACTGTAAGTGAAGAAAATATCTCGAATGCATAATTTAAGGGATACTCTGGGGCCCTCTAATGAGATAACGGTCTATGTTGATTTTAGTCAACTCCTGCATTATTGGCCAGAAGACAAAGACCAGAAGCTTAACACAATCCTATCGCGGCAAACTCTTACGGAGAGTGGCTCTGATTCTTGGGACGGCGGAGGCTATGCCGAATACAAGCGCATAAATAACTATCCAGAAAATATGCATGGGAAAAATCCTCCAGAGAAAGGTGAGGCGCAGAAGCGTCCCTCCAGCCCGACGAATGCCGCCCAGGACACACCCTCAATATCGATTCAGGTACCCCAAATAGATTCTACTGCCTTAACCCAAGCATATCACATTTATCTCCTTCTCTGTTAGCCCTTGCAACTTGCTCGGGATTTTTGGACGCAGGTGAACAATGTACCTTCCATGGTACGTGGCCAAATGGATCGACGCAGTCGCTCTGTAAGCGCTCCGGCATCGCAAACCGAGTCTCGTCGTGAAGATCAGCAGGACGAGAAAGTCGTGAGTATCCAAATAACTTGGCTTTGGCAAAAAATCAAATTTAATTTTAATTTCAACTCTTAGAGCACAGGAAGCTTGCAGCCAACTGAAATCTACGTAAGCTACTACACTTCTTCTTTATCCTTCTCTTCTATCCCAAGACCATTAACACAATCCAAGCCTTTGCAGAAACGAAAATCGAATCAGTCGGGCGGAGGAGCATCATGCTCAACTGTAAGTTTTAAATAAATAGGTTTGCAGGAATAGTTAATTGACAACTTGATACGACGGCTGGACACACGAATAATCTCCTGAGCTCTGGGCTAGATCAGCTCAGCCTGATACTACCCACTCCTGCCTTTTTTTTTCCACATAATTATTGATTTTGCTTTTTCAGTGTCCCAATAGGCCAGCCAGCAGCGGCTATATACTCTCGAACAATGGGGTATGCTACGATCCGATGCGGCCACAGACATCAGGTTCGCCGGAAGAAAGAGGCTTTGATCTGAGCTATGAGAAATGGCTACGGATGCAAAAGCAGCAGCAGATGCAGCTGCAGCAACAACTGCAGCAGGGCCCCTCCTCCAATGGCAACTGGCAATGCAAGGATCAGACCTATGAGAATTTTGTGAGTAGAGCTCCGACCACACAAGGAGCCTCGAGTGCAAACGAAAGCCCTCATACGAACTGTTATTCTCTTTGGGGTTTTGTTTCTAGGAGCCTCCACTTAATAGCACAATGAATGCCGGCAGGCAGCCCTGCACACGCTCGTCCTGTGGACATCTGCGCGCACAGCAGCAGCAGCAGCAGAAGCAACCACAGCAGCAGCAGCCACAGCAGGCAAAGCCTTCATGCTGCCAGAACGTTGATCCGAATCAGAGTCAAGCATATTCCGCCCGGCCAACGGCACAAAGGGTAAGTCCTAGTTGACCGAGGCCTCGATGGCAGCTGCTAAAGGCAACTCAATTTCAGCAGTCAGCGGCAGCTACATGCCAAGTGGTTTACCCCCAGCGGCAGCAGGCAGCTGGGAACACGTCCTGTACGCCGATGCAGGTGAGCGCAGGTATCCAAACTAAATCACAAATTCTCCCATCTATCATCTATTCACGACCAAAAGCAGCGGGACTGCAACGATTCTTATGACACGACGACCTATATGCAGTTGCCCCAGGCGCAGCAGAGGGCGCCTTGTATGAGGGGTCCCGTTATGCAGGCGAATGCGAATGTAAGTAGTCGAATGTTTGCCAAATTATTAGTTTATTAATTCCTCTACACTAAGCGCAGGTGACTTTCTTTGATACGAATCCGTTGTCCTCAACTACCAATCGCACTCAGCAATCGTGTGCAGCATGCTCCAATGATAGCTGGCAGGGCACGACTCAGAAATCGTTTATGCCGCTTATGAATTCAACTCAAATAGGCCAGCCTTACGGTCAAAAGGCTCCAGGACCCGGTCCCGGTCCCGGTCCCAGTCTTGGTCCTGGTCTCGGTCCCACATCCGACCAAAAACAATTGCGAGTAACGCCCTTTGTCGACGATTCGACTCGTGAGTTAGAGATGGAGATCTGGACTCATATAAAATGACTTGAGCTCATCCTTTGCTTTTCTTTCGGCAGCTGAGCAACGGTATATTCAACGCACAAATACGCTATTCTTCAACGCCTTGGTCATGGATCAAACTTGTCCGGGTATTATACAGAATTCGCTAAATGATCGGGAGGACTTCAATGATTATGCTTTCGATATTGCATTTGCGGGCAATATACCGGATAAGCCATATCCTATAGATCCCATCACCATGATTGAGGCCATTAAAATGAGAATCGACTATGAACGCGAGGAGATCCGGAAGAAATGTCCGTATTATGACCCGGATGATGATTCGAAAAAGGATAAGGCCAAATATTACACTGGGCAAAGGAGAAAGGGATCAAGCTCAAAAAATGTACCGTATAATACCATTAATCGTCACTTTTGCTCGAAGAACAGATCTGAAGTCAATGATGGAGTGCTGGCTTTTCTAAAAGCCGAAGATGGCTACTTGTCAGAGCCCGACAGAAATGTATGTATATGTATATAGCCATTCGCACGATGTGTATATCATTTTGTATGTGGGTATATTCCCTTAGGCCCTGACCCGCTTTTCGGCCAACATCAATGCGCATGAGTCGAGCTTCTTTGGTCTGCCCATCAAGATGAAGATTTACAATGCAACAACTTGGCCAATCAGCTAATCAATGGCCCGCTCAACGGAAAAATACCAGAAGACTTTTTTAAGTTTTACAGCATTTACGATTATTGAGCCTAAATGTGGTGTATATTTCACTATTTTCAATTATAGGAAATGCTTGAATCATAGAAAATCATTTGAATCAACCATTTGCTTATCGGACAAAAAAACAATAAAATTCTTTGTGATGCAATAAATCTTGGTCATCTACGGACGCATGAATAAATAAGTCTATATAATTATATGTATGTACACATGTATATACATACTTATCTAATTCGCAGACTAATAAACAATATTTTCTTTTTTCCAAAATATATCATACATATATACACCCATCATATGTTACCTCTTTAGATTCGAATCAAAATCCTTCAGTTTAATGCGACCCTTTCTTCTCGGCCATCCAATAATTATATTTCCATTAATTTTTATCGGCTCTCTACAAGTCTAAAAATAAATTTTGCTGTAATAAATATTTTTATCTATTGCTATTCAGTAGCAATAAATTGCGCATTTGAGAGATATGACAAATGTGAACTAGACAAATATTGGATATTCGTATATTCATAGTAAATAATTATTCACATGACGGTGGCAATCTATAATATACATTTGTTTTGTACTTCATTTATCATTTAGGCTGAGGTTCAGAAACAACTAAGATAAAATCATTGAGTTTGATTTATTAGAATACAAAAATTTGGGTAAGAATATAACTTAAGGGGATAATAGAGAAATACAGTTTATGACATAATATAATTTATATCCAAGTATTAAAACATGCCAAACTCACTTAAGTATTTGAGACAGCATGTGTAATTGGGCTTATATAATGTACTTATATATACATATACGTATAATATAAGATTGGCAAGCTTTAATACTTGGTTATAAATTAAAATTTAAAGGTAAGCATTTAGTGGGAGGTTTCCTCTTGTCCAAATATATCACATGAATGTATGCTTGTCGTTTGCTTTGTACTGTCAATAAGTATAGGGTATTATTATCGAATAACGTATGATAAGAATAATGCAAAGCAAAAGAGCAAAACAAAGGAAAAGAAAGAGGCGAAGCAGAAGGAAGAGCGCAAGGCCCATCTCAAAGCCAGTGCCAGAGGCAGAGATATCAGCAGAGTGAGCAATCGAATTGAATAAGATAAATCCGACTTCTTATACATATGTGTATACATATATAAGAATGACATATGCAAATATTATGCTGGCACGTATAAGAGCCCAGAGTTCTGCTTGTCACAGACAGCAAATGGAATATGATAGAGTTGAGTTCTTATACATATAAGAATGTCATGTGCATACGTGTATTTATTATGTTTACACGTATACGAGCATAGAACTGAGCACATGACGCCGCTCTCTCGCACTCGCTCTCCTGCTCACTCACTCACTCACTCAGCCACCCTCCGGCTGCCGCACTCTGGGCTAATGAACTCTGCGGAGCGTGTCGCGCGCATTGCGCGGCTGACAACTAAACCAGATTAAAGCAGAGCCGAAAACAAATATAAATATAAATACAAATCAGCTGGTCGGCCCACTCCAGCTGGACTGGACCCACTGTGCAAATACCGCAATGCGCGCTGTCTCTCCTTCTCGCTCCTAGAGCTGGGCACCGGGTGCCAAATTCGAAAACCAATTGGGCTTTAATTTGAATGCGCAGTTTTATTTTTTGTTTTGCTTCCTTTTGTTCTTGTTGCTGTTGTTGTTGTTGTGAAATTAAAGTAGTTAAATATGCGGTCTCATATTTAAAGCTGACTAAACACAAATGCGGCTTGTTTATGTTAAATAACAGCAAAGTTTTTTTTAGTTTTTATGTTGAATATTTTTGTTAAAATTAATTTGAATTTATGTATTCATGTTTGGCAATAGAAATAACCTGTTTTTTGTTTCGTTCGCTTATTCAATATGTTTGATAAGCCTCTTAAATGCACAAATTCAACTTGTTTCGTTTTTATATTCACTTTTGTTTTGCCTCAACCACTGAGAGTGGATTTCCGATGCGAAGTTCTCGGCCGCGATCTGCACGCCAAATACGCGTCCCAAAGACTGATCACACAATGCCCGCACATTTAACGAGCGAGCAAGCCAAACCAAAAAGTCGCTGCCGATTCCATTTCTGATTCTGATTCCGATTCCGATTCTGATTTCGTTTCCATGCACTCAGCGAACGCTCTCAGGCGGCGAAAGGGCGGGAGCGCGTCGAGTGGAACTGTAAACAATAAACGGAATTGTGATAAAAATCAAATATGTTATAACGAAAATACTTCAAAAATCTGAATGCGGTTAAATGTGCACTCTGTGTAAGCAGCGCACGTCGCGAGAGAACGTCGTAGAAGAGAACCGGATTGTGAGTGATTAGTCAAGAGAGAGAGAGAGTGAGAGAGGGAGGGAGAGAGAAGACAGCGAGAGCGCACTTCAATACACGTTTCATCACTTTCCCTTTTATCTGCCTTTTCAATGCCAACTCTTCAAAGATAATGACAGTATAGTGCCCAATGCCCAATTCGCTCGCACACCTATAACAACTTATCAGAAACGCAAATAGCAATAACAATTCAGCTAATTCTTTTTCGGCTTAGATTTATTTCTATTATTTTCTTTGATTTCCTAATGATTGATAATAAATAATATGAAATAATCAAGCACTTGAAAAGGGGAATTTTTTTTTGTGTTTTATTTCTTTTGGCAATTGTTTAGAAATTTATTCTGTTTTTATTCTTTTTTGCCTTGATTTGATGCCAGAAATAGCATTCAATACGGTGATTATTGCATAAACACAGACACTTTTAATGAAAGTATCTGAAACATGAAAGTGCGTCAATACCAAATGCCACACACGAAGTCGAGAAACACATGTTTCTGTGTTTTTAGAAAAATCTCTATGAAAAATTTCCATTTCAATTTCTATTTTGATACAATTTTTTAAAGATTTTTATTGATTTCTGGCCGTGTTCTTGAAAGCAATTTGAGTTCTGCTCTTTTGCATACAATTATTTTGTGTGCGCTTGCTTAAGCTGGTTCATGATAAATGCATTGGCTGCAAGTTGAAATTGCCCAAAGACAATGCAAACATTTTTAATATTCAGTTGCACAGACAGCAAAACGTTTCGTGTGCAAAAACAAAGTCATAAATAAATTTTACAGCAGGCATTCCATGCATATTCACTGTCTCTCTCAACCTCTTTACACCTCTTAGCCCTCTCTCTCTCTCCCATACACTCAAATACCCTGTACCCTATGCCCTGTAAGCAATATCCAAACTAATATCAGAGTGTATGTGTGTGTGTGTGTGTGCTTCGGGATTAGGCAGACTTAAATGAATTTATGGCATGTGCTAATCTCCAAAGGGAGTTTCCACATGCATGAGAAAAGTCTGGAGCGCAAATCGAGCCAAAGACGGACTACGAATTACGTATGTAAGTAAAACCAGAAAGAGATTAGAGAGCAGAGCCCTATGTAGATACAAAAGATAACGACTTTTTTCATATTTAAGCCCGCTTTTACTTATTTCTCGCATAATTCTTTTGATATTTCCCTAAATATCAACAGCATGTAACTAAAGCAAAATTCCTTGGATCAAAAGCAGTTCGTAATGGGCCGAACATAATACAACTGGAGAGAAATTCTTGGAGAATTGTTTCATTTTATAATAGATAGAAGCCCTTGAGCTTCTTCTTGAGCAGACTACGTTTATTTTTTTTACATTAGTATATTTGATAACAAGTTTTTCTTTGAATAGAACAACACTGGGTTACTAAGAGATTTACTTAATCTATGTATTATTCACACTCATATATATGTACGTAAATGATTACAAACGTAATATTTATTTCCCAATAATATTGAATCATAAATTGTTTTATAGTTTTCTAGCAGTTTTATACCAGGCACTATTTCTTATCTCTAAAAGGTCGACGACTACTCAAATCAAAAGTTCCATATGAAGTTAGTCAACTCTGATAAGTTTTATTCAATGGAAAGTGGTTAATTCCTCTGTTTATTTTCAATTAATTCTAATCTCTATCTTATGTAGCACACGCTGGGATATTTCTGTGGGTGTTTATTTACAAATAAAATATTTTCGTAGCTCTCGGCTGCATTTAATTTGCAAATATTTTAGCAAATATTTTGTTTATCTTTTCCCCACATTTTGTTCACAGTTTATGAAGAAAATAAATCAGCAAACAGACATTTGAATATATGCGGCCTGAAACGTTTTATTATGGGTGAACAACATCCTTAACATTGATCAATGGTAATCATTAGCAAATCATCTCTCGCAGTCATTAATCATAATCGAAAATAAAATGTACATTGATCAGTTTCATTCTTATGGCAATGATGAATTACCCAAGTCATGATCAGCACCTAGTCAACTCTCATAATCAACATCATTGTCGTTATCATCAGAAATACTAGTATCAAATCTTTCATTGACATTATCTTAGTTATAACTGATTATAACTAAGATGATACTGAACCATTATTATTATCATTAACAAATCTTTCATTGACATTATCTTAGTTATAATCAGTATCATTATTATTATTATTATCATTATAATTACTATTAGGAATTGTATTATTATATGCAATTTCATTGGCATAAACTGTAGGCATAATCATTATGATTTGTATTATAATTAGCATATCATTGCTAACATCATTATCATTTTACCTCAGTCATTTTTTTATCATTTCTATAAAAACAGTCATCATCATTATGACTATCAACGCAATCGTAAGACTTTACAGAAACTATATCATCTATATCTTCAATATCTATATCTTCAATTACTCCATGATTAATCACTTAGTCGAGGTGACATCAATTAATTAACCAGCTCTACATGAAAAAAAGAAGAAGAAAACTCTTCACTTTACGCAAATGTTGACGTAACTAATTCTAAGCGCTCAGCTTCAAGGCCCGAGCAATGCAAATAGCAAAATTCTGTTGGCAATACAATTAGTGCACGCAGCGTGAAGCGATTGGGCGATCGGGTAGAGAGGGCGTGGTGGGTGCTGATGAAAAGCAGCAAAATTTCCAATTTGTAAATTTTGTGGCAATGGCCACTCGCTCACTCTTGCCCTCAACGCCCACCACTAACGTCTTTTTTTTTGTGTGTGTGTGTGTGTGTATGCATTTGCCTATTAGCTGGTAGGCGGGTCGGTCAGGGGCGGTTGGCGTTTGGTATTAGATGCCACGCCCAGGCTGTGTGCAGTGTCAGGAACAGGGTGAACGCGAGTTGATTATGCGTTGTTTTGCCACTTAATGTAATGAAATATGCATAATGCCATTAGGCATTAGGCATTAGGCAGCGACAGGCAGCGCCAGTGGGCGTGGCTGAAAATGCCATGCAACATGATTACAATACGCATAAGCCACATGTGCACACATTTTCCACGACAAGAGTAGCAGGAGCGGCATCAGCAGGAGTCGGATGCAGGAGCAGGAGCAGTGCTTCACTTGCATTGCAGCTTAGGGCGACACGTTTTAAAGTTGCATTTGAGTCTATTTTAGGTATATTAGATAGTTGGCTCAAAGTTTTCTGTGTTTTGATTTACTTTGCTTTGCTTTGGTCTTGCATCAAGCACAGGAGAAGAGCCCATCGATATGAAAAGTTTTTTGACTGTAATTTGGTTGGACTTTGCCCGTTGCAACTTGTATTTTATAATTTGCTAAAGATTACTTGACTTGAGTTTAAGTTTTGGGTTTGTTGCCTGTGAGACCGAAGAACTTTCCATGAACAGGAAGAGTTTTGATTGAAGTTAAGTTGAGAAACTAAGTAAAGGTGCTTCAAATAAAATATATGTATATAATAACAAAGATATTGATATGATAATGATAGGAAATGGTAACAGTGATAATGATAATGAGAATGGGAATGACAATGAGAATGTGAATGAGAATGAGAATGAGACTGAGAATGAGAATGATAATGAGAATGAGATTGAGAATGAGAATGACAATGACAATGACACTGACAACGACAATGACAATGACAATGATAATGAAAATGCAATTAGATAGAGATAATATTAATAATGCTATATTTATCTTTATTTCAGTCCAAATATGATAATGATAATAATAATATGAATGATGTTATTAAAACACTTTATTAATTATCATTGCTTAAGCCCCTTCCGAATTGAGTTGGAAAATGTAAATTACGGATAGGACGAGGCATGTAGTAAGAGTTCATAAAATTGAGCACATTAAACAGTTAAACAATTATAAATATATGCATGCTTTCGTGCCTAATGAGTTGCATGCGACAAATTGAAGGTACACAGATAAACAGACAGAGCGACAGCTCGACAGCCCGACGGACAGCTCGATATTTGCGAAAGCCAATTAGCATGCAAAACAAGTTGCAGCTATAAATGCACAACTAACACACACTCAGCATTTATGTGAAAATGCATAAATAGTAACTGTGTGAGTGTGTGTGTGTGTGTGAGTAGAACAAGAAAGGCAGCTACATTGAACAGACGCAGCGCTCGCGGCAGCTGTGCCACCAAAATGTATGCAACATTATGCGGCATGTGTGTGCTAAACAGTCATGAATTTCAAGCAGGCGCCGCAAACAAACCAAAAACAACCAACCGGAGACACACACACACACATACACACACTCGCTCGCTCACTGTCTCTTTCACTCCTCATATAGCCTGCTCCCTTGCCCATTCTTTGCATGCGTAATGTTTCGTAGCTGCCTCAGACTCTGCCATTTTTGACTTTTGGCATAAAAAGCGACCGCGAATTTCTGTGAAAAGCAACGAACTATGCTCAATTCCCCAGCATTTCCGCCGCCACTTCCGTCTTTGTATTTGCATGCAAACAAACCCACAAACACACACACACACACACACACTGAGTGAGTGAGTGCACTATGCACACACATAGATCATTCTCTGGTAATTTGCATGGCATTCGCAAATGCAAATTGCATGCAACTGCGCTGCAGCTGCAAAATGCGCCAATAAGCATGCTAAACAATCGCACCTGACCCCCTGCACTCCAGCGATTTCCTGCTCCAAATTGGAGTCCAGACATCCATCAAGCCACCCATTGATTTGTCATGCGGCATCGAGAGCAGAGAGCCGAGAACCGAGAGCTGAGAGCCAAAGGTATTCATTCCCACTTGCCGCGCGCTCTCTGCTCGCCAGCTCGATGAGGCCAACCATCAATTGATTGCCACTCCATCATGCTTTCTCTGTTTGTCAGCCTCTCCTCAGTCATTCAGGCTCTCAGCTGTCGGCCAGCTTATTAACCACTGTTAGTTCCTCTCCAGTTCATCAATTGCCATCAAATATTATAATGCAGGCAAATAGATATCGAAACTCAATGCATTTACAATCAATGAAAACAAATTAGCTTTAATTAGAAAACTTGTTGGCAGCAAGCAGCTGTGTTTAATGGTGCAGCAATGTGTACATATATATGTATAATAAATATACATATATATGCATACTTAAATAGACATCTATTCAAATTAGATTAACAGTGAATATTATAATTGTTAAGCAGTTTAAATGTTCATTTTATAGCAATTTGCTTTGATTAGTTTTCATTGTTAATATTTGTTTTAAATTTTTAATTATTGTAATTTAATTATCAGAATATTTTGATTTGTTTCGCTGCCCATTTATCAACTAGATATTCATTCATTAAATATTTATAAGCTTTTTTTTGCTTATTGCTTATATAAATCCTTAAAATCAGCTTTGTTTTTGTTTTGAGATTGGAATGCTTTTAGCTCAAGTATTTTTTTGGCTATTAAATTAAAATAATTTGTGAAAAAAAAAACATAAAAATATTTTAAAATTTGTTATATTTTTATATAATATAATTAATATAAATGAATTTGAAATTGTTCACAAAAATTGTTTAAAGTGAAGATCAAGCGAATAAAAATTTAAGTAAAATAAAAAATATTGCCAATATTTCCATATTTTCATTTTTAGCAATTTTTCAGTGCACATTTAAAGCTCACATTCAGCTTTTCATGCACTTTGCTTTATTAAATTTTTCCCAGAATTCTAATTCTGCATTTGTGCAACGTAGGCAATCTCTGGGCTGTCATAAGCGCAGCTCGAAAGGCGCAAGTCAGTGGCTCTCGGTTCAGCTTGGTGCAACGAAGCGCTGCAGTGACTAACAGAAAGTAGTTTTGATTAGAGCAAGCATGCCTCTCACCTGCCAGCGAGATACCCATTGAAATGGGAGACAAACTGTAGAAAATATAAACAGCACACAGATAAAAAAATTAAATTAAATATAAAACACAAAGTCTAATTGCAAGCCACGCCCACATGCGCTGGCAGCTGCATATTTAATATTACTATGAATAAAGCAGGCAAGCGTGAGCGAATCGCGCTTCTACTTCGCTGCACACACACAGAGACACACACACAGAGACACATACACACACACACATTCGCATTCACAACATGTCGTTTATATGAGTTCATGCAGAAGCCCCAGACATCGTGTATTTAGTTTAACAGCTTGCAAGCGACGACATGCGACACTGACACGACAAGTGTTAATACTGCCACGCCCACACACATATGCACACATGCACACACACACAGATAGAGGCAGGCAACTGCAAGTGTTGCGCATTTTTGCCTTTTACAAATAAAATAAATGTTAAAACATTTGTGAAGCCAAAACTAAACTGAAAACTTTGTTAGCCAACGTCAGCAAACCAAATGCACATGCCACACACACTCGCACACACTCACACACACACACACATATGCACTCAGTAATGTGCACTTGAAAAATCTCATTTCTTGCTATTTGTATGTGTGTGTGTGTGCCCAGCGTTCGCTCAGCCCTCGCTCAACTGCATGAAAAACTTTTTAATCAAATTTTTCAATTTAGTTTGCTGAGCTGTTAATTAAAAACAGCGAAAATTTTAACTATGTGTGCGTGGGTGTGTGCGGCTGTGCTTAGATTAGTTTTAGCGCTTAACGTTTGAAGCCCTACAAAAGCGTTTTTCATTTAGTTTTGCGCTTTGATAGGCAACAAATTACGCATACGCCACATGAGCCACACAAATAATCAGGCCAGCCATTAGCGCGTGCCTTCAATTTACAACTTGTTCCTGTGTCGAGACACAAGAGAAGCTGCTGCCGTCTCTGTTGCTATCTAATTAGCTGTTAATTTACTGATGGCCGAACATAAAACTCGAAGCAGCTGCAATTATTCGTTTAATTGCCAAAAGTAGCAAAGCAATGCCGGACAGATCGAGAGAGAGAGAGGGAGAGGAAGAGAGATAGTGTGAGATATAGAGAGAGAATTACTATCACATTAAATCACGCATGGCTAGCATATATGTTGTCCCTTGTGAGTTGGCGATCCAGTGACAGGACTCGCCCCTTGGCTGACCAAAAGAAGGCGCAGCTCTATCTCTCTCCCTCTCTCTCTCTCTCTCTCTTTCACTCAGTCAGTCTGTTCATTGACTTGTAAGTAAAAGTAATTTAATGCTAATTAAGAGCTTCTAGTTGGGCTAAAACTGAAGGCGCCCGCTACTCTACTCTATTCTCTAATGGCTTTTAATTGGCCAAGTATGTGGGCGCTACCACTGGGTTATTTATAATAATCGCTATAATATGCACAAATTAATTCAACGGGTAGACGCCACTCCATACACCAATTAAGCAACTGAAAGGCAGCGAATAATAATAACAACAGCGGCAACAATGGCCACGCCAGACTGAGCCAAGCCACACCTAAAAGCATTCTACAATTTCTCGGCACAAACTGCAAATTAAGTTGTAAAAACACTCGACTCGCCATTGTTCCGAGCTGGGCATTATTTTTGTATTTATTTTTTTAGCTCCAGGAGTGAAAGAGAGAGAGAGGGAGAGTGAGGCAGAGTGAGGGAGTGGGGCAGGCGAGGTCTTCGGCCACGTCGGGGGCAATAAAAGTGTTGCGGGTAAAAGTCATAAAAGCAAGTCCAAGAGCGTCCACAGAAATGAAGACAATTGACAATGAAGCAAATGGCAGTCCGATGGGCAATCAAAAGGAAAAAAAAAAACAGCGAGCAAGAAGAAGACGAAGAAAAGTAGGAAATAAGTAAGAAGAAACAGCGCCGGCAAAATGCCAATAAAATTATAAAACTCAGCAGAGAAGAGAGCGAGACAAGCCAAATGCAAATTAAGTTTACTAAATAAATCAATCCAATTAATATTTAAAGAAATTTCAAAGTAAGATTAAGTAAGAGCCAATATACCCTACAAATCAGAACAGAACTAATAAACAATAAATAAATATTTATATAAATAATATCAGCAAATATATATAGCCACAAATAATTGCAGTTCTTGCTGCCTTAGCTAATATGCCCGCTGTATACCCTGCAGCGCGCACAATTGACAAGCGCACACAGAACATAAGATGACAACATGAAACTAGTTTTTCCACAAAGTTTCTTATCACAATGTGCCGCTAGACAAATAACAGAGACTCTCCCGCCCGCCCACGCTCAAGAAATATGCAAAGCAGCGGGCGAAACAACGAGCTCAAGGCTCAGGCAGCAGCATTTACAATGCATATATTTAATGAAAGTACTCCGGCACACCAACAAACCGAACCGAAAGTAACCAAAAAAACGCCAAGAAATGCTGAACGACTCGAGGATACCCTAAGCACATAGCCATTACAGATAACTCAGCCTAAGCTCTAGCCGAGTTGGCATACCCCTCCTTTGCTTAGCTGGGTATGGGAAATAAAAGTATTAAGAGGCTGTCGAAAAGTGTTGCATACTTTTGCGGGCAGGCGAGTTGCCTGGTTGCTTGGCTGCCGGCTTGGCAGCTGTGCGCTGCTGTTTATTTTAAGCTGCTTCGGCAGCTTGCACAACTTTTGAGCTGTGCTCTTGTACTATTTTCTTTATGTGCCTTCAGATTGCCGAAAAAACATGTTGGCCAGCAACAAAAACAAAAACAAAAACCAAAACCAGAGCAGAAGGAAAAGAAACTGCCACAAGTCGAAGTAGTCGCCGTTTGATGAAGTTGTTCTTGTTTTTTATTTTTATTTTTTTTTTCGGTACAAGTTTTTATGCGCTTTGCTGGGTGTTAAGCTGCGTTTCGAGCAAATGAATTTAGAAGTCTTATTTAACAAGTTTCTCAGTTACCCATCGACAGCTGGCCGAAAGCCTTGTTGTGGCAGCGGTTGCATGTTATGCCATTTTATCGAAAAACTTGTGCGAACCACTTGAAAATTTGTGAGCATAATAGTAAGTCGTCTTTTCAGCCACTACCACTATTATTATTTGGTGTGCTGCTGTTGTTGTTGTTGCTGGTTTGTTGAGCACGGCTTATGCACAATTGAGCGAGCATATTGAGCCACAGCTCAAGTTAATAATGCGGAGATAGCCATAGAGAGGCAAGCGAGGCAAGCGATGCCTGCAATCCTTCTTAGGCGCAAATTTATACAATATATAAGCTAACTGTATATTTGGTATGCGCTCTCATTTAATTGGCTGCATAATGCATAAGCCACTTATGGCATTCTGCTCATTTATTATGGCCTTAAAGCTGTCGAAATGTTTTTGCCCAGCAATAAGTAGCAATAACAATGGCCGCGCCACATTTACAAACAGAAGCACAGTTCATAAATTCAGCTTCGACTTTTTATTTTTTCGGTTGTTTTCTCTGTGTTTGCTGCTCCTAATTAAAACAAGTCACGTACATTTTAAATTAAAAGCGGCCTGGCACAAAGCAGCCAAACATTACGCTGACCACAGAAACTACGTTGGCACGGGCAACTTTGGCCACGCCTACTCGCAGGAAAAACAAAGTATGTGTGGTCTAGTCGGGTGTGCAGCACTGGCAGATACGCTGACAAGAAACAAATACCAAATTAAGAAATAAATAAAATAAAAATTATAAAAAAGATGAAGCAACATTTCATTTGCAGGATTCGAACCCGCGACACCACGCACCAGATCGATTCCAGCCAACGTCTCAGTCAAGTGCGCCACCCTGCTACGGGAGACAAATAACCAACAACAAATTGCCAATGCGTTTCTATAAATAGAATAACAGAATGCGCGCATTTTGTATGTGTGGGTGCTCATGCATACAGATTGATATCAGCTGAAACAAATACTATTGCAATTATGATTCTATTTATAGAATTCCATGCATTTGAGTGTGTGAGTGTGAGCGAGAAAGAGGGAGAGTGTGTGTGCAAATACACAGAGTGAATGGAACAAATGCCGACAGATGGCGCTAATTGGCGGTTGCCAATGTGAGCAAATATTTTCATTAATAACTTTCGTAGTTCCAAACGGATTTCGCTGCAATTTTCAGCTATGAAAACTATGGAACTGAACAAAAGAAAATGAACTATTTATTCATAAGCTTGATTTACAATTGAACCACAATTTTTGGGGCTATATAAATTTATATATGTAAGCTGTTTGATTTCAACAAAAAACAATATACCCTCTTTACCAAATTTCCCCTGGGTTCGGTCACGCAGCTGGAGCTCAGGTTGAAAATCGACAGGAAAAATGTCACACGCAACTTTAATTATAAATGCCGCAATAATTGAACTGTAAAACGTGGCCAAGTTGCCAGGCCTTCAGCCCAGCCAAGGCCACCTACATATATATATGTGTATATATACATAGATTCAGTCAGACGGCCAAAGTCAAACAGTGTTAAATTTCAAATATGACACGCAGGCAACTGGCTTTGTAACCTCAACACGTGTAATTATAGCCAAGCTATCGGATATCAAGTTGAGTTCTCGCCCTTAACATAATGAGCTATCTTTGTGGTTGCTGAAAGGCATTTTGGTCAGCCTGTCGAGGCGGTGCCAAGACGAATCGTGTATCTTGTCAGCCGCAAGCTGCAAGTTTGGGAAGCACAACCGCAGCTATTGCCAAAAGACAACCAATGTGTGTGGGTGACAAAGAGAGAGAGAGAGAGAGAGAGATGGATCAACTCAAATGAGCGTCATTAGCTGTGCAGCAGGCAAAGCTCCTTAGCTGTGTTGATGGAGAAATCTTAAAGCCGCTTTACAAATTAAATCATGGCAAATAACTAGCTCAATTCGTAGTTTCACGCATTTCACATTTTGAACTTGCCCAAAATCAATTAGGAAATTTCCATTTGAACTTTTGCCTTGTGCAGACAGACACGAGAAATCTTTTGCCCTTTGTTTATTCATTGAATTTTGTGCTTCAATTAAAAAGCCATTAGAAAGGCTGAACACACACACACCCACACACTGAGAGAGAGAGAGAGAGAGGGAGATACACGCGCCTTTGTAGACACAGAGGCCACGTTTCAATGTCGTTGTCCTGGCAACTTGACCGACAAACAAACAAACTACAGTAAATACTCAACTACACATACACAGCTCTGCATACAGTTTTCAATCAATATTATTATCCTTTCGGCCGTCAAAAGCAAAGCCATTTGCATGCGCAAGGACGACAGCAGGCGCAACGAGAATGAGTAGTTAGCTATTGTTGTTGTTGTTGTTGTTGTTGCTGGCTTTGTCTTTGTCTTTGACCTTTCCACTGTCTCTGGCTAATTCATATTTAATGCCGGTTTCCTTAAGCAGCTGCAGGTGCCAGACATTTCAACCTGTCGCTTTTTTCATTATTCATATTTTATACCTAATTGGATAGAGCCAGAGAAAGAGCAGAAGAGAGAGAGAGAGAGAGAGAGAGAGAGAGAGAGAGAGAGAGAGAGAGAGAGAGAGAGAGAGAGAGAGAGAGAGAGAGAGAGAGAGAGCGAGAGTGTGAGCTAGAAATATTTTATATGAACACTTCACTTTAATTTCAGACAAAAGACGTCAAGAGCTTCAAGTGGAAAATTTACGAAAATTTAAATCTGCTAAGAGGACAATATGAAAGCATAAACAAGCTCAAATCTGATTATGTAGAAGGCCCAAAATAAAAGGCAAGGCAAGGACTGATTGCCTTCATTTTCATAAGAGCAAATGCAGGCAATAAATGCTTTCGAATTCGCCTTTAATAAAATAGCAAGTAAAGTTTTAAATAAAACATATTTAATCTGGCAGCTGCACAGCAGAGACGCATAGAGCAAAAAAAAAATATATATACAAAATATTTTGATTTAAAATATTCATAAAACTAAAACATGTTCCAGTGAATCCTTTGCCAAGTGGAAGAAGAAGTTGAGTAGCTTAGAGTGCTTATATATATAGAGTATATCCCTAGGCTACTTGCTCACTTACTGAGTTTCATGGTACTACTGTCTGTCTTATCTCTTCCCAAAAACGAAAAGAAACTATCCATAGACTCACACTCAGAGAGATAGATAGAGAGAGAGAGAGAGAGAGAGAGAGAGAGAGAGAGAGAGAGAGAGAGAGAGAGAGAGAGAGAGAGAGAGAGAGAGAGAGAGAGAGAGAGAGAGAGAGAGAGAGAGAGAGAGAGAGAGAGAGAGAGAGAGAGAGAGAGATCGATTAAATAATACCTTTCCAGTTGATCTCTCGTAAAGATTAAAATGTTTAGCCAGCTATATTTATGTACTTAAACTACTTTATGTTTATAGACTTATATATTTATACATATTTATATATCTATTTATACACATATATTATCGCTATCAACTCAAATTTCATACTCAATCAATTTTTAATTTCGATTTGCCTGCTCTCCTCCTGCAGCATCTTCATTACAACTTGTGCTTATGCATAATGAGGAAAACAATCAAAATTGCATAAATACAGTGAGCTGCTCGTAATTTATTGTAATGCCAGTCGCAATGCATAAGCAGCTTTAATGCAAATGCCAGCAACAAGAAGTTTAGCCAGAGTTCTGCATCCGGTTTTGTGTGTATTTCCTGGCAGCTGTCTAGCATGCTGTCTGTCTGTCTGTCTGTCTGTCTGTCTGTGTGTTCGTCTGTCTATTGCAATTTGGCCACGGGCTTGCTTCTGCCTCCTCATAAATATTCACATTTATATTTTGAGCATTTTGTATATTTTCCCAAATATTATTTCCAGTCATCGATCGTCCGACAACAAGTGGCAAGTGGCATATGCCATGTGCCTTGTGCCATAGGCCAGATTGCAGAGTTTGCACTGACGCACTTGGCAAATTATTTAGGGCCATGAATTAGGCTGGCCCTAAACGAAACGAAAATGCAACGAGCATTTTGGCAGCCGTGGCATGAGAATTGTGTGTGTGTGTGTGTGTGTGTCAATCAATCAAGCCAATTTGGCCAAAATAATTGACTTAAATAAATATTTAATGCTTGCAATGCGATGGGCTATGGAATATCTGCAAAATAAATTCATGTAAATATGATAGAAAAATAATAGAAAAACAAAATCAATTTTATAAATATAAAAGTTAAGTTTAAACATGTGAGCTTAGGTATGAGAGTGCTCAAGTAAACCATCCCTTAAAAAATTCAAATGTGAATATATTGAGCAGAATATCTCTATTATTTTGATATTATTTCGTTAAATAATTATGCACATTTTTTTATTTATTTATTTCACTCTATAAAAACTCCTCAAGCTCTTCACTCAACTATCGATTGCTTTCTAACTGTGTTCATTTCTCAATAAACTGAAATAATAGAACAATTTTCTGTTCTACTGAGCTGGCACAGAGGCCAGTCTCGCCTCAATTGGGCGGGGCCCACAAAGTTTATTATTAATTAAGCAAATTGGCTCAGATATGATAAAATAGTTGTACATTCCTTTTATTATATATATAGTATGTATGCGTGTATGTGTGTGTGTGTGTCTGTGTGTGTGTGTTGGCCATTAAAATGAATGCCAATTGCGTACTTGGGCAATGGCAAGAGAAGCAACGAGGCAAAGTTTAACGAAAATTGTCTGCTTTCCTCACTCCATCTCTCTCTCTCTGTCTCTCTCTCTCTCTCATGACTAGGGCCATGTGCACCTCTGAAAACTGTGAAAAACTTTGTGTGCGCCTTGTGGCTTCTGTCCATTCATTATGCAAAAAGGCGCAGGCGAGAGTCGCACAGTTATGGCCGAGCATAAACTAAGAGCATACACAACTTTTTGTTTTTGTGCCGCCTTTGCACTATTTGAGTTAACAGCGCCGGCCAGGAGGGGCGGGGGGTGTGTCTGTGGCTGCTTCATTACCCTAATGAACTTGAAAAAGTATCGGATGCACAAAGACACAGCGGAGTCTAAACAAGCCGAAGACATATACCAGGTGCCAGCCACCTGCCACGCCCACAACCAGCCGCCTACCGCCGTTGGTAAGTTGAGCCAGCAGATTTGCGTGTAATGAGGTCATACTAGCAAGTGTTGACTTTAATTAGTGCGACTTTCCACACACCACCCCGCCACGCCCTCACTCTATTTCGTTTTTTTATGCATCTCAAGCAAATGAGGTTTTGGAGCCATGTGCCGCTGCCTCGCCCACAATTTATGCGTTAATTGCGCTCGACCCAAGGAAACAAAAAGCGAGCAGCTCCTAATGCCACTCATATAATATCCAACGACTTGTAGCCGCAGTCTCAGCTGGCTTAATGAGTTCTTTTAATACATCCAATGGAGTGCAATCAATGGCAACGCAAACGTTTGTCATTCGCATGGAAAGCCATAAAGTTTCTCCATTTTGCTTTAATTGAATTAAATGTTTTCAATCGTTTCATTTCCATTTTTGATTTCAGGCGCATTCAATAATCGATGCGAGCATTAAGCATTATAGTGGCCTGACTTTTGATTACCTTTCAAGAGCTGACCAGCACGAGAATTATTAAAAACAAATTGCAAGCGGGTGCGCCTGACTGCTTGATGCTCGTTTGTGGTATAGAAATGGATGAGATACGGCTTGAGGATATGTAGAGAGATAAGCAGAGAGTAGGCAGACCATATTATGGATCTATCTCTAGATGTGAAGGTATTTCCAGCTCTAAGAGGGAGCTCATCAATCTGATCTCTTTGAACTCCTTATGTAATTAGAACACTTTGGACATTGAAACCAGAGAGCATCAGTGAGAAGAAACTTTCTCTAGTTGCTACAGATATACTGAATAAAAGGGAATCAGATCGCTAACCAATATACTCGCCTTGCAGCCACTTGAACAAGTATTGAAGCAGCTTATTGAAATAAAAGTAAAGTAATTGTTAAATTAAAACGTTGCCAGGCGGCAAAGCGCTTTACGTATATATGTATGTATGTATATGCAGATCTATAAATAATTTGTGGCATGTCAGCAGTGCGTATGCGTAATGAAAGTTTCTTAAAGAGCCCCCAAAAATAACGGTAGGTTACATAAGCCACAGGCAGCAACTAGCACGCACCAAGCACAACAGCAATAACAATGAAAAAATGTCAGTCAAATGCTTATTTACATACATACATATATACCAAGTGGGAGAGGGAGGCGGAAGGAAGCAAATGGAATAAGCAGCCACAGCACAAATGGCAATTGGGCAACGACAAAGAGCAGCAGGAGCAGCAGGAGCAGCTGGGGCATTTGTTGATTTTATTGACATGTTACATACTATACCTACTTCTAGCTTTTAGCCTGGACGTGCGGCTCGTGGCAGTTGAGTTTCCTTTTGCGTGTCCCTTTTGGCCCAGCTCCATGCCGCATGCCACATGCCACAGTCGCTGCTGTCTGGCAGCGCGGTCTTAAAATGCGCCATAAAATTGATAAAAATCAGTTGATTGTAAAAATTGATAAATTGAAATTGATTGAGGCAGCGGCAACTGCGACTCGAAGGCCAACCAAATGGCTTTGATGCTCACCATTTGCACTTTGCATGCGACTCTGCGTGTGTGTGTACGCGTGTGTGTGTGTGCTTTGGCCATAATTGAAAGCGAGTTTTGTCAGCGCCGCTGCCGCAAATGGCATTAGAGCTGTAATTGAAGTTGGCTATGTGAATATCAAATGAAAGAAAACAAACCGCCAAGGCAAGGTAGGGAATTGTGGGAGTCTTTGCGTTAATTGGCAATCTACGGGATTTGACTCTTTGTTAAGGGTCTTGCATGTGCCATATATATTAAAGTAACTCGAGGAGCAGGAGTAGTGTAAGGCTCTAGACAAAAGCTGTTTATATGAGAATGGAGAGACAGACAGACTATTAGCAATGCAAGTGATACTTCTTAGTTCCTCTCTCATTCTCTCTTTCACCTTTCTTTCGCTATCAGATCTTGACTGGTTTTCTATGTTTTTTTGTTTTCTCCTTCTGTTTTTCGCTCCTTCCCTAATTATCCATCTGTATTTAAAGGTTTTTTCCAAGTCTTTTACTCTATATGCTTTAAGCTAAATGCTATGTATATCTTCTCTCTCTTTCTCCCTCCCCATCATCTCTCATATCTCATATTATTATAAACTGCTTTGCATTGTTTATTATTTTGAATTTTCTCTGAGCTTTTCGGAAAGATGACGCGGGGGAGATGCAGAGCGTGAGTTAGCTCGACTTGTTAGAGCGTTTTCCATTCAAATCAAAACATCGTAGAGCTAGCGCAAATGTTTTTGTTTGTGCTCTGCAGCCTTTTCCTGTAAGTTTCCGCGCACTTTGCGCTAACAAAAAGTTCTTAGCCCATTTGTTTAAAGTAATAATTGCGCTAGCGGTTTCGCGCACCAAAATACATATATGTATATACAAAGAGAGAGAGAGTGAGAAGGACTTGTGGTTGTGGTGGGGAGAGGCAGTGGCAGAGGCAGAGGCGTAGGAGGCGTGGGGCAACCACTTAGAAGGCGCACATCAGGATGAGCAGCAGCTGCAGCCGCATGCTTAACGCTCAAGGCAAATGGCGTGACGCTGGCAACCGCAGACTGCAACGGCAGGAGCAGGGAACTGCAGGGAGGAGCTGTAAGGAGCTGCAAGGAGCAACTGTAATAAGACAGCTCGTTTGCCAGCCTGCTGCTGTCTGGCTGTCTCTCTCTCGATGTCTGTCTGGCTGTCCTCTGGCGCTTGTTAAGTTCTGCTCATTTGTGTATAAGAGCTTCAAATGCATGGATATGCCCATGGCCCAAACTGTGGGTGGGGGAGTGGCAGCCAGGTGGGCTGGGCGGGCTTTTGGGTGCAAACGATTTCAACACGGTCATAAGTCAACTTGACAAGTGGCATTAAACGCGTCTCATTTGTCGCCTCTGCAGCTTGCGTGGGGGCGTGGTTTTCACTTGAAATTCAACAACAACAACAACAACAAGCGGCAGCAACGCACAATATTAAGTAGATATTTAATTTGCAGCTGCAGCCAGCTGAAAACTTTAGTAATTAAAAAACTTTGCCGCGACCAGGCATAACCAGCAAGAGAACATCAGGTGCTCTGGCGCTGAGCATCGCCGAGAGCCGATGAGAGCTGCTGAGAGCCGCTGAGAGTCTCGCTGGCTGCTGGCTTATTAAATGACCAGTTTAATGCGTCCGCGCTCTTTAATGAGCGTTAAAAATGAAGACCCAGCCATGCCAATTATACGTGCATAATATGTATACACAGGCGAGCATATCCTGCATGTCCTTGCTGCTGCTGCTGCTGCTGTTCTTTTCTTTTTTTTGGTCACGGTTTTAACATGTTAACTGCCAGCGATAATCGCTGTCAACTCTTTGATGTCGCTTCAAATTAAAACAAAATAAATTCAAGTGAAAGGCAGCTGAACTAGGAGATACGCTGTAGCGAAATAAAAAACACTTTTTATTTGACAGAAGCAGAGCAAAGTCCGGGGAGCATTTTAACATACATATATGTATGTGCTTCTTTCTGCTAATAAACTGAACTCTCGAAATTGGAAGATTCTTAATAATAATTCTTAAAAATATATGTATATTATTACAAGAAGAAGACCTAAGAGTAAACTAATCTATATAACCCTGTAGATGAGATCAGTTAAAATCTTTATAAATGCAGGGCTAGACAATCTAAGTGTGGCTCATTCGAAAGGCCACAAGTTCGGAAATTTTTTTATATTTATATATTTATATTACTATTTTTTTAATTTTTTAAATTCAATTTACAAAATGTTTAGCTGAAAATATATTTATTTTTTTTATCATATTGTTTTTATTAATTTAATTTTAAAAATTCAGAAATAATTAACTATTACAAAATGTTTAGCTGAAAATATATATATATATTTTTTTTCATATTTTTGTATTAATTTAATTTTAAAAATTTAAAAATAATTAGTTATTGCTTGATGTGATTGCCTATTGCCTTAACTAAGGCCTGCATATAAGACTAGCTATACCTAATACCTACTCAAAAGATTATTAATATTTAAAACTGAATGAATAATAAAGACTCTACTGTATTTTTACTGGAATTTACTTATAATGAAAAACTGAATAATATCGTCCGCTGATTGTCCTTTGCAACAAATACTCCACATTCTAAAGACTTACAAAAGCTGAAATGGCTGCTATACGGCAAACGCATGTCACTCACTATACACATACATATACATGCACTACATATACACATATGCATATATAGATATATGTATACACATACATACATTTGAGTACATATATTAAGAGCAATTTACAGAGATCCGAGAGCTGTTTAAATGAGCGCGTAAATAAAATGAAATTTCATTAAAACTCATTCAATGGGGGAGAGGCCAATGGCAACAGTGTTGGGTTGGTGGGCCGTTAGAGGCGTTAACAGCGTGGCATTAGTGAAATGCATGCAAATTTCGACAAGCTGTCGAATTGTCCGCCTGATTGCTGCCAATTGTCGCAATAGAAATGCCACCGTCGACAATCGAATATGCAACGGCGTCATTTACGCAATCGACGTCAATGGCATTCGATGTGCTCGTGCCGGAAATACCAATGGTCAGACTCCATGCAGGACAACGGGACGAGCCACACGAAATGTGTTGTTAAAATGTGAATGAAAATGGACATTTAACTACAAATTATACACTGTGCAGCAAAATTGTGGCGTTGTGGGTGATATCAATTAAGTCTTTGGGTGGAATTTCGATGTACATATAGGAGGACGATAAGGACAGAGGGAGACTGCAAGAGATAGCGGTAGAATGAGTGAAAGAAACAGAGAGAATGGTGGGGGAATAAGAGAAAAAGGTAGGCGGTAAGGCCAGAGGGAAGGCGAAAGAAAAATAAAATGACAGAGAGAGGGAAATGAAGAACAGATGAGAAATAAGGGCATAGAAAAAGAGGGAGATAGAGAGAGTAAGGGATCACTATATTAATAATGTTAGATATTGAGTCACTCTCTCCCTCCCTCCATCTCTCTCTGTCTCTCTCTTTCTGTCATTATGCCTCTTTTTCTGTCTATATAAAGCGAACAACAATCAGAAATAAATCAGTTTCCAGTCATGGGAATCACATAGAAAGGCAAGCACATTAAGGGCATGAAATCCACAAAGAAACGGGATACAAAGAAAAAATAATTTGCTGTCAATCAATTTAAATTTACGAAAATTACATATAAAAGCGCTTCTCCTGCCAGCATCAGAACATCAAATTGAAGTCATAAAAGTCACATACAAGGGCGTTAAAATAAAAACAATATTTCCGGGCAATCAGGAAGAACAATGAGCCTCATAGAGCCCAATAACCAACTATAAAGAGCTCTCTCATAGTTTCATCACCTCAATATTGCTGGAGATGCACAACTTGTTAAGCTTTATGTCATCATTTAGCAAAATGTTCAGCATAAAACTGAAGCTGACGCTGAAGCTGAAGCTCAACTTTGGCTGGGATGTCAAAAGGGCTTTGAGGCGATTGCAGTTCGCTTTTGAGACAAGTGAATGCAACGGAAATCTGCATGAAAGCAAAACATTTCAATAAAAATCAAAGTTTATGCGTTGAGCGCTTGACTTGCTGCACGTCAAATGCATTTGACTAAAGCTGCTCGAACGGAGAGAGGGTGGCCGAGAGAAAGAGAGAATGAATAAGAGAGAGAGAGAGAGAGAGAGAGAGAGAGAGAGAGAGAGAGAGAGAGAGAGTGAGATGCACATATAATTTGCACATAACTTTTGGTTTCTGCTTGACATTTTGTGGCTAGATTTTAATATCTAAGCAGCAAAACGTGGGCGAAAGTTACGACAGACCGCAGACAAAGCAAAGCAGACAGCGCAGCAGAAGAGGGGCAGAAAGGGGGAGTGGGCGTGGCCAAGCACAAACTGATGTGAAATGCATTTGGCAAGTCAGACTTTCCATTCGGTTGTTGTTATTGCAATAGCAATAGTTGTTATTGCAGCGGCAACGTTTTGGCCAGCTTTTCCCGCTCAGTAATCAAAAGCAGCTGCTCAGCTGTGTGTGTGTGTGTGTCTGTGTGTGTGATAAATTAGCATTCTTGCCACTGAAAAGTTAGCAGCAGTATCAGAATCATTGGCTTCTAGTTGCTGCCTGCTGCCTGCTGCCGGCTATTGTTTGCTGTTTGTCTTTGTTGGCTTGAGCTTAGAGCGTCAGCGCATTTTGCTTTAAGTCCTTAATGCAGCGACATACGTGTACATGTGACACGGAATAACTCACTCCGTCTCAGTGGCCTTCTCTCCGCTCTCTCCCCTTTCTGTTTCTCTTTGTGGCGCTTAAATTACAAGCAACACTCGCTGCCTGCCAACGGGGGCTTTGAAACTTTGTCTTGGGTTCGAAAGCGGCAGCAGCAGCAGCAGCAGCCAGCGACAGCAAATGCATTGCAACTTTATTAAAAAGTCGTAAAAGTTATAAAAACTACTAAAAGCAATGGTAATAACTTGTTGTTTTTTATTGTGCTGCGGATGCTAGTTGCCTTGCCAAAGGTAGCAAAACTTTGCCACTCGCTGCGTTGACAACACAAAAACCATAAAATCAGCAGGAGCAGCAGCAGCCGCAGCAGCCGCAGAGACAGCGGCAGCGGTAGCGGCGACTGCGAATTCAAATGCAAAAATGCAGCCATGTAATTTGATAAGTGAAAAAAGTGCAAGGGAAATGCGCACGAAAATCAAATAATAAAGCAGCTCTATAGCAGCGTCTTCAAGCCACTGCGAATGTCATTTGCAGGCAGCGCTCAAAAGTATGCAATGCTTTCATTGTGGCTAAGAACAAAAGCCAAATTGGCGTGCTGGCTGTGCACCAGTGTTGGCAATTTAGCACAATCGAGGCTAGTTCTAGAGATCCATTGAAAATGAGTGTGAAATAGAATAGCCAGAATTTGAGGCAGTCTATGCAGAAGACCTAGAGAACCTTAAGAGAACCAGAGAGCAATAGAAAATAATATGAATATTTATATATATAAATGTACTTAAGTTATTTAGATTCGATTAGAGCAGCTAATCCGATTTAACTATGTGTGATTGTTATCCCATTCAAATGTATATATGTTCGTAAGTCAGTTTGTAAAGAGAGAGAGAGAAAGTCTGTCTGACTCCCTGTGCATGTCACAGAGAGAGAGAGACAGTCTGCCAATAGGAAGGCACGAAGAAGAGCTACAGGCTGAAGCCAGTGTGTTCGCAGCAGCAGAGAGTGTTCCCATTGGTCACTTAAAGAACGAACTCCACGATCTCTACCTGCCGTCGGTCTCAAGAGCCATTGAGCGCAACGTCGTGTCTGAGAGCAAGTTCACCTATATAAAGGGCAGCAGCTGCAGCATTTCTTCAGTCGCCCAGGCCTGGTGGAGATCAGTCGAAGTTTGTGAAGTAAAGGGAAGTGAAGTGAGGTGAAGTGAAGGGTGTGATCGTTCAGCTAAGTATTAAAGACAGAGGAAATATTTAGAGGAAATATATAAAGGAAATATTTAGAGGAAATATTTAGAGGCAATATTTAGAGGAAATATTTAGAGAAAATATTTAGAGGAAATATATAAAGGAAATATTTAGAGGGAACATTTAGAGGAAATATATAGAGGAAATATTTAGAGGAAATATTTAGAGGAAATATTTAGAGGAAATATTTAGAGGAAATATTTAGAGGAAATACTTTGAGGAAATATTTAGAGGAAATATTTAGAGGAAATATTTAGAGGAAGTATTTAGAGGAAATATTTAGAGGAAATATTTAGAAGAAATAATTAGAGGAAATACTTTGAGGAAATACTTTGATGAAAGACTTAGAGAAAAGTACTTTGAGTGTAAACACAACAGCTGAAGACTTATAGGAAAAACTGTAAAGAAGTACTTTAAGAAAATACTTAGAGGAAATATTTAGAGGACATTTTTAGAGGAAATACTTAGAGCAAATACTGTGGGGGATTGCTGTGCACTGCAGTGCTGCCAGATTGCTGTAAAATACACAGCCGTAGCTTGCTCAATTGTTATGAATTCTAATTGGAATTATATACTCTCACTTGTATTTGCTTAAGAGTACTGCCAGACCACAGCAAAAATAAAGAAGTGTTGTTAAATTCTGAATTGGATTCTTATTACAGTTGTATTTGTTGCAACCTCTGATTGGCATTGTGATTGCAGCGGAGCTCTTTTGTGGCTTTGTGCGCCAATCTTTTCCCATTGTTGGCTTTCCCTGCAGAGCTTGTGTACTTTCTTAAGCAGCTTACTGTATTTGCTCTTCAGCATTTCATATTTATTAAATATATAAATATCTAAATTGATTGCCGCACTTTAAGCTGGAAAATTAGTCAGCCATGGGCCATGGCCGAAAGCAATTAGTGTGCAAACATTTTTGTGCACTCAATTAACAACGGCCAAAGCCGATGGATTTTATTGTAGCTGCATTCTAATTGGATTTGCCAAAATATTTAATACAATTTAGTGTTGCATGCCTAAACGGACAGACGCGAGGCCAGCGAATTTAATACCTGTTGACGAATTTAATTGGGCAACAAAACCGCAGCAAATAAAAAATGGCAAAATCAAATTAGTTTGATATATGAACTGCACAACAAAAGCGAAAGCTCTCAAATATTATTATGCAATTTTAATTGGCGCGCGATTTTGTTGTTGTTTGCATTCGTTGTTGTTGTTGCAGCTGCAGAATATTAATTGCATTTATTGTTGTGCGTATTGTGCCATAATTAGCATCGAATTAATGCTCAAAGAGCAAAACAATTAGTCGTAACACCTCATGAGAACACGCACACAATGATACCTAGACAGGCACACACATAGGAAGAGACATATACATATGTACCTATATACACTTAAATATCTGCCTATACATAGAGACAATGGCACACATAAGCACACACACACACACACACACACACACTTACATTCACTCAACTACACCTGCCACTAATTGCCTAATCATCATCACCACCAACCGTTTTATTACACTAGTCAACAGAATTGTGTACTGAGAAATATTGTATTAGAATGTAACGGACCAAATCTGAAAACATTTCTAGCCATATTTAATCGAGTTTTTAAAAGCTTGCGCTTACTTTTGAGTTGTTGTTATATTAATATACATTTGCCCTTCGCATAACAAATATTTACGTTAGCTCAGAAACGCAATGCCTGCTCTTAAAAATTTTATACATTTTCTTAGAATCTGCTTTAAACAGCAAAAGTTTAGCTATGGAAATTTTCTGCTTAGCTACACCTCTCTCACAGTGTTCGCATTTTTCCTGCTGATTATTTAAAAATTCCAAAAAGTAAATAGAGAGTAAATAGATAAAGTAAACCTCCTTTGACTGCCTTCGCCTTCTCCATACTGAAAAATCTTTTTAAATCGCTTCTAGCAGAATTAGCAAATTTTTTAATTAAAAAAAAAACATATATGTATATAATAAATAAATAAAAGAATAAATTAATTATATATACCTCATTTAATTAAAATTTCTCTTGCAGAACTTCTGCAGCAGCCCCAAAAGTTTACTCTACCTCTTCTGCAATTTTGTTGACTTGTGTAGGCTTCACTCGGTAGCCCGATAGCGTAATTCAATTCGAGCATTTGCATATGTGATCTACTCAATCAAACGCTTAGGCCAGAAATTAGAGCACAGCTGAAATGCATTTGGCCGTTCGCCATTTCATTATCTCTCAAGTGAATTTAAATTTCGAACTCGAATAAATCGCAGTAATGCACAAATTGTTGCTTTAAGTATGTTAACACACACAAACACACACACACACACGTACGCACGCAGACGCCTGTGATAAGCTGACTGGATTTACGAGCAGTCGCCTGGCCAATGAACCAACTGCCTCTGCCACTGCCTCTGCCTCAGCCTCTGCCACTGCCTCAGCCACTGCCACTGCCACTGCATTAGAAAGGCATTTAAAAATTGCAGCAAAGTGCAAACGCAGCGCCGCAGGCGAAGCATTTCTCATGCACACGCGGGAGCGGGACGCTCGTTCGCATTTTGGCCACAAAACAACAGACTGGACCATAAAACAACACACGCACGCACACACATGCACACACACACCCATGATTCATGGTAGAGACAAATGCAACGCCTTGGCCCTGGCTGACTTTGAAACTAGTATGCAAGCAGTTAAGCTTAGCTCTGTAGTTTATGCGTGTGTGTGTGTGTGTGTGAGGGAGACACTAGACTAGAGAGAGAGAGTAGAATATATAGGGTCTTGAGCATGCACATAGACACAAATAAGGAAACGGATAAAGAAGTTGTAAAATAAGTTGCACGAACTCATGCGAACTTTCATAAATTATACAACGAAAAAAGCTGCAAATAGAAAGTAGAAAATAGAAATCGAAAAAAGAAAACACACACACACACACAAAGCGCAAAACAAATATAAAATTATGGCCAAACATTGTTTAAGGAACTTTCTTATAAATAAGCGATTTAAGTGAAAGAATCGAGCATTAAAAGTCTGAAAATGCATTTGAGCTAGCCGGCAGATAAAGTTCATGGTATAGTTCATGATATGTGCAGCCATAACTTTTGTAGTCTGGCAACTCTGCCATATAGTTGAGAGAGGTAATTGTAAGAACTTGCACCAAAAAGAAATTAAGTGCTTCTAAATTGAGGAATTTCTCAGATAAGAAATAATAATGAAATATAAGTACATAAGTACAAATCAGTTAAAGAGTTTCACAAATTAACCAAATGTTAAACTCGCTGTTAAATATTGCTTTTATTTTTGACAGTCTGATAACATTGAATGTCTTAAGCAGAAAAATATAAATATGGCTGATTAAGTAATTAAAGTAAACAGTAAAATGCCAATCTACTGCTCCAATTAACTGCATGTTAAAGCTGCTGGTAGACACAATTTTTGATAGTCTGGCAACCTTTGATGTCGAATTCAGACAAGTTTCTCGCTCACACTTGGCTAAGCAATGAATGCTGAATTAAATTCGCAGAAGTGCAGCCAAACATTTTCAAACCAGTTCCAAGGGGAACCTCATGTCAAAATGCCTGGTAAATATTAAATAACTTTCAATCTGTCGCCCACATGAAAGAAACGTCTGGAGGGACGCCCAGCAGCAGCTCTTAAGCTCTTTAAATGCTGCGCAAATTAACTTGATGTTTGAATTCCTGCCAAATATTGCCGGAATAAATTGACAACCCTGGCTTAAAGTGAAATTAGTTTTGTGACCCGCCTAATGCCAATAATGAAGCACAAATGTAACCAATTAAAATAGATCCAGATGGAGGTCAAGAGAAGAAGCACTGAGCCAGCTCGAAACGAAACTAGACCAAATGAGTCAACAATTTTTATAACTTAATTAAACACGGATTTTTGCCCTCAGCACTTTACGGACATTTTTATGGCCCAGTCGCAATGAATGTCAGATGTGGCACACAAAATGAAGTTCTATGCGATTTGTTTTATTGTCCATTGGTCGATATATATATGTATGTGCTATATATATGCTTTGTCGACTTTTTTGGCCACAGGCAAGTGTAGAACTTGTTTTATGCAACTGCCAATTGGACTGGCGCGTCTCTCTCCCAGTTGCCAAATATTGTCAGTTTTCCGATAGAAAAGCAATTCACATTGAACGCTGCAAAAGCGCCGACTTTTCTTGTTGTTATACCCTGCAAATATTGTTGGGTGTGAATCAATGTAGGCAGCGCCTCAGAAGAGTCTTGTCCTGAAATAAATATGTGTTAAGATGCGAAGTCATGAAACCCTGAAGCCTGATAGATGATCTTAATTAGAATATTGTTCAAGACCTCAGACCTATATTACATATATATATTTATATAATGTGCCTCTTTTTCTGTATATATAGCGAATGCTATTGGCCAGCGCATCTTCGATTCGTGCATACCCGTTCACTGCACTCACTAACTTGAGACATTTTGATACTTCCTTATTGCTCGAACAGAGTTTTCTTGGTGCAGCAGAGAACGTTGCCCCTGAGGTGTCAATGGCTGTGTCTAAGTAATCAGTTTAATGGCTTTTTGTGTGGCAAAATATTCGACAAAATAAAGTCATTAAAATGCAATTAATATTTGTGGCCCAGGTCTAAGCTGGCGTTTGCCATTGTCGTTGCTTTTATCGTAGCTTTAAGGGTGCTCCACAGTTTTCATAGCTTAATTTAATTCATTAGTGAAACGAAAGTGTGAAGCAGCTACGGCAAGTGTTTGATGACTGCAATAATTTGACTTGAAGAGGGTTTCCTGCTGCTCAGCAATGAATGAAAAAGTCTCAGGCAGTCCGAGAGGTAATAAATGGGCGAATGTTGAAACTAATTTTATAAGGGCAGGAATTAATGTTTAACAGTTGCCAAATGCTGTTCAATAATCAATGTCGAATTTCGGGAAAAAGAAACTGGGTTTGAGAAGTAGATACAAGATACAAGATACACGATACAAGGTAGAAGATACAAGATACACGATAAACGATACACGATACACAATACAAGATACACTTCAAGTAAGCAAACTTCAGTCTCGATATATTGCAGCCAAATGAAGATCTACATATCTATCTATCGCTTCACATACACTTCCCCATTGAGCAATAACTTGCATCACTTCCAGCTCAGTTCAGACACAAAGCTCTCTTGTCTCTTGTCTCTGTCGATTACCTCTCAGTTTGCACAATTTTGGCCAGTTCATCAATCCAGACAACAATTGAGCGCAACTTAGGGTACAAATTAAATTCGAAACCATTTATATGCGCTGTTGGCTAGAGAACAAACAATACCTCAAATGCTGACTCGACTCGAGTGAGCATAGGAAACGGAAAATGCAATAAAGATGCTGCAAAGCACCTGCTGCTGCTGCTTGTTATTTCCTGTTGCTTTTGTTGCTGGCTGCAAGCTAACCGAACCGAAGCCAAGACAAATGTGTTGTAAATAACGCGTATCAAAGTGTTGTGACAACGCCAACGGCATTCGAAGCTGGATAAGTGGAGGAACCGATGCAGCTGGAGGAGGGAATGAAGATTGTGAGTGGCGAAGGGGGCGGAACAGTACAAGTCGATAGAGCCAGAAATGGGAATTGAAATGAGAGCAGGAGATGGAGCAGCAGCTGGAACTTAAGCTGCAGCATGACATGGAGTACAAACTGAACGAGCAGCAGCTCAGAGAGCTAGATCAGCCAATGGATAGGAGTAGGACGAATACTGAGCTAGAGCAGGAGAAGGCTGTAGAGCATTCTGGGAGTTTGAAACGGAGGAGGAGGAAAGGCGGATCAGAAGGCTATCAGCAGCTGGAGTTCAAGTATAAATAGGAGCTGCTTGTACGGATATGTAGAAGAAGGAAGAGCTGGCGCCGAAGCAGGAATAGCAGCTGGACTAGAAGATGGAACTGGAGTCTGAGCTAGAGCTGAAAAAGAAGTTGGCACAGAAGTGGAAGGAGCAGCCGAAGCGTGACAAAGACGTGGAGCAGCCATGCTGGAGCTAGTGACTGAACAAAGGCAATATTTGAAGCTGGAATGTACGAAGTGAGAGGAGAAATAGGGAGCGAGGAATAGGGAGGAAAGCTGAGCAGAGGATCTGCTGTCGACTCAACAATACAGGAAATACAAATAAAATATGTTGCACACTTAGCCACGCACAGTTGCATCCATCCAAGTGGAGATGGAGAGAGAGAGAGATAGAAAGAGCTATAGAGATAGAGCGAGAGAGAGAGAGAGAGCAGTCCTAGACACAAACAACAGTGAGTGGAGGAGGTCATGTTATGCAATTTATGTGTGCATTCAGCGGCTGCAAACAACAATAGCAGAAGCAGCAACAACAACAACAACAACAACAACAACAACAGCAACAGCAACAGCAGCAGCAACCAATAGTAAGTAATAATAAATCCTTTGAGACAGTTTTCGAAATGATTTCTTAATACAGCGGCGAGCACTTTGTCACTTTGAGCCGGAAATGTTGCGGACAACAACAAAGCCAAGTTGCAACGAGCAACGGGCAACGGCCAACGGCCAACGAGCATCGAGCATCGAGCATCGACAGCGATGCCAGTGACCTGTCCTCGTATCCGGTTTCAATCTGCCACTTGCCACAGCAAACAAACAAAAAAACAAACAAACAAGCAACAAAAGCAGCGAAGCGTGCCACTTGCTGCAATCATTAAAGAAAAGATTGAAGCGAGCTCTGCCCGCAGAGCGACGCCCACAACAGTGAGCTCTGCTCCATGGCAGAGATTGTTGCAACAAAGCTGATTTATGAGCTATAAAGGAGTGGACTGCAAAACGACAAATTTATGGCTGAATATTGATATAAATATAAATTTAACTAAATTTTTATTTTGTGGACAGGCAACTGCAAATTCAAAAATATATTTTCATTTGTTTTTGATTTTTAAATTTTATTTTTTTATTTTTTATATATTTTCTTTTTAGAGCTGCTCGAATGTTAACTAAATTATTATATATAATTATATTTAATTTTTAATATATATTTTTTTTTTAATTTATCTATTTTAAAAAATCATGTCCATTAACTTTCGCCATACCATAATTCTAAGAGCATAAAAAGTAAAGTTTGCTGATTTATTTCTTTTATCAAATTTATTTTATTTTTCTAGTAATATATATTATACAGTATATAAACATACATTGTTTTTTTTTTTGGCACTATTATTTTTTGTAAAATAAAATAATTTAACCAACTTCTATGGGAGCTCTTCAATAGACTTCATAAATAGCAACGAGCTGGACGAAATAGAAACTCAATTTCATGGAGCGCTCATGCATGTGCCGCAGCTCTGTCTGTCTCACTCACTCTCTCTCTCTCTGTGAATGAATGCTGTTAGTGCAGAACATGCTCGCCGACACATTGTCTGCATGTATGCAAAAGTCCGACCCAAAACACAAAACTGTAATCTATTTAATAACTCACGTGGAGCACATTGAGTTCGGCGAGAATGGGAACGCGATAAGCTTTAGCTGACAAAAACCATGTCCTGCCACGACCCCTGATGACCTCCGCTCGCCCCTCTAAATGTCATCCGTAAACCGCAACGAGCATTGGCAATGGCAGAGCCAACATTGCGGAACGAGGTGTTGGGGCCAAATGATGAACAGCATAGCCAACAAATCTATCAAAAATGTGTGCAGACTGGGCGGAGCTGCATATGCTGGCCCCAAGGAATGGCAAGGGAGTGGACGAAAAGGGAGGGAGTGGGAGCGAGAGAGGGAGACAGGGATAGACGCTGGCAAAATGATCTTCAGCTTGCACTGGTGCGCTGTGGTGGGTAAATTTGTGGGCGCAGCTGATTATGGCAATCACACTAACTTAATTACACGCATACATAAGCACAAACACGCACACACTGACATTGAGGCATATGATGACAAAGGGACACGCATTGCCGCAGGACATGAAGAAGGCATGCATGAGAGCATCCTTTGCCTCACGATAAGCAAAGCCAAATGGTTAACCTCAGAGTGTATGTGGGTGGGAGTATATATGTATGTATGTGTATGTACATACCACACACCCACACAGTTATGCTGACACACACACAGAGAGAGCGGGAGTTGCTGCGATGGCCATTTCGAGTCTATGGCATTTGTGACATTTGTTTAATGAAAATTGACATTTGGTGGAGACAATTTTATTTTTTCCAGGCGACTTCTAAATGTAGCGGATGTCAAATGGCAGATATATAGATATAGATATATGTACATATGTATAAAAATATATATAATGCTCTAAAAGTTTAGTTTTTAACAGTTTTTTTTGAGCGCAGCTGCTCGACTGCATAGCAGGAACAACAGCAGATCGAGAGAGAGAGAGAGAGAGAGAGAGAAGAGAGAGAGAAGAGAGAGAGAGAGAGAGAGAGAGAGAGAGAGAGAGAGAGAGAGAGAGAGAGAGAGAGAGAGATAAAGAGACTGAGCTAGGTTATGCAGGGAGTTTGAGTAGGTCACAAAGTGCCCTAGGTGCTGAGACACGTACAGCAATACAAATAAAGAAAACAATAATAGAAAATGGAGCCAAAGTCAGAATAAGTAAAGAGGGCCAAAGGGCTGCTAAAAGTACAACAGCTGGGCAGAGCATTAAGACTTTTTTTTTCATTTCTTTAGAATGCACTCGCTCGGAGAGTGTAAAGCGGGCGTATTTGTACTCAGCTACTATAGCTTGAGATATGTAGGTATGATAAAATGGGCATGATTTGAGTGAGTATAAGTATGCTCACTGGAGGCGTAGTAAAGTCTGAGGAACATAAGCATAAACATATGAGACTTTAAAGCAATAGTAAATGCTGATGATCTGCTCTACTGATTGCTGTAAAAATACATATAATATAATAAAAGATAATAATATATTTTAATATTATATAATATAAAATAACATAATAAGTGATCATCATCCCTTTGATATACTTCCCATATATACATATATCTCATTTGGCTATCATTCATAAAAGACCTCTTAGACGAGTATTACGCCATCAGTTACGCCCGGCTGCACAGTTCCCTCAGTATTTTGGCTGGCAGCCGAAGGAACGCTGAGCAGAATGCATTCACTATTTGTGGCAAGCATTGTGCATTGCCAAGTCGCACACATTGATAACTTTACAAGCCCCCAGCAGCAGCTCAGCTGCACAGGTAACATAAATGTTTGGCTAAAATCGAAGTACCTGGACTCGCAGGCAGCCAAGTCTGCATTGGTGTTGCATCGACAAATGTTTATTTAACATTTTGGCTTTTTAATTTTCCGCTCACGTTTGACTTATTCATCTGTTACGCCAACTGCACTTTTACGATAAAGCAAATAGAAATTATATATGGCTTAAGAGTAGGAGTGATCGACTAGCGAATACCCTGTAATGCTGACAGAGATATTTAATATATAAAATATATATTGTATTGTAGTAAGTTCGTCTTCATAATCAGAATTAAATGCATTTATTCATTTTAAGTTTACTTCATCTTCTTTACTTCTTTACATACTTTTCCATGAAGTCCATTAACCTTTCAGCCAAAAGTAGTTTAGAGTATACAAATGTATATATGTATATTTACTATTCATTCTACATTTGGCTCTTCATATGGAAGCCAGCCAAATGTCAAGTTTATCAAATTGAATAGATGATTGAAGAGAGTTTACAGATACATTGTAATCTCATATACACACATCATTGCCATACAGTCTTATACTGTATAAGAGTTACTGCTTCAGCTAGCTTTGACCCCAACTCAGCCTCAGTCATGCTTGATTCGTTCTAGGGGTCAAATGGTTTCTAAATAAAGAAAACATAATATAATATATGAATATGAAAATTTAAGTACATATATCTATATCTATATTTATATCCATACATACATATATACGCATCGCTGCTCTGCTGAACATTATAAAAAGTCAGCGGCGCGGCAGCAATTGAAGTTAGTTACGTTTCGGTATTCCTGTGTGTCGACAGGTCATGTCATCATCCATTGCCTTGCTGGACAGCTATCCGTTCGCCGAGCTGGCGGATGAGCGCACACAATCTTGGCCATTGGTGGCCTCGCCTTGGAATGCCGCCTTGCTGCTGGCCTTGTACTTGCTGCTGCTGCACTTTGCGCCCAAATGGATGGCCAGGTGGGTGTGTGGGCGGGTGGGTGTAGGTGTGCCCGTGTGCCGTCAAATGCCATCATATTCTCTTTCAATCCCACGCTTGCTTCCCTCTCCGGTTGCAGTCGACAGGCATTTCAGTTGCGCCTTCCATTGTTCGGCTACAACTTGTTCATGGCCTTGCTGAATGGATATATTTGCCTGCAGCTTTACACGACGTCGCGAGCCCTCGACTATAGCTTACAGTGTCAGCCTTGTAAAGTGAGCTATGATCCGCTTGAAATTCGCGTAAGTCGTTGAGAAACTTTAAGTCGAAATGAGAAATAAAAGCACATTTATTTATTGAACTGCATTCCATAGCTGGCGTCTGCCTTTTGGTGGTTCTACATATCGAAGATCTTGGAATTTGCGGATACTTTCTTCTTTATATTGCGCAAAAAATGGTCCCAGTTGACTTTTCTGCATGTCTATCACCACAGCAGCATGTTTGTCATATGCTGGATAGTAATCAAATGGATACCCACTGGCTCAAGTAGGTTTACCCATTCACAAACCTTTAAGCCTTCGCTTCTGCTACTGCTAGAGCGCTTGTCCCTTTGCAGCCTTCGTGCCGGCTTTGATGAACTCCTTTGTGCACATCGTTATGTACGGATATTACTCACTGAGCGCTCTGGGACCTCGTTTATACCCGTATCTATGGTGGAAACGTTACTTGACGGCACTGCAGCTGCTGCAATTCGCATTGGGTTTGGCCTGGGGTGCTCAGGCCATTGTGAGCAGATGTGAATACCAGCCGTGGCTCAGTTATACGGGAGTGGCCTACATGCTGTCATTTCTGTTTCTCTTTGGTCGCTTTTATTCGCAGAAATATACGAAATGCAGTTAACATCAATAAAGAGCCAAATAACTGTCAGCATATTCAATTCAATTCGATTCAATTCAATCTAGGCGCCCAACTGTTTGAATTTCTTATCGATAGCCAGGCAAAACTATCGCTCTCAGCTCTAGAAATCAGCTGTTTTGTATTCGTATTTGTATTTTGAACCCTCAAAAGTTGTGCACACACTGCCCCTTGCCAGTTGACATAACAACAACTGTTGAGGCTCCTCAACGCATCGGAATTGAAATAATGCAAATTATTAAAGTAGTTACCCGCAATTTAGTCAAACACAAACACTTATGTCATCCAAAATTGCTAAATGTCACTGCCAGGCTCTACTGCAGCGCAGCCAGAGGTGAGTGGATCGTGATTTTCTTTCAACAAAATGCCGGCTAATGGAAAAATTTGCACTCAGGCCCCAAGCTGCCCTTGGCTGCGGGCTATCAGCCAAAGCCCGTGGAGGAGGCATATTGGGAGCGTGAAAAAGAGCCCACGAAGGAGTTGAGCAGTGGATGCAAACGTGGGCCCTATCGCATGATCCTGCCACCGCCAAATGTAACCGGAAACTTGCATTTGGGCCACGCGCTGATGGCGACTGTGCAGGACGTGATAGCCAGGCAACAGAGGCAGCTAGGCTACGACGTGCAGTGGGTACCGGGAACGGACCACGCGGGCATTGCCACACAGGTGGTCGTGGAGCGCACCTTGGCCGCAACGAAAGGCAAAACGCGACAGGAAATTGGACGAAAGGCCTTCCTAGACGAGGTCTGGAAATGGAAGGCAGAGAAGGGCGCTGGAATTGTGCAGGACTTGCGTCAACTGGGCTGCTCACTCGACTGGCAGCACGAGTACTTCACCATGGACGAACAACAGGCCAATGCCGTCAGCGCAGCCTTCATACGACTCTTCGAGGAGGGTCTGATCAAACGGCGCAATTCGCTCGTTAACTGGTCGTGCGCCCTGCGCTCGGCCATCTCCGACATCGAAGTGGAAACGCTGGAGATTAAGGAGCCCGTCGAGGTAGCCGTGCCAGGCTATGAGCAGAATGTGCTCTTCGGTCGCATCTTTGACGTTGCCTATCGAGTTGTCGATGGCCAGCTTGACAATGATGGCCAGCCCGAGGAGATTGTGGTGTCCACCACCAGGCCGGAAACCATATTGGGAGATGTGGCGGTTGCCGTGCACCCAGCTGATCCGCGTTATATCAAATACCGCAACCGGAAGGAAGTACTGCTTCAGCATCCTTTCAGAGACGACACGATTCCCCTAATCTTTGACATCGCAGTAGATATGGAGTTTGGCAGCGGCGCTGTGAAGCTAACGCCAGCCCACGACAAATTCGATTTCGAGATGGCCACGCGCCACAAGCTGACGGGCCGTCGCGTCTTCACCGAAAGCGGCGAGATCGATGAAGCATATCCAGAGTTCCAGGGAAAGCCCCGCTTCGAGGCACGCGATCTTATCGTGGAGCGTTTGGAACAGATGGAGCTGCTGCGCGAGGTGCGCGCGCATAGTATGCAATTGCCGATATGCTCCCGCTCGAAGGATGTCATTGAGTATATGACGGTGCCGCAGTGGTTCCTCAAGACCAAGTCCATGTGCGAGGCCGCCTTGTCGGAGCTGAAGAGCGGAAGACTGCAAATAATGCCCTCAACATTCGAGACGGACTGGGAGAGATGGCTGACTGACTCGCGGGATTGGTGCATCTCTCGCCAGCTGTGGTGGGGTCACCAGGTGCCCGCCTACGAGGCCTTCGACTCCAGGGGCAACAGCTGCTGGGTGGCGGCCACCGACGAGAAGACGGCGCGCGAGAAGGCAATCAGCAAATTGGGCACGAAAGAGGTGAGGCTGACTCGGGACGTGGATGTGCTGGATACCTGGTTCTCCTCGTCGCTGTTGCCCTTCTCCGTGGCTGGTTGGCCCAATGAGAGCTACAAGGAGAAATATCCACTCGATCTGATGCAGACGGGGCATGATATACTCTTCTTCTGGGTCGCTCGCATGATGATGATGGGACTGAAGCTGACGGGGAAGGCGCCCTTTCAGCGCATTCTGCTCAATGGCATCGTGTGCGATGCTCAGGGTCGCAAGATGTCCAAGAGCTTGGGCAACATCGTCACGCCACAGCAAGTGGTGCAGGGCGCCAGCCTGGAGAGCCTGAAAGCCACACTGCAGCAATCGAGCGATGCGGGCGTAATCAAGCCTGAAGAGCTGCGAACCTCCACAGAGGGCCTCGTCAAGATGTTCCCGAACGGCATTCGGGAGTGCGGCACCGATGCTCTACGCTTCACGCTGCTGAGCCACAACATCAAGCACCACTTCATTAACTTCGATGTGACCGCCTGCTACACCAACAAACTGTTCCTCAACAAGATCTGGCAAGCGATGCGCTTCACACTGGGCTCCGCTCAGTCTCTGGGCATTACCCTAGACGAATTCGAGACGATGGAGGGCGTGCAGCTGAGCATGTGGGACCGTTGGATCATTGGCAGATTGGCTGAGACGCTGGCCATATGCTCGGAGAGCTCCACCAACTACAATTTCCACATGGCCACATCAGCGCTAAAGCATTTCTTCTATCAGAATCTGTGTGATGTGTATTTGGTAAAGTTTTCTCTTACCTCTTATTGTGTTTTGATCTAAATCTGGAAATCTTGCCCTTAGGAAACCACCAAGACAGCGATCAGGAACCGCACCCACGATGCGTACGTGCACGTGGGCACATTGACCGCCTGCCTCAGCTGGGGCTTGCAGGCCCTGGCGCCCTTCACGCCCTTCGTTGCCTCTGAGCTGCTGCAGCATGTCCCACTGAACATCGAACTCAAGCTATCCGAGTATCAAGATCCCAAACTGCAGGCGGAGGTCGCTGACATCGTCAGCGTTTGCACCAATGTGCGCCAGATGAAGAGTCGCAATCAGATCAGCAATCGTCATTCCCCAAAGCTGTCTCTATTTGCCCAGAATGAGGAAGCAGAAACGATACTGCGTCGGCATCTGGCACAGATTGGCGTGCTCACGCGCTGCGGCTGCGTGGAGCTGGAGCTGCTCAATGAGGACTCGAAGTTCTCCAAGAAACTGAACTTCTTTTCAACTGCCGGTGCACTCTGCTCCTTTGGCATCACCATAAAGGAGGACTTCCCAATACCAAAAGAGCAGCGCGAAGAGATAATAAAGACGAACAAGAAGAAGCTGAAGAAGCTGGTCAACGAGCTGCAAAAGTACAAGGTGCGCGTCGACAATGAGGCGTTCCAGCTTATGGCAGACTCGGCTACCAAGACGCATTTTAATAATCGGGTGAGTCTCCGGATCGCTACTATTGTTATATCTGTATCTTTGGCTAATTGCTATCTCTCCACAGATCAAAGAGCTGCAGGCGGAGATAGACAACCTGATACGTCTGGCGGCGTAGTCCCACTTCCATCTAGTCATACTCAATCGTGTTAGATAAATTATGTACAGTTATAGCATTGCCTTACTCTACACTATTGTTAGCTAGAACTATGCGATAAAACTAATATCTGTTATATAAGTTAATGTATTGCCTATTTATTGCTTATTGTTCTCAGAGTCTTTCATTGTAGTTGACAAGCATTTACGACTACAGCACGGGGCAGGGGTTCTGTGAGTAGGACAAGTAGAAGCCCCGATTCGATATGTCCAACTCCTCGTTGGAGTCCGTCACAGCGTACACAACAAAAGGTTTCGCATCCGATGTCGTGGGCACCAAGCCCAAGCCGCAGAACCGGTCGCTGGGCAAAGTGGTGCCACCTTGCGTCGGCGCTGGTATGATGATATAGTCTGTGGTGCAGTCCTGGCTCTGCACCGCTGACGTGGCCAGCAGCGTGGGATCCACGGCGCCCACATCGTTGGTCATCGTGAAGGAGTACGCATCGGAGCCCACCTGTCTGTACGTGATGGAGCAGACGCCGGTGGCCTTCCGTATGCAGATGCCGTAGCGCAGGCCCGCCAGCTGCCTCGTGCCCTGCACTCCGATGGAGTTCAGCGCCGAAGAGGCAGCCGACACGTAGTTGAAGCTGGCAATATTGCCAGAGGAGGGCATGTGATACTGCAGGCAGCCAGCGGGCGCCAACGTGGACGAGGTGCAGCCCATCATGCGCAGCTGGAACTGCCAATTGCGATTGAACGTGTAACCGGACGAGGTGGCCACCGAAATGGTTATGGGGCTGACGCCATTGAAGTCCACATAGACATGCTGACCGGAGTTCTCGCCACAAATCGTGGGCACTTGCGAGGCACCGCCCGAAATGGTTAACGCGTCTGTCGTGCACAAGCCGTCGCCAGTTGGTGGCGCCAGCGACAAGGACATGAAATCGATGCGCAGCTGGCAAATGGTCGAGTCCGGCGGAGTCACAACAATGGTGCAACGACCGCCGCCGGCATAGGGTGCCGGATAGTTGCTGTTGTAGAAGTAGGTGTTATTGAAGCTGGTGCTGGCGCCACAAGTGCGTTGATCTAATGGAGGAGAAGACCGAATTAGGCATTGATTGTGACTGTATTCGGATGGGCTTACATATGCAGCACACGGCCTGATTGGTTATTGTGGAGCAACTGCCCGCTGCGACGCCATTGTTGTCCTTGCACTCGCCGTTTATCATGCAGGTGCCCATGAGCAGGTTGTTGCCCAAGCAAATGTCATTGGAGAAGCGTCCAATTGTGTAGAAGGGAAACCCTGTCGAATAATGGGAAAACGTGAATTTATACGTATATAAGCTTATATTGCAATATTTAAATACGATATATTATATAAATACATATATTGCATTTACAAATAGGATGTAGTACAGATGATCCTAAGAAAGTTCTAATTAAGAATCAATTAGCGACTAATGGCTTAGAAGGTATGAATCTACAGGCATAACTCTAGCTATATTATAATTATAAATAAGACCATTCTATCACTTTAATCTTCAGATTGAAACAAATTCAATGGAAGTTATAATTACTATTATAATCTTTGGACTCTCCTTAAAAATTTTAGATTCTTCCCAGCTCTGATCTACTTTTTTTTGGCATTGTAAGAAAGTTGTCCATAAATCCAGTATCAAGCGTAAATCGCTGCTCGGTCAGGCGGTGACAATGCGTGCCTAAGACTAAAGAGCTCAGCACGGAAATGCGCACTGGGTGATAATTAAGAACTGACCCACATACATATATTTTGATCGAAATCACTCAACAACAACAAGAACGAGACGGAGAAGGAGAACACAAAAAATAGGTTTTTACTTTTCACTTACAGCGAGGATTTCTCGAGCTGCTGTGCGCCAAGCTCCTCTCTGAAGACAGCGTCGCGTCCAGTGCATCCAAAGAGCTGTTCTCGCTGCGAGTCGCATTCAGAGGAGTTAGCTGAAGGCTGGCCCGCGCCGCGCTGTAAATGCCCACGATGTAACTGCTGAAGAAGAGGGCGACGATGGCCAAGATGCGCGTGGAATGTGTGCGAGCGGACATGGTTAACTATATAACTAAACAAATATATAAATAGCTACAAATATATATGTATATGTGTTCATATATATATATTTGCTCTGCACTTCCACTTTCGGTTTTTACAGTTACCCCAAAGACGGGAGAGAGAACGTATTGTACGCGTCTATGTTTCGATTGAGACTGAGACTGACGCAGGCCGCAATTGAGGAGCTTACTATGCCACAATGGGGCGCATATGCTGGAGACGCAGGTGCTGAACGAGACAGGTGCTAATTGATAGACCGCGACGCTTTGCTCCAGCCTCTCAAAGCAGAGTTTTTCCATGGCGGCAAAGTCGTGTGGAGTTTATTTCGGCGGCTGCAAATATTTGGAGCATTCTGTAAAAAAGAAAAAAATACATATATGTATACCATTTATAAATGACAGCAAACAAATGAACGGGTCGATGAAAGTGATTTACCAGCTATACAATCCACTGGCGAACCGAGACATACGCACTTAATTTGAGAACACGCGTGAACGATCGTCGCATGATGGCTCCCGGGTAGCGTAGAAAGTGCCCCGTGCTTGCTTTCGTTTGAATTCGAGTAAACAGTGTGACTCGCTCGATCTGCCTTAATCGCTCAATTTGAATTTTACTTATATTAGTTAGCACTCTCATTTCCAACTAAGCGGCGCTATTACAAAATGATGTAACGGTACTGATTCGGCTGGCAGTGGCAACGCTGCCGAAATTGCATTCATCGGCTAGTGGTGGACATAGCGCACGACTTTAATTAGCGAAGTTGTACTAATTACGACCAGTTAGTACATATGCCGCCACTAATTAAAGCTTAAACTCATTCAGAAAGGTAAAAGTGCTTGGGGAATTGTTTACTAGAAAGTTGCAACAAAGTTGCTACAAATAACAGTTCTTTCTGTGGGTAAGCATGTGTGCGTGTCACGTTTTTCATTTTAGTTGACAGCATGTTGACGCTGTATGGGTTTTTTATTACAACAAATAACTAGTTTTAGCTTATTCAATTTCAATAACTGCTCCAGCCTTCGCAAGCGCCTCCTTCAGCTTCTCAGCCTCTTCTTTGGTAACGTCCTCTTTTACAATGGTCGGCGCACTCTCAACAAACTTCTTGGCCTGCACAAGGTTCATGCCCTCGAGCAGATTCTTGACTTCTTTGATTAGCGCCACCTTCTGCTTCTCATCGAACTTGATCATCTTCACCTTGAAGGCTGTTTGTACTTTTTTGGGCGCCGCCTCCTCCTCATCTTCGGCAGCCGCACTACGCGCTGGCCCAGCCGCCGCAAACTGTGGCGCAAATGCGGTCTCTGGCAGATTTAGCTTTTGTTTCAGCAATGTGCTAAGCTCAGCCACCTCGAGCAGATTCAAGGCAGCTATGTTGTTGACAATGCTATCTAGTTTTGGATTCGGTGGTTTGGCTACACCTTCCGGTACTGGAGGCACGAGTTTCTCAGGTGCGGCAGCAGCAGCAGGAGCAGCGGCGCTGTATTGGCGTTGCACAATGATTTGACGTCTAACTTGACGCAGTAAAAGACGTGTGACTTGCATTTTGTATACAGCTGTAAAGCAAATTCGTGTTTTAATTTAAAAAATCAAGTTTAAGCAATAGTATTATATTTACTTGTGTTTTTTCTAATAGGCAAAAGCCGCAGAGGGTTATGTGAGCACTAGTGGTGTGAGTTTACCAAAAACACGTTCAGCCAATGCACAGCTGTTCGTGACACAGCTATCGATGTGCGCAATGCGCTCGCTCAGTGTGGCCGTAGTTTTTTATCGAGCTATCGAACTTTATTTAAAAATTATTACTTTTTTTTATTTATTGAAGAAAAAAAAAGAGAAAAATACAAATAAATTAAAAATGTTTTTAAAAAGGTAAAGCTTTTTAATAATCAACTTTAAAAAATATTAATTTTAACAATAATTCAGAAGATGAGTTTTAATTTCAATAAGAATAGACTCCATAAAAATTATAAAAAGTTATACAGAAAATATCTTGACGTAATCTATTTTCAGCTCAGCGTCATCACACCACTGATCCAGTCGATCTTTGATACTATTCAGAAATTGTGTCATGGCAATGGTGTCCTGGTCACGCCAAGGCTTCTCTTTGTCGTAGAAGAACTCATTGAAGCCCGCTACGCCAAGGCCAAACGTCAAATAGAATTCCTGATCGAATGGCGCAATTCCTGTGCCCTTCTCCAACTCATCCGCATTCGGAAGCCTTTGGTCGTTCGCAGTGGTGCTACTAAACGCGCCCGAATCACTGCCGTGGGAACATATCTCTCGTCCATCCACGAACCACTTCAGTTGCCGTGGCGTCCACTCCAGCGTATAATTGTGGAAGTTATCGCTCCAATCCTCGCTGCTGGCGCCAGTGCCCAGCTTATGGCATAGTTTGGCCGAACGCAACGGCTCCTTGGAATTGAGCAGGACGCCAGCATAGAGATCCAGTTGCCCGCCGGGCACCTGACGCGCATAGCCGATGCGCACCTGGCCCGACTGATAGTCGTCCTTTCCATAGACATTGTATTTGGGCTGCAGCCATAGCTGAGGCACCAAATACTTCGATTTGGGCATCTTAGCTCTCACCTCAACTCGTCCGTACTTGAAGGAGAAGCTCTCCTTGGTGGAGAATTGTGCACTCACCAGCGGAGGCAGCTTGTCACGCCTCCTACTTGGATCTCGCACACAATCTGCGGAGCTCTTCTCGCCCGTGCATTCCCCGCCCAGGTCTAGCATCTCTCCCAATTTCCGCTTGAAGAAACGCTTCGTGGCGACGGGCTGAATCTGCACATGTCCATTTTGTAGGCTCAGCGTCTGAGGTGCGTCATTCACATAAATGTTGAATTCGTAGTCTGGAGCACCAGAGAAACGGTGCTCCAGCTTCCACTTGGATGCATCCAGCTTGCCGCCATTGAAGTCATCCGCGAAGATTTGCTGATTCATACAACGAACCGGTGCGCCATTGGCTTGAGTCTTGGGCGGCTCACAGGTGCCAATTCTGACGTCGATATCTGGATTTGGGAAAGTAAAGTCCGGACTAGGCACACGGATTGCTGGAGTAGGTGAAACGGGTTTGCTGCCATTGTAACCGCTGACCGCATAGGCGCCGTCGTCTTCGCGATAACCCAGGCCATTGTAGATAACGTAGGTCCAATAGTATAGAACATCGCCTGGTTTCAGCTCAGCTTGGCGATCTCGGAAAGTCCAACGTCCGTTTTTCATCTTGACAATGTCACGAGCCCAGGTGCCGGCCTCCAGACCCTCCATCTCCTCGTTCAGCTTGCCATGGAAAGCGAACAACGTTATCCCTTCTTCGTGGGGAATGGACACCTCAAAGCCTTTGGGATAAAACACTTCGATTTTGGCTTTTGGCACTGTGTAGCCGCTAACCAATGCTAAAAATAGCAGGAAAACCCCGCAGTGTAGGCCGTGTGTCATCTCCGCTCTAAGAATCACAAATGCGCATTGATGGGAGCAGTCTTATATATAAATAGAGCCGCTTATCAGAAAACCGGTATTCGTTCTGGGTATATACACAATGAAGTTGTCTATTTAAAATGACAACATAAACCGGTCTGACAGCGGCGAACTAACTGATTGTAGTCAAAAGATGAAATTATATGCAACCAATCAATTTCTAAATAATAATATACTGTATTTAAATAAATCGTACTATTTATCAAAAGTTTTAAATGGTCAAGTGCGCGCGACCTCTATGGCTCGCTTGCTGACTCGATAGTCTGGTACGATACCAGTGTGGCCACATCGATTTAAAATGATCGAAGCAGGCGACGAAACAGCTGTGAAAAGCTTGTCATAGATTGTTTAGTTGCAGGTCGTCTGCTTGTCTGAGCAGCCATCGTAGTTGTCTAGGGAAACTTGTATAAAAATTTACACAAAAAAATAAAAAAAAAAATAATAAAAAGCAATGTACATAAATAAGTGAGAAAAAAATTAACCCTGACACAACTTTTTCTACTAGGGTAACAAAAACCAGAAGGGTGCACATACATATATTTTGTAAACACATTACAATACACACAAGTGAAATACCTATTTAAAAACAAAAAACATCTAAAATTAATATCGCGCGCGCGTGTGCACACCAGAAGGCAAGCCCCGTAAACCAGCAGCTGATGTTTGTGCAGTTTTGTTCGTTGCATACCTAACACAATTGTGGGACAGCAGCAGGAACATTGTTGGCGTTGTTATTGTAAGTAGCTCTTTTATGTAATTCGTTTGTATTCCTTTTATTCTGCCGTTGCCATTGCATACTCTGCTCGCGGTGTTGCCAGATGGCTGTTCTTATGATTGGCAAAAAATAATATATGTGTCATAAATATTTATGTAATGCATCAAAGATTGGGCATATTACATTTTTCATTTTGCATTTCCTTGTTTGAATTGTAATTGTTCAAACTATCGATAAATATACATATATATACTTATATCGGCATAGATGCACAACGGCAACGCTGCAGTCCGAGCAGCTGCTACTGCTGCTGTTATTGTTGTTGTTGTTACTGGTGGGCTGTCAGAAAAGCACGAAACACCGTACGAAAGCAAAACAGGGAAGAATGATTGATTTTTCGTCGTGCGTCGGGGAAAAGTAGGCGACGACAGCAACGACAAAACAAGCTTGTGAAAAGCTAAGCAGTAGCAGCGAGCATTTTTAGAATTCAGTCTCACAATCGTCTCGCTAGCGAGCGGACGGGAGTTATTTTTTCTCCAAATTTTAAAGTGAAAAAAATAAAAATATTAAATAAGTTTTACAATTGGCAATTTATGGATAAAATTCTAGTGTAAAAAAAAATGTTTTTCAAAATTTCTAGTGCATTTTAAATTTTTTTGTTCTACGCTATGAAAAATCGTGTGCTTCGCTCCGTTTGTGGTGTTCGTGTGTGTGAATAATTTGTTGTCAAAAAAAAAAGAAAAAAATAATTGTGCATTAAGTGAAGAAATAAACGCGTTGTCTTTTTGAAATCAAAATAAATTAATAAAACAAAAACGAAATAACGCAAATCAAGCTTCAAGCACTCGCATCGTTTACATAAAAGGAGAACAAAATTCTGTGCTGCAGCAAAGGAATTTTTGCCATTGCAGAAAACAAAAAAAAAAAAAAACGAAACGAAAACGACAAAATACATAGTGCGATCTACGTCACAGAATTGTGCGAGAGTGTGAGTGAGACGGCCTGCTGCCTGCCTGCACCCCCGGAAATGTAACGCATACGCACACACACTCGCTCGCACACAGGCACGAAGGCATAAGAAAAACTTGCACCTGAAAGTTTGTGTTCGTGACTTCGTGGGTCGCCTTCGTGTTCTCTCGTGCGTCGTTGCACCAACTGCCGAACGAGGCCAAACCGAAATTCTCTTAAGTACAAAAGGTTAGTGGAAGGAAATTCATAAAACAAAAAAATTGAATTTTCAATTTAATGTTTGCACCTGTCAAAATGTCACTACATATATATATATATATATATATATATATATATATTTATCTATATGTATATGCTTAACTACATATCTGTGCGCAGCATTTGGCCTAATTTCGTGCGGTTGACGAAGCAACCCCGTAGAGCAGGGTTGCCTTTTTCTCTGTTGTGCGTAACCAATTGAAATTGGGGCACGAACGTTTGTAACCGAGCGGCTGAGCAGCAGTCGCAGCAGTAGCAGAACCAGCAGCAACGAATCAGTTGAGCAAAGCAAAGACCATAATAACCCCTAAATCTCAGGCCAGAACCCCAAACACAGGGTATAAAGAGAGAGAAAAAAACACTTCGCAAGAGAATTTGGCCCAGTTACTGAATCTAATTGCAGACGTGTGATAATACTAAATTCCTCTCATATACCTAAAAACAAAACAACTTGTATTTGTTCATAAAGCACCTTAAATGCAGATAAATGTGTTTGCCCAAACACACACGCACACTCCCACACACACACACACGCATAGCAAGCTGCAGCACTCGCTCTCCCAGACATTTGTGCTCTCTCTTTTGGATTGTGAGCCAAGCTGTCTATGCTTTTGCTTTTGGCGGCATATTACACTCGAGACTCTGAGCATGTGTGTGAGTGTGTGTGTCAGGATGGGGGGCGTTACTGTCATTGTTATTGCTACTTCGGCCTCTGCCTTCGCCTCTTGCGTTATGCTGTAATTCAAGTTACTTGTTTGCCGTCTTTTTTTATTTTGTTTTGGGGGGTCGCTTTTCGTTTGTAGGACAATTTTCTGTATTGATTATGCTCTTTGTACCCTTTCGTTAAATATAGTATTAAAGGGGGTTATATTAAAGCTAAACAGATAGGCAATATGTGACCACGTAGAGCTCACCATTTGGAAATAATACAAAACTGAAGAAGAATCTCCATAACCTTTTCTGCTTATTTACATTTGACTGTTCACGTTTAGCTCTTTTCAATGCGATCAATTAATTTAAATAATATTCATTATGAAATATTTCAACATTTTTCTTCCCATTCTCCTCCGCGATTTTCATTCATTCTTATGCAGATCGAAGAGCACTAAAAACTATAAAGCAATATGAGAAGCTATGAACCACGAACATCTATCGAACGATTCACTTAAATAGTTGAGTACGCCCTCTACAGATTTCAGTTGTAGGCGCGCTGCATTGTCGAACGAGGGGGCGAAGCTCTGTGGGGGGCGTGAGGAGGGGACACCGTGAGACGACTCTATATGGCTGAGCGAACATATTCATTTGCGTAACAATTTCGTTGCCCCGTTGTCTCTCTTTCTGCATTTAACTAATTAAACGTGCCTCTGCCTGCTACTCCCTCCCTCTCGCCCTCTCCATCACGTTCGGTTGCCTTGTTTTACAACAATAGGCGCTTTCCGGTGACAAGTTCCAATTTCAGAGTGAAGTGCGTGCACAGAGCTTGCAAGAGAGCTTGGACACCGTATGGTAAATGGGTAATACGAGTCTATTTGCTCGCCTCTCATGAGGCCAGCTGTAAACACATATTTTGTGTCTTTGCTTCTTTTATCTCTCGTATTACTCATTCGCTTTTGCTTTTATCAATAGATTGTTGCTATTGTTAATATCAATATTGTTATTGATGATGGCTGGCAGCAAGAATTGAACAGCCAAAGGCTCATTTAATGGGCACTTTTATCAAACCATTTCGCTGTGTTCGCCGATAAAACGTGCACTGATACCAAATTTCGTATGGACGTAAAAAAATTGGCAACACACGTTCGTCACAAAGCAAATGCAATTAGCGAGCGCATCAGATGGACAAAGCCATGTCCGAAACTAATTGGGCATTAAATTTTGTAATTTGTAATTGTGAAACGGAGGCTTTTATTTAGAAACTATAAATGTTATTGAGAGAGATACAGGAGCTATTAAATGAATACAAATTAGTGAATTGTACTTTGGACAGAGGCTGGTGGGGGGAATGCTTTAATAACGAGATTATAATTATTTATATATATAGGAATGAATAGAAAACAGACTAATTCATTAAACCCAACATCCAACACATATCGGCAGTATTTTATTTAGTCTTAAATAGAAATAATCTATACGATTCGAACCGCTGGACTTTATCGTATACTGAAATGCTTACCATGAATTAAAATATAATTTTTAGAGATAATAAAAAAATCCACACGCTGTACTGCCGCTCCCTCACTCCCTCTCTCTCTCTCCTCCATCTTTATCTATAAAGTGCTTCCCCTTTAGTTTGTATGCCAATTATGATATATTATAATCCATTAAAGTTTTGTTGCCAACATCAAACGGCAGCAAAAGCAAAATAGATAATATTTAAAGCTTTTATAAATAGAGCCAAACGAAAATAAATTCAGCTGAAATGTAATGTCAAATAGTTTCAGTTCTTTGTTATTTCTGTTATTTTTAAACGCAATTACGCGCTGGGCTTTCTGTCAACGTTTGACATTTGCGAGGAGAAATATGATAAACTAATCGTGTGACGTGCTCCCAAGCTAGCTCGCTCTAATTGTATGTCTATCCTTTTCCAATTTACTTTCATGTGCCGTCTGTGCTCTCTTCGTCGCTCGCTCTCTATTGCTGATTGATGTTTTGGATACGATTCGTCGTTGGCCCACTTTCGATGTAGGCTAAGGCAAACGCAGCCCTCAAGTGCAGCCATATAAAGACAAGCAACGAACCAGCAGCAGCATGGACTCGCTCAAGTTACCCAAAAGTACGTATATACCCGGTTGATGATGGTGTGTTGTTGTAACTAATGTTCCATTGACTCCCACAGCCAACAGCTCCAATAGCAGCGCCAGCGGCAGCAATAGCAACCTTTCCGGCTCGGCATCCACATCGGTTGTTGGCAGTCTGGCCACCACGCCCACATCGGCAGTGCCGCCCACAGCTGCGACCACAATCAAGACGCCACCTGGGCTGAGCAGCAGCACACCCATCGCAGTGCGCTTCAATGCCAATCAGGAGTCGCTCGATGACATACTCCAGTCGTTCCATCACAACACATCGGCGCATCAGCACAGCAGCCACAGCCCCAGCGGCGGCATCAGCGGCGGCGGCGATGCCTCGCCCACTCTGCTGGGCATGAAGAATAACGGCAGCGTGGGCGCTGCCCTTGGCATGTTGGTGAATCCCTGTGACTCGCATTCGCTCTCCAGCAGTCCCTCACAACAGCAACAGCAGCAGCAGCAGCAGCAACAGCAGCAGCAACATCTACATCAGCAGCAGCAGCAGCAACTCTTTGGTGTAAGTATGCGATATTATAATTATGTGCAAATGTTTGCCGATAGTTTTTTGTTTTTCTTTTTATCGACAACTGGCACCGTTTTTAATAGGCTTTTAAGAGAGGGTATAATGTGTGTTTGTTAGGGCATATTAGTTTTGTGCTTCGTTTCATTAAAATGAGCTTTGTGCGTAGAATACTTGCAGGGGATAGTATTTGATATATATTTTATATGCATATTAGTTTAACTTTATGATGATAATCTCTTGCCCATTCGATGCTTCACTGCCTTCATAAAGAATTTTATTTGAGAAATCCCCCGTTGATCTATATAATAAACATGTCAAGACAAAGATATTTCTCACAGCAGCTGCTTACCTCTTTTACTATTCTAATGGAATTTCCGGTAAATCTTTATAATATTTTATATATTTTCAATATATTATAATATATTCTGCAGAGTAGTGGTGTTTAGTATTTCAACACTTTATTCAATTTATTTAATGCATTTTGTGTTTTATTTGTTTTGCCGACTGTTTACATTGTGTTGTCGCTTTATCAGTGACTGCAGCAGCGGCTGGCGTCGACGTCGGCGTCGGCTTCGCTCTGTGATTCACTTTCATTTGTCACGGCTGGCGGCTGGCGTTAATCGCATTTAAGAATGGAATTAGAGATCCAGTTTGCCGTGGCGCGGCGACGGCGTTCAATTAGCATTTCGTTGCCTGCTTAATTAGTGTCTCGTAGTTTTCACTTTTTAGCAAGAATCTCGCAGCGCACGAATCACGAATCAGCTGTGCTTTATTTTCGTGTCATACACATCGTTTTGTTTGAAATAACTTGAGCAGCTATTTATAAGTGTGCCAAGAGTGCCAAAGAAGAAAAAAATGTACAGAAAAAACTGTCGACAGATGTTGCCTTAGCTCTAGCGCTGATATTTGATTGCAAAATCATTTTGGCACTGTTGACTCATTGTTGCAAAATGTTGCTCCCTCCTAAACCGCTTTTCTTCTCTATGCATGCCAATCAGAACGAGGAGGTGAATCTGCGCAACAATTATCTGCAAGGCGGCGGCGGCGGTGGCGGAGGAGGCCAAGGACAAGGCAACAATGGCGGAGGAGGCGGAGGCTTCTTCAATCGCAAAAGGTGAGTGAAACAACTGAAATCTTGTAGCTCTGACGTGCAGAACTTGCAGTTTGATCAAAGAAATGCCCCTCTCTCTCTCGTACACGTTCTACTCGACTCTTTGTTGTTTGTTGTTGTTGCTACAATTTGCATATATTTGCCAAATTGCATACAAACACACACACACAGAGACACACCCACACCTACACACACACACAGAGTGGGCATACATATGCATTTCTCGTTTACAGCAGCTGCTCTTTGATAGCTCATAAAATTTCATTACCGAACGCCCTTCAATAAGATCCGGCCGCACGTAGCATTAAGTTGGCTGCGCTGCAGCTCTGTTAAGTTGGCTGCAATCAACTGCCAAAAACTGGCCTAGGCTTACACGTATTCGCATTCGCTATCTGCCCGCATTGCACTTGTGCGTGTCCAAGGGGAATTCAATGGATTTTTGTATAAAGCACGCGCAGCCAAAACTTCTTTTTTGTTAACAGTGTTAGAAAACGAAGAACAGCCTGTTGCTGCTGCAGAAGTTTTGCACGGCGCAAGTTCTTTGACCGAAAGTTAGTGTAAAGAGTTTGCAGCACTTATGCATTTTTAATGCATTCAAGGCCTACCGGCTTTAAATGCGCTCCGCTCCTCCACCTGCAGCTCGACTTTTTTTCGTGTTTTTTTTTTTTTCTTGTTTTGTTTTTCTTTTAAGTGCACTACACCCAGCCGGCAACTGGGCTTTTGTTTATGTCGCATGTGGTTCAGGCACACGTTTGTGTACAGTTGCGAGAGTACGTCTAGAACTTTGCCTGGTTTTAAGTGGCGGGTCGTCAGTCGTCTGGGTCTTGGTCGTCTGTTTGCCATTTTCAATGGGTGTAGGTGCGTGCGTGTGTGTGTGTGGGTGTGGGTGTGTGTGGGCAGACGCACGTCTGGTTTTTGCCATTTACATTTTACATTTAAAATATTGAAAATGTCTGCGCTTTAAGTTGTGAGCTGCCAACTTGTATACCTCTTTCATTCAATACCCTGAATACATTACAAATGCGAGCGCCGGTTATATGCTTTTTAATGACGTGTACGTAATGGGCGACGGGGGCGGGACAAACTATGTGAATCTGGTTCAACAACCGAACTGAGCTAGGCCTTTCTGTCATAAAGTTTGTAAGAGCTAAAGAATTCAGATTGATCACATATAGATCCTTTATAGTTCCGCCTATCAACTATAATAATCGTGCTTGAATCGAAGCATTTATCGATTACAAACTCCTATTAAAGGTAGAATTCATAGCTGCAGAAGAAATATCCCTATATACTAGTCTACTTTTATTTAAGAGTATTTCTTAGTCGTGTACTCCACTCTTCCTGCTTACATATTTATTGATTTTTGTGCAAGTCGATTTGCCGTCAGCTTTTCGATTTGCCTGCCAATCAGCCAGTGTATCCGATTTGAATCTTTAATAACAATTTTTTTTTTTGCTTAGCTGCCTTTTTCAATTTCCTCTCTCGCTCCGCTGCAGAGCTAATTGCATTCCATAATTGCATTTTGCAACACTGGCAAATGGCATTAGGCACAGCGACACCTGCGTAGCGATTTGCTTATCAACCAGGCAGCAGGCAGGCAGGCAAGCAGACAGACAGCAACAGCAGCAGCTACCTACCCTCCGTTTTTTTTTTTTATCTATTTACACTTGTACACGTTTCAGCATGCTATACATTTCATCATCATTATCTTCATCAGCAACAGCAGCGGCAGCATCCGCATCTTCATTCTCATTAACAGCCCAGCCTCCAACTCCAACGCACGCTCTCTCCGCCCTTGGCAATCTAGACGGGAGAGACTCTGCTCTTTAAATGTTTTTAAATTAAAAAATTTTCCATATACAGTTTGACATGCACTGTGCTTCCTCTTCTACTCTTCTACAAATCAATTAGCGAGCAGATGCGAGAGTAGCAGCAACAACAACAAACGAAGCATTCGAACTGGTTTCAGATCTCTAATCTCTAATTGGCCTTAGCCTTAACCACTAGCTCTACATAATATATATAGATATACATATATATATATATATATCTACTTCTATTAACCCATTGCCGCCCACTCTACTCTCTTCGATATATATGCCTCTCTCTCTCTCTCTTTATCTCTCCCTCTCTCTTTAATTTCCAACACTTTTTGTTATGCTGGGCCGTTGCTATCTTAAGAAACTTTGTACATAACTGTATGTGTGTGCGTATGTTATCGTTAATCGTTTATCGTTATCGTGCAGTGTCAAAGTGCTTGGAAAACATTAAAGCGTGTGCACAGTGCAACAGTGCTGCCAAAACTGTCGACAAAAATACATAAAAAAAATATATGATAAAATCAAATATGATTGGATTGAGATACGAATCACCACCACGCACCACTCACACCACCACCACCACCACCAAACAACCTACCACCAAATCCACCACCAACAACAACATTACCAACAACAACAACAAAACATCGTTAAAGCAGCAACAACAACAGCAACTTTAATTTAAATCAACGCTTTATAAAACTGAAAACAGAGAAAGGAGCAATTTCAAGATTTGATATAGGATTAGCCAAAGATAACGCCACGCCCAGTGTAACAAATATTATTACATAAAAGAGAATATATCAATCATCCTATGCAGACTTCAGTTTTTACTTCAATTATAATTTCCAACGCTGGGCGGCAATGTTTAAATAGAATAATGAGAATATATATATTATATATTTCATACACAAACTAATTTCATTTCATTATAAACTCCTATCTATATATATAAATATCTAAATTACCTATCCGAACAACTCTATAATTTGAAGCAAATCTTTGAACAAATTGCTCCTTTTTATAAATACATATATGATATAATATGAAAATTGTAAAAAGCCTCTTCTTCATCTCTCTTGTTACCTTCCTTACGCAGCTGCAGCGGTCTGCCGCCCAATCTGAATCTCAGCAAGCCGCCGCCCCAGCTCCAGCAGCACCAGCAGCAGTTGTCGCCCAATCTGAGTGCACTGCACCATCATCATCAACAACAGCAGCAGCAGCGCGACGGAGGCGGCGGCGCGCACAGTCCCTCCTCGCCTGGCGGAGGCGGTGGTGGTGGTGGCGGCGGCTCACCGTATAACGGCTCTCAGGCGGGCTGCAGCAGCGGCGGCATCTCGCCCATACCGCAGATGAACATGCAGGGCGTCTCGCCCAAGTACAGGCGCAGCATATCGTTTCCCATCAAGGGCAACTCGCCGACGGCGCTCTATGGCTGCGGAGGCGGAGGTGGTGGCGGCGGCATGGATGGCGTGGGCGGCGGCGCTGGACCAGGTCCGGGTCCCGGCCACATGAACATACCCACGTTGTCCATTGGCAATGGTGGTGCTGGTGGAGCCGGTGGCGGCGGTGGCATGGGCACGGCAGGTGCCACAGGCGGCGGCGATGCGCCCTACCTGGGCAACAGCTATGGCAACATGATGAACGCCAACGGGCAGCTCCATCATAGCGGCGGCATGGAGAACAGCCTCAGCGACTATATGCGCGGCATGTCGCTGGGCGGCCCCGGCGGCGAGAACATGGGCCTGATGACGGACCGCATGCGCAGCCTGACCAGCGGCGGCGGTGTCTCGAAGCATCTGAGCGAGGCGGACGCCATGGCCATAGCCGCCGGCAACGATCCGACGGTCTACTTGAATGCGCTGAAGATGGGCTCGCCGTCGCGCCTGTCGCCCCACTCGCCGCACTCGCCCATCCAGGGCGGCAACGGAGGGAGCGCCGGGGAGTGCACGGCGCGCTTCTCGCGCAAGGTGTTTGTGGGCGGACTGCCGCCGGACATTGATGAGGACGAGATCACCACATCGTTTCGCCGGTTTGGGCCGCTGGTCGTGGATTGGCCGCACAAGGCCGAGTCCAAGTCGTACTTTCCGCCCAAGGGCTATGCGTTTCTGCTGTTCCAGGACGAGAGCAGCGTGCAGCAGTTGATTGACTCGTGCATCACGGACGAGGACAAGCTCTACTTGTGCGTCTCCTCGCCCACCATCAAGGACAAGGCGGTGCAGATCAGGCCCTGGCGCCTGGCCGACGCCGACTATGTGCTCGATGCGACCATGTCGCTGGATCCGCGCAAGACGGTCTTCGTTGGCGGCGTGCCACGCCCGCTGAAGGCCTTCGAGCTGGCCATGATCATGGATCGCCTGTACGGCGGCGTTTGCTATGCGGGAATCGACACAGATCCCGAGCTGAAGTACCCGAAGGGCGCCGGCCGCGTGGCCTTCTCCAATCAGCAGAGCTACATCGCAGCCATCTCGGCGCGCTTCGTGCAGCTGCAGCACGGCGACATCGACAAGAGGGTGGAGGTGAAGCCCTACGTGCTGGACGATCAGATGTGCGACGAGTGCGAGGGGCAGCGCTGCGGCGGCAAGTTTGCGCCGTTCTTCTGCGCGAATGTCACCTGCCTGCAGTACTACTGCGAGCACTGCTGGGCCGTCATCCACTCGCGGCCCGGGCGCGAGTACCACAAGCCGCTGGTGAAGGAGGGCGCCGATCGGCCGCGTGCGGTGCCCTTTCGCTGGTGTTAACGGCGGCGCTGGTAGGCCGCGCTGCACGATGAGAGACGCCAACAGAGAGAGCAACGACATCGGTTGTTGGACGCAGCGCTGGCAGTGCCCAGAGATACTATCAACAATACACAGGCGCGACAGGAGCGAGAGAATCGACTGGATCGTCAGCATCGGCTGATCAATCGAGCCCAGGAAGCTGACTGCGAGGGACGCGAACGAGTGCGTCCGCAGCGCAGGAGAAAGTTGTAATTAGTATATAAGGCAAGCTCACGAAACACAATCACACTCACACACTCACACACACACACTGACGCGCGATACACTATATACAAATGAAGACACACACACCTACACTCACACACAGACAAAATCGAGCACACGCAGGCGAGGCTAATGTTAAACCAGGTGCAATAGCGCAGCAACTCACCCAGTAAGGGTATTTGTGCCCAGCGCAATAGCTGACAAGGAAGAGTCTACGCTCGTCTAACAGCATAGTTTAAGTTGAAGAATTAGGAGAAGAAACGCCCCTTATTTTTCGCGGAATCTTTGAGTAGTTTTTCTCTCACGCATAGGAAGCGAAACGCAAGCACAGTATTTGTTTATTTTTTTTTACATTTATTTTAATTTTTATTTCATATATATATATATATTAAGAATATTTCTAATATATATATGGAATATTTAGTAAGAATTTGATTAGGTGAAACATGATGAATTGCCAAGACCACTGCCGAAAAGAAAGAAAGATAGATATGGAATTACGAGTAGGGCCCATTTACCAAACCAACCCTTGCATACATACAAAAATAATAACAAACAATCGAACAAACAATCTAACGAGAGAAAATCACACTGTGAATGAGCTCGAAATGAATTGCCATGATTCTGTCTTTCTTTCGAAACGGAGGTGTGTCATCAAGCAGAAGAAATACCCCCAAGTTCCTAGCTATTGTATATAGAAATATTTTGATTTTCGATTAGTGAGACGTAACAAAATTTCAATGTTTTACCCGAAACATGCGTGTTTAACTGCCAAATGGCAAGATTAATTTTATTATGTTTAAAAAATAATAATGTTGCTACACATTCGTGTAATTAATTAGAGATATCGCCTTTCCCTTTTGTTATATTTGTTGACGTATCACTGGGACGCCCGCTCAGTGTACGTCAACAAAATCGTGGTAAGAGTGTTGGCCCTTTCACTCTTATCACACACACACAAACTAGAAAAATATAATTATGAAGAGTCCCAAATAAAATTGCTTGGTGATTAAGTAATTTTCGCGGCTGAAGCTCAAGAAAATAATAAATATTTCCAGCAATTTTCCTTTAAAAAAAATTTCGAGATTCGAGATTTATTTACGCTACGTTAAGCCCTTGCAACTAGGCAAATTACGTTGCATCTGAAAATCGTACGAGTAAACAGGCCGAAAGGTCACAGAAAACAAATTTGAATATATATATATCAATATATTCTTTGTTATATATAAATATGGATACGCTTACTTTTATCAAAATTGATCCCAACATAGAATAAACAAATCAGCTGGAAACGCCATTTAATACAAATTTTTGAAAATATTTTCCGATATAATTCTCGGTTTTAATACACTTCTTCCACACACTACGATTTTCCCTTGCTCCGTAATTTCAATTCAGAAATTTTTCACACTTCCTTTTTTTTGTAACATATTCCCCATTTCTAATTGAAGCCTAGTTAGCAGACACACTGATAGATAATTAACCCCGTATAAACCCTGCGACATCCAGATATTATGCTGACGAGTATTTCAAGCTTATATACACGCACACTATCCTACACATAAAGTCCTTTACGCTTTGATCAGATCGACAGACACCTATAAATAATGCTGCTAAATATCCCAAACTTAATAATGTAACAACTGAATAAAAGTCACACAATTGATTGTTAATTATAATTAAACAAGTCATATGTTTATTATGTGTTCAGTATTATGTTTATTCACTATTTTTTGTTTATTAAATTATTTAATACTTGTTTTTTTTTTTTTTTATGTCACATTGTTTGCCTTAGTTATTTGTTTTTTAAGTTCGCTTTTGCTGGGCGTGTTGAAAAAATACCACAAAGAAATAATATCTTCAAACAGTTTTTATACGAAAAAGCAAATTGCATTATAAATCTATAAATATTTAAAACTTAATCTAATATATATTATAACAACTTTTTATATAGCAACTTTTGTATAAACTGTTTTTTAGTCCAACCACAAAAACAATATGTATACATATATATGTAAAACTGAAATCGGAATAATCTTTTGTGCAATACTAATATATATTATGGAATATCTATAATTATAAATAATAAATATATATGTTAATTGCGTTATACATACATATATATCAAAGAAATTGCAAGACGCATAACCAAAACTTAGCTTTTACAAAATACCAAATTAATACCAAAAAAGAAAGAAAAGTACACAGAAATAATACTAATATTTGCGAAATATCAAAGCAATGTTTCTGTTAAAAAAATAACAATTGTATAATAATTATATATACACCAACCTATATATATAACTCGATTCTCAAATTGAAAATAGCTAAAAAGAAATTTTTAAATATGTAGAAAAATACCAAAAAAAAAAAAGTTTTAGTGAAAACTAATTTAGTTTCCAATTTATATACGAACAAGTTTTTGATGCATGTTTAAAGAGCGAAAACAAAAACGAAACGAAATACGATATTTTTTCTATACTACGAAAAAAAAAAGTACTAAAAATTATTAAACAAGCTTTGTGGACTTTTAAATGGTTATGTATATTATTAAACGATAGTCAAATCTATTAGCAAATTTTTGCTCGCGCTTTGTTTACATCAAGAATGAAAATAAATCTAAATAATATAAAAATACTTTCAACAAGATGAGACGGCAACAGTAATGGAAATTAATAGCAATTTTCTAGAATTTTTATATTTAAAAAAACAAAAACAAGAAATGACATGGTATATAAATATATATAACTCTATATACTATATCTATATATATTTTTGAAACTGAATAATTAGCGAACTTGAAGCGTTTGTTTGTTTAAAAATAACAGAAAAAATGAATAAGTAAATAAATTGTTAGCAAATTAAAATTAATTGTATTTATAAAACAATGAATCTAATCCAAAAACCATTTTCAGCCTGTTTTTTGTAGTGTAAAATGTTTTAATATTATTAATGGAAAAAAACTGAGTCAAGAAATGCTAGTCTGTAAAATTGAAGCTGTAGAAGAAGATAAAGACAAAGTAGTAAAAAAAGAAGAAAACAAAAAAAAAAAAACAGTGCTGGTAAGGCCGAGTGGAATGTTTTTTTAAATGTAGTAAAATTCAATATTTTATAGATTTTTATACTTTTATATAAATTTATATATATATATATGAATATATGTGTATATATATATACTTTATACTTTAACTGTTACAAAAATCTACATAAATATGCTATGACAAAAATATTTTACATATATACTACTGAAAAATGAAAATAAATCTGAAAAAAAAAACAAATTATAAACAAATTCAAAAGTCTTTAAACAGAAATTTGTAAGTAAAACGCTCAATGTTTAACTGGAATGTTTTTACCGTGCTATCTATGGATTTAAGCAACATTTTCTTAGTTATATAATTATTCCACGAGGACAAAACGAAACAAATGAAGATACAGAAGCATAAGAATGAGGAAGAGGAAGAGTCAAAGACATTTGCGTTTAGAGCATCGTTCGTTTCTGTTTTTTTTTTCTATTTTGTTCTGTTCGAGGTGTACGTATACATACGGATGTCAGTGTTCTCTTTTATATACATATATATATATTATTTTTTGTTATATTTTGTATGTCTAGCTCTAAAGTATCTGATAATATATATATATTTTTATATGTTTTGTAGTTTGTAGTCGCTTAGTAGCTTTAAACAATTGCGTTCATAAACACACACATACACACACACACACACCGTTACACTTTTTTAAACTTGTTTTTATATTTTCTACATACATAAATATGTGTCTGAAGTATGTTTATATATGAAAATATTTGATATATGCAATTTATACAAAGAACTTTTTGCTATTCTAAAAAATAAACGAACATCCAATTATATTGTGTTTTTATTTCTATTATTAATATTAATATTGTTTTTATTTTTATATATTAACTATTAACTATAAAAGTATTGTAAATATATTATAAATATAAAAATAAAGAAAATATAACAAAATACTTTTACGATATACAAAAACCAAAAAAAAAAAAAAAAAAGAAAGACTCTACAAACACAAGTATTGGAACTCGAACTTATTATAAAATATTTAAAACCAAAACAAAAATATTTAAAAATAAAATATAAAAAAAAAACAACAAAAAATATATGAAATTTACACGTAGTACAATTGATGAAATTTATAAAACGTAATATCTATTGTATTTTTGAAGAAGACAAATTGGAAACATGCTTCAAGAAATGGCTAAAATATATAAAAAACAAAAATAATATTAAATATAAAAAGAAAAACTGCTTTGTTTACAAAAAATAATAATAAATAAATAAATGAAATAATAATAATAATAATAAATCAATTAAATATAAACCAAATTGGCATTAAAACTTAAAAAAGGCAACAAAAAAACAATTGAAATTAGCAAAGATACCTTTAGATCCTATAATTTTGTTTGTAAATCAAATTTTTAGTATTTTTTGAGTATTTTTCATAGCACAATTTGTATGTACAGAATTTCGTTTGGTAGCTAGTAAAAAAAAAAAGTAAAACAAAATCGAATGCAAAACTTTTAAATAGAAAATTTTTTAAAGAAGACCCAATTAACTGTCTAATTGGATTCTAATTGGAATACGCTTCGATCGACAACAAGCAAAAACAAGGTTATAAACAATTTGGTACCTTTCTAAAACTTATTACAAGAATTTTATAACAATTGATGATTGATTGATTGATTGATTGATGTGAAAAACGTAGCCTGTAAAGCGATTTGTTAAGCGTCCGCTCTTCCATTTTTTAATTTTTGTAAGATTTAGTCCTTCGATCTAACTGAAAATTGAGCGCCCTTACTAATGAATTCCTTTTAGCTAAATATTCAAAAAAGAAAAAATTAATAAAAAAAAAAAATACAAGCAAGAGCATATAATTTTTTAGCATTATACAAACCAAAAGTATAAATAAAAAATAGCAAACTATATAGTAAACAAAAAAAAAAAAGGAATATATATACAATAATATATATATCTATATGTATATATATGAAAACTTAGCAAAATATTCCATATTTTATAGTAATTTTCAATAAACGTAAAATTTTTTAATTTTTACAAAATTCAAGTTGACAAAAGAAAAGAAATAAAAAGTAAAAAAAAAAAAAAAAACATTTGTAGTTTTCTAAATACTGAAACTCTCGATTTCCAATCATATTTTGCCTCCAACCAACGTTCTTCGATCGATATTGAAAAACAGCTACAACAGTTAAAATGTTACAATGAAACAAAAAACAAAACAAAAAGGAAAGTAATCTTCAAATAGGTTATATAACTAGAGAATCCATTAATATATACATACATATATATACATACATAGCTCCAATTAAAAGAAAACCAAAACCAAAACCAAATCGAAATCGAAATCGAAACTACAAAATATATCAGCAGTAATACAATGCAATATTATGAAAACAAAAAAGAAATGAAAAAAAAAAACCAGAAAACCAAAATAAATAATTAATGGAAATATGTAAAACTGTAACGAAATACGATTATATACACAAAAATATATTCCAATAACATTTCTAAGGCAATCCCAAAAAGAAACGGGCGCCAAAAAAAAAAACAAAACAATATATATATACATATGAAAAACAAAAAGTAAAATAAAAGTCAGACAGGTTATATAGAACAAATGGAAAACAAAACATATATCTTCATTCAAATAAATAAAAATAACTTTTCTGGAATAAATAACAAAGCGTATTCAGCAATTATTTTTAGATAAAGGGAATACCTGTATTTACGGTCGGTCTAAAGTGGGTAGAATATATCTAGCTGATACTTTTTTTTTTTAATTTTGTTAATTTATTTTATACCATAAGTATCATTCCATTGATTTTATAGATTCCGAAGCTGTTCTGATCAGATTTCTAAATCAAATGAAAAAAAAAAAAACCAATAACCAATTAAACAAAAAATCTTGGCTTAGTCAAAAAAAATCTTATAGAGCCAATTCAGTTAAGCTTTTAATTACTACAAAGAGCCTCAGCTGATCAATTGCTTCCACTCTATTCACCCATGGAATACCTTAGCAACCAAATGTTTTTTTTTTTCCAGATATCTGACATGTTTTTATCGAAATTTTTCCATTTATACACTTACAGATCGGGCAGCATTGAAGGGGTTTCGCCAACCTCCAGTGGTCCCAATCAGATATCGTCGCTGTCTAGCAGCGTGACAGCCGCTGCTGGTGGCAGCGGCGGTGCCATTGACAGCGGTGCCGCTCCAGTTGGCACCTGGAAGCTGATCAAGGGCAAGGTCTCGCAAACCATCGAAGAGATTAAATCGTCCAAGCATCATCAGCACCAGCAGGCGCAGCAGCAGCATTCCGTCATTCCAGTTATTGTTGCGGAGCCAGCGACCACAGTCGGTTGGACCAACGACCCCGACTCGGATACGGAGTGCGTGACGATCAATACGACAAGCGTTGCCGAGGAGCCGGTCGCTCTACCTCTCTCCGAGAAGCAGCACAACTCCGACTCGGACGCGGAGGTCGAGCTAGTGGACAGCAGCTCCCTGGGCAGCACAGACGTCGGACCCGCACCTGTGGCCATTTCCACCGAGCGATCGCGTCTGCGTCGCGGCATTGCGCACATCAAGTCTCGAGTGAAGGCCAAGCAGCAAGCCGCTATGAGTAAGAAGGAGCAGGAGAAGGGCGCGGCCAGCAGCTCCGAATCCGTGCGTAGCAACTTCTTGCGCCGTCGCAATCCACCCGAAGACCAAACGGAGCCAGGCAGATCGAACCAGGATGCTAGCAGTGCATCCGAGATACCTGTGACCAGTGGAAAGGTGAAGCGTGGCATACTGCTTGCCAGCAAGGATGCGGAAATCGAGTCGGGTGTTGAGATGCTCGAGGACATGGCGCCCACAACGAGCACTGAATCCAACATTGCAGCCCAGGCTGGCACTGGAACTGTCCATTTCAACGAAGACCCCGTCATAGTGAGTCGAAGTACACTACAACTGCCCCTGGGTATCGACAACAGACCCTTGCAGACACCCCTGTTCAGTGCTGCTCCCTCGCGCGGCCGAGCACCAGGCGACGGCACAGAGCAATCGCTATGGAGCAAAGTGAGCAACTTTGCCGTGGGCAACTGGCGTGACGCTCCTTCAGCTCGGCCCCTGCTGCTGTTGGGGGCCATCGGCGTCGTGGTGATGTTCTTGCCAATGCAGGACTTTTGGCGTGGCGTCCTAGTCACAATGCTGTTCATTGTGACGATCAACTATCTGAGCAGCTATGTGTCCTATCTGTTTGACACTCTGGTGCTCGGCGCACATCCGGAGCGTCGTCCATTCCAGATACCCAACTACGAGGGCATGCCCATCTGCGAGATACCCGCCGCCGAGGAGCACAAGACCATCAAGACGTACTCGGGCTGGCTGAATGAGTGCGATAGCTACGATCCCAATACGTTCTCCTTCTCCATGACAAGATCAGTCTACGTTCGATTGGATGGCACTATCCTAAAGCTCTCCGGCACCAATGCTCGCATACCCAAGCGCCGCATGTGGAACGAGAAGCCCATCGATCGCAACAAGATTGTGTTTGTCGATCATCGGACCTACGACATGCGCGATGCACGCATCGAGCTGTTGCCCGTGGGCCTGGCCAGAAAACGGTGAGTGCGTGCCTTAAACAAGATCTTTCCATTTACTTATCCAAGTGCTTTTCCTTTGCAGCTTCTTCAATCGAAAGTATCCCATACAACTGATTGTGAAGAGCGGCAGCAGTGGCATGCAAACACCCAGAACGGAAGACGATACGTCGGATACCTTTCCCAGCGCAATGGCCACGACACCCAATGAAACGATCAAGCCCCTCGAGTTTGCCAATACAGTTATGACGGCTGATGTGAGTCTGAAGTCTGTAGCTCTATCAATGTTGCTCAACTAAATCTTCTTTATTTTACAGCTTCGTCAGCTGCATAATGCACGTACGCCCGATAACGATTTGAAGGACATAACGATGCCTTGTGGGGATGAGGTTCGTCTGCTTGTGTTTGCGCGCTGCGATCGTGAGAAGGAGGACTGGTACCGTCGCTTCCGGGCTGCTAGCTCTGGCCGTGTTCACGAATCGGATCTGCATGTGCCCATGGCACAGTTTGTGGAGGAGAGCGATCTGCAGGCAGTCGCCGCCCAACAGGCCATCAATCTGACCAGGGCGCCCAAAGTGAGCGCTGGCGTTGTTTCCGATTGCTGCTTCACTGTTAATCGAATTAAATCTTCTTTCTTTTAGAGCGATGATGTTTCAATGATCTCCGATGAGACGGGCACCAATACACCCGATGCCGTGGAAGAGACATTGGACGTGGATGCCACGCCCGACCGCGGCAACGACGGCTATGAGGGCCTCATCATGAGCGCCGATGCAGCCAGAAATCCGGCGGATTATGTCAAATTCATGGCCACCTACCAGGTAGAGAATCGTATTGACCAAGGCTCGACGACCTTTTGTTTGTTATTTAATTTTCTTTTCGGTTTGATTTCGATTTTGATTTCCATATGAGTTTCTTCTTTATTATTTTTATCTTAGAAAGCTTGCAGTCAGAGCACAATTCCTGTTATTCGTCCACACCATCACAGACACGGAGATCACCGTAAAAGAGTATGTCTCGATTTTGATTTGATTCATTTTCAATATACCTTTAAGTCGATTGCTGGTCTTGTGGTTATCTGTCGATTGCTAACTTCTTGCTACCTTTGCAGAGCCGAAGATCTAGGCGGCAGGAGAACGAGTTGTGGAAGGGCATAGATCAGTCTCTGTTCCTGGGCCCCTCTGGCAGCGTGGTCTGGGCCAACGTGCTGATGGGTCGCTGCCTTTTCAGCTGCCTGAACAATAATGAGCTGCGTTTGAAGATTCAGGACTTTATGCAAAAGAAACTAAATTCCATAAAGGTGAGTTGCGAGTGCTCCACTTTCCCAGACTTGCTCATCTCTGCTGCGTTTTTCAGCTGCCCAGTTTTATGGAAGAGGTGATTATTACCAATATTTATTTGGGTGAGTCGCCCATGCTGTTCCATCGCATATCGCAGCCCATGCTGGATGAGCGCGGTGTCTGGCTGGATGCCGATATGACCTACGAGGGCTTCGCCAACATTACAGTGACTACCAAGTTGAATTTGTTGCGCGTGCGCAGCAAACCCAAAGCGTCGCCGGTCAATCCGGACGTCGCGTCACAGGATTCATCAGCGGACTTTCGCGGTGGAGCCGACGATATTCAAGCCGATGGCAGTCAGTCGATCTTCGACAGCGACGCCGAGAGCACGGGCGGCTCCTCTACGGAAACGGAGAGCTTGGCGTCGGGTCCAACGGCCGAAAATCCAAACAATGCCGAGTAGGTGCTACGAGCCATAAATGCTGTACAAATCTGAAACTGTTTTCCCTTGCCATATTTGCAGGTTCTTTCAAAACTCGCCGGGCAATGCGCGCCGCATCTTTAAGATTGTGGACCGTATAGCCACCTCGAATCTATTTCAGTATGCCTCTGAGCTGCCCTACGTCCAGCGAGCCATGGAGAATATGAGTGCGAACATAACGCTGCGAGTGGATCTGAAAGGACTGGTGGCTAGGGGCACATTGAATATACCGCCACCGCCATCGGATCGCATCTGGATGTGCTTTCGCGGGCCGCCACGTCTCTGGATATCGACGAAGCCTCAAGTGGGCGATAAGTCGGTGGATTGGTCCATTGTAACGAACGTGATCGAGAGCAAGCTGTGCGAGGCAGTAAATAAGTTTTTGGTCTATCCGAATATGGTTGACTTTTCGATAGCATTCCTGGCCAAGCCGACCTATGGCGAGGAGCCGCCAGCTTAGTAAACAAAACAGTGGTATTCTTTTATCTATTATTTGGCAACAGCTATACTAGTATATATATAGAATTCTTTGTCATCGTATTTCCAGCAGAATCCATCACGATGTGTTTAAACGAATTTTTTGAGCTAAGCTTTGTTATTTTCGATCTCGCTAAAAGTGTTTTATTATATACAAGTACTTAACGATAAATGAAAAATTCCCCTTGAATTATTTGGAACAGAAATATGTCTATTTTTACTTTGTGTTTCTCCCCACAAATGCGATATTTTGAACATAATAACCACCAATTATATATATTTTTATAACTATTTTTATACACACAATTTCCGTTGAATGAATATCTGTTTTATGGAACATTCTTTCTTTTCAACTATTTACCCAAAGTATTCCAAGCGTATGTATAGAAATACATATGGATATATATATCTTTATACTGCAACAACTACACATATATGTATGAATATATTCCGCCTAGTTCCTTAAGTCTATTCCAAGCTACTCTTTAAGCATGCGTGTGAATTTTAACTGCTTAACCATAAGCTAAGAAAAACTCAAGATTTTGACTCTGATTTTATACATTCACTAAGTAGCATACGTATTTAGAGCGTTGCGCCAAAGGATAATTAATCCGAGCATGAACAAGTAACTCGTATATCATTTACAAGGCTGGCCGAAGAACACGTAGAGGGTCGTTGCAAATTGACCTTCTCTTTCCAAAACTGAACAAACAATAAAACTTAAGCTAAAGTATGAAAACATATACACATATATATATTTTATGTAAACGTATGAAGAACAAATAAATAGATGGTTATTGATCCATTAATTGTGTCTGAGATTTCTTGATTTGATCGAAACTAAGTATTCTAAAATATGTTAAAATGGAAAAGTCTAAAAATCTAAGCCAAAATGGATGAGCTATCGAGGTTCTAAATTTCCCTAATAGTTTTTAAAATGCATTAATTTTTTTTTAATTTTTTATTATTTTTATTTTTTAATTCACGTTGAGAAATTTACATTTTAAATTTGTTGTATTTTGGAAATTTTTTTTCCCTGGTTGTGTTTTTTGTTTTTCATATCTTTTATTGTTTATATATTTATTCAATTTTCAGTTAGGGGGATTTCGCTTGCTTTCAAAAGTACATTAAGTAAACTACAGACACGTGTTTATAATATGCATTAATAATAGTTATGTATATATATGTATATTTATATATGATGTACGTGTAAATGTGTATACATATATATAAATATCTATATATATGGAATTCAAAAATGTACAACATTCATTTTTAACAAAAAAAAGTAGAGCCCGAACACGTTGATGTTTCGCGTCCGCTCAATACGTAGTTAAAAACTTGAATATAGCCATAGCAAACAACTAAAATTAGAACTTAAATATATATTTATATATATATATATATATATATGAAGGACTTACGATCTAATACACAAAGTACAATATTTCAATATTGAAAATCGCAATTTCGATTTCGTTAAGATGTATTTCAAAATTTTTCAATTTTATTTCGCTTTTGCGCTCTTGTTTCTATTTTAATATTTGTTGTGATGCATTTGAGTGGTTTTTGCCGTTTGCTTCGTCTGCGCAGAGTCAGCGTTGCAAAGGTTCTTTTTTTTTTTAATGGAATATTACTAAAAATTGTTACATATATATATATGTATGTGTGTGTACATGTGTGTGTGTAAGTGTTTATGTATGTATGTATATAGTAGAATACTACTTAAGAACTAAAACTGCTATCAAAACAGGTTTTCATTTCGTTTCATTCACAAATAAATATGCGTAGCAATATTTCTTTCTCTTTGTATCTTCCCTTAAAAACGTTTTCCATTTTTTCAATATTTTCTGAGCAACATTTCTAGCAAAGTGATTAAATATTTTTATTAACTATCTTTCATTATTTCATTTCTGTTTTTTGTTTTTTTTTTTTTTTTTAAGAGTAAAAGTTTTTTTCTATTCTTGTGTGAGGGCTGGGAAATGCATTTAAAGTTTTTGAGCACAACTCAATTTTCGTTAGGGTTGTTGTTGTTGTTGTTCGATACTCTCTTTAGCGGTTTCCATTCACTGTCTTGGTTTAATTGGAATGTCCTGTTCTCTGTGAGTGTGTGTGTGCTTTCTTCACTTTCTTTTTGGCTAGTCTTAACAGTGAACTCAATTTACAGACGCATATCGTCGTATTTGGCAAATGCTTTGCATAGCGCAAAGGCGAGTATGACCAGCACCAGGTGGGCGATGCCGGTGACAATGACGCCAATGATCAGCTCCCTCTGCCGTATCAACCACTCAGTGAAGACCTCATAGCAGCCCTGCAATCGGATCGAGATATTGTCAAAACAGTTCAGGTGATCTAGTGATCAGCGCTCTTCACTCACCTTCATGTAGTAACTGTTGCTGTCGCTGGGATTGGTGGCGCAGTCCTCGTCGCGCGGCACCAGCTGCGCAACGTCCTTCAGCCGGCAGCAGGCATCGGGTATGGTGCGATTGCCTTTGGTATTCTTCCACGCCTCCGACTCATCGAAGTCGCGATAGTCGTTGACGCCGCAGCAGCCAAAGTTGCCCATCAGCTGGTTCCACATCAGCGAACTGGCGTCCATGTTCTCGCCCAGCGTGTAGGTCGTGATTGTTGTCTGCAGAAACTTTTTGCTCTCGCTGCGCACACGCTCCTTGTAGAAGATGGCCAGCCCGCCGGCCACCAGCTCGGCGACCAGCAGCAGTATGAGGAGGGTGCCGTACTGTGGAGATTCAGCAAAAAACAGAAGCCAATCAGTGTTGGTAAATGGCAAAGAATGCGCATATTACGCATACGCGTCGCTGACCCAATTTACACAGATTTCTATGTATACGTATTTATGTGGGCGAGTCGTGCGCATTGCATACAAAAAATAAAAAAAAAAATAAGTCTGACCCTGAGCCAAATGTGCAGCATGCGTTAGATACACACACACACGTGTGTGTGTGTGTGTGTGTTTATGGAGATGTGCGCTGCAGGCCGCGTTGCCAATCTTAAATGCTGAAGGTCAATTCGAAATGCTGCTATGCATGTTTTATAAGCTCTCTTTGCTTTTAGCTACTGCTGCTGCTGCTGCTGCTGCTGCGGCTGCTGTCGCGATGGTTTCGGATTGATAAAGTTCCATGTTCCGCCTGGCAGCACTTTCAGCTAATGTGTCTCAATGAATACAGTTATAAAATATGTAGAATGGCTCCAAACACAAGCCCAATCGCTGTTCAGCTCAGCTACGCTGCAGTTTATCATTGAGCATTTATTGCTTTTATGTAGCTCGCAAATGGCATTTTAAAGAGACTCGCGAGACTCCAGAGTGCTTGCTGGTAATTGGCGCAACACTCTCTAAAAATAACCAATGCTAAGACCGCTTTGGCCATGCTCCGCCACGCCGGCCTTGCCCTCGCTTCAATTACTGCAAATTGTGCTCAATTTTGTGCATACAGATTTCTTAAATTTTTGCAGAGCATTTCAAACGAAGGGCAAAAGCGCTTCGTACGCATGTGACACCCACAAAGCGCCGCCCAGTGCGTTGCCAATTAACTATGGCCAAGCCCCGCTAAGTCTAGCCCCGTTTATAAATAGTGTGTAAAGTACTCGTAATGGCGCAGCCAAACCAAGCCAAGCCAAGCCGAGCCAAGTCGAGTGATAAACTGTTTATTAATTGCCGACACACGACGACGCTTTATCATAGAAATTTCTTTTAAGGTTGGGCCCTCAACTGATATACAGATATCTCCATATATATCTAAATATATATGTATATATATATATAGGTATATGTGTGTGTGTGTGTGTGTGTGCTTGTGCATCTACATTTTTATTTGTTACTCAGGTGAAATTACAATTCCAAGCACACAAGTTCAAGTACAGACAGAGTCCAAAGTGAAGGGCTTGTCACGACACTTGTTCAGCGGCTGAAAACACGTTCCGAAATGGAAATGCCAGATGTTAAGATCAGCGAAAAGAAGGCCTACAACATGTGTGTACATGTGTGTGTGTGTGTACCCACAACAGCCACAACTTTCTCTGGGTGCCAAACGATTTTCCAGCCAACTGCCATGAAAAGCCAATAACAAATATCTGATGTTAAGCTATGAAAATTCACAACTTGTTTTCATAAGCGTGCAATGAATAATAATTTCTGTTGTACTTGTTGCTGTTGTTGTTATGCTGAATGTCTCCCGCGGCGCCAATCTTGTGATGCAACAGCTCAGATTGGGCAACAGCTGAGCTGAATGTAGCTATGGCTATGTCTGTGTATCTACGAGTCTATGTTGCTCTCTTGGAATTGTATCTGCAGCTGCGGAAGCAACGTATCTGTGTTTCAACGTATAAGAATTTCAATTTATATCTGGTATCTGAAATCGTGGAGATACTGTTTCTAAACATGAGTATCTGGGAGTTTCTAATAACTAAGATACTGTATCTGGTTCCGAGTATCGTTGGATCTTTGACAACTATATATTCGAGATATTGTATCTTTATCTAAAATAATGTATCTGTCGTTCTTCTCTCTATTTATGTATCTGTTTTTATAGTTTTTCTGTATCTGTATCTGTTCTGTATCTATGTATCTGTATCTATGTATTTGTATCAATGTATCTGTATCTACGTGTCTGTATCAATGTATCTGTATCTATGCAGATACATCTGCATCTTTTACAAGAACATCCAAACACTTACCGTGGACAGCAGACAGCGAGACTCACGCATGGCGCCCAAATAGCCCAAGAGACTCAAGAAGAACATCACGGCTCCGATGACGAGCAGAACGTAAGCCATTTGCTCTATGACCTGAGTCTGTGTAAAATGCTAAATGAGAAGAGAACAAAGAGAAGAAGAAGAGTCAGAATTGGAATTTGTCATCAGGCACTTTCAGAGCGTATGTAAATGCATAGGAATGCGTACGATGCGGCGTATACGTAATTGTAATTAACCTTTCGACTGGCGCAGCTTTCGCAACATTTGTAATTAAATTAAGTGAAGTTATCTCAACCAATTGACACACAAATGACAGCTATGACATACTTAAGTGCTCACCAAAGAGCTAAAAAAAAAGAGCGTGTGGGCCATAAATACCTATCAGACATCTATGAAATGACATTTGAATTGAAAGTTTTGGTCAGAGAAACGCGGTTCATTGACCAAAGCGCGCAACACCCACGCATTGCCGCAATAGTTCCGTCAGTCAATTAGCCTTTACATGGCTGCATTGCAGTTTCTCATTAGCAAAGCGTTCAGCGAGGACATGCACTCTGTGCGCCTTGGTGCATTTGTATTCCAAAATCCATTTGTTTCGGGCTCCTGTCTATGTGGGTTGATTAGTGGCTCGAACCTTCGTTCAATTTGTAGCTGTTGTTGCGACATGACATGACATGCAACTGCGCAGCAGAATTTAACAATGCCAATAATACTTCTATATATATATACATATATATAGTTCACTCTATATATACACCAGAGTCGAGCATTTGAGATATTTCATTAGTAAGCAGATTATAGGTACGCAATTTCTCTAATGCGGGCTAACCAGAGTCAGTTTACCTCTTTTCATTGCTATTCTATTGGAATTTTCTGTCCGTCCGCAGGAATGCTTCGCATTTCCTATGACACGGAAATTGCGGTTTGCAATGCCTATCAAAAGTTTAGCTCGTAAATGCATTGTTATTATTATTAAAGCTAGTTTTTATTCTATTGTGTTGTAGAGAATTCTATTGCAGTTTTCCATGTACTTTCATATGCATGCGCTGCATGAAATTAATTTTGCAATTCTGCAGCCTGCACTCAGTTTTTGGGAGTATTAATGATAGTACCTACATATATTCACAAATGGTTTGGGTTCAAGCTTTTGTTGAATGCTATGGCATTCACTCTCAGCAAATTTTCACTGATTTAAAGGTTGTTTAAATTTATGTATATTGATTTACCCTAAGGATAGCCTAGCTTTAAATAGGGCATATTCGATTATTGAATATCTAATCTTACATATAAATTCACTTTAAGTGAAATGGAAGATAATGCAATAAAAATTTAATGTTTGTTAACAAAAACAAGTAAGAAAGCTCTAGTCGAGACTGCTCGACTACGAGATCCCCTGAACCCTACAACCAACTGATATTTCAATAATAATTAGCACACACACACACGAATACAAACAAACAAACGCACACACATACACATACAAATAAACACACGCATACACACACACTCACATATACAGGCGATTGCGCTTGGGTTGCGCTGCAGTGTGGCAATATAATGATAACTTATTTGATGAATAATTTAATTTCTAGACGTACGATCGTAATGAAACTTTCAAAACATAATTATAATGTTGAAATGTATGTGTATACCGAAGCACAAGTCTCTAGTATTTGATATACGACTTTTACAAAGATGATGGTGAGGGGGTGGATTAAGGGGTGGGGGGTAAATTTTAACAAAAACCGAAATTGTATAAAATACATCTTAATATACATTTTAAATTTGGAGACTCTAGCTTGAAAGATGTAGGAGATATAATTTTTAAAGTGATCTTCGATAAGGTTTTTTATCGATAAAAAAGTATCGAAATCAGTTATCGTTTTTTAGTGATAAACTCGATATCCGCGTGATATATACGGACATTTTAAAAAAAAGTTGAAGTCTCTAGCTCTTATATCTTCTGAAATCGACGCGTTCAAACATACGGACAGACGGACGGACGGACGGACGGACGGACGGACGGACGGACGGACAGACAGACGGACAGGGCTAAATCGACTCAGCTCGTCGCCCTGATCAAGAATATATATACTTTGTGGGGTCTGCCACGCCTCCTTCTGCCTGTTACATACATTTTAACAAAACCATTATACCCTGATTTCCCATTTTCAATGGGTTCAGGGTATAATAAATTCAACGCTTTAATTTTGTATTTCAACACCTCTAATATCTCCCAGTCAAACTTGGCTAAACTCTTTATTTTTCTGTATTAAAGCGTATGTTATGCATAGGTAGCTGCACTTTAATTGCCTAGAGCTATTCTGTCTAATTTTCCATTGGGGCAATGTCAACAATTACGCTGCACGTGATGTTGTTGGGGGACTGGTCTGCAATTAGAGCCGAACTATACAAATAGATGGAATATACAGCTATATTTGGGGTTGATTTCTTTTTTGTCCTGCACATCAGCTACTTATTAAAAATAAAAGTAGGTAATAACATCATAGATTGGGGTTTGGGGGTCTCTTTGCCTTCTTTTTGGGGTGTTTCCCCCTTCGACTTTCACCTGGAATCGGCTATGAATACTCACCTCAATGCGTTCGCTCTCGACGAGCTTCAGCAGAGCAATCAGCGAGTGCTTGTCCACGGCCAGCCATAGTCCAACTCCAAATATAATTGTGCCTAGCACCTGCAAGATATCAAGTAGACGAAAAAAGGTGTTCACAGGTAATTCACATTATGGAAAAGTAACCCTCAGCTTGGCTTGCCATGCAAATTGTGAGCATAAAACACAGAGCGTACACAAAACATGATTGTGTTTATGTTGCGCGGTCATGTTGATTGCATTTCATGTTGTTCATGATTATGACGATAAACAACAACAACAACAGCGAGAGCAACAATTGCTGTCAAGTCAATGAACCGCCACACAAGTGTGGAAAAAACTGCGCATGCGCAGAGATTTGCTTGATTGACTGCAGCCGCGCCTCCAAAAGCAACAATTTGCAATGCAATTTAACCAAAGCCTCGCCAGAGAGTGAGAGATAGAGATAAAAAACTGCAAAAATTAAATAAATCATAAATCGAGACACAAATAAGAGAAAAACCACAGCTCAAACGGTTTTCCCTTGGGAAATTTTCGCACAAATATTTTTGTATAAATATTTGAAATATTTCTTTTTAAGCCTTGTTTAATCAGTTAATTCGCCATTTATTTATTTTTTTCGTTTTCGAGCTCTATATAAGATTGTATTACACAAATTAATAATTATGACAAACAAAATAAAAGCAAAATTGGAATTGTATGAAAGTCATTTATTATTGTTTTTAACTGCTGCTGCGTTGAATGAATTTGCTATTAATAATTTATCTAGAAATGTTTGACTTGCATTTCTTATACTTAAATTTAAAAATAAATATTTATTGTAAATTTTTTTTTATAATATATATAAAAATATATGTATATAAGATATTTTTATTTAACTTTGAATGAATAATTATAAACTTATGTGAAGCAAATTAACTGCAAACAATATTTTCTCTAGAGTAAATAAAGATAAACATGTAAAATATTGTTCATGTTTTGTTAAACTAAATAATTTTAATTTAATAAATAGTTTTAAGTATCTTAATTGTCTTTTGGATATTTTGTTTATGAATATAAAACTCATAACAGGTCATTTTATCATTTAAATCATTTTTTGAATTTAAATTATTATTAATTATTTTAAATTATTTTATTTTCAATACTTACAAAAAATATGAAATTCAGTATGCAAAGCAAATACTTTGCACACCAAACGCCACAATCGAAGACCATTTTCGATGTTTTCGAAATTTTGGGGCTGTCTTTAATACAAACTCGAGCTGCAATTAGAAGAGGGGGAAAATGGAATGTCAGTCAGAATATATAATAGATGCATTTCATTTTAATTATATTAAGATGTTTCTGCATTCATTTCAAGTGCCACACAAACGAAAGTCTCAGGAAATGTTCGATGGAAAAGCAAATAGAAGAAAACTTTACAACTCTAGTTTTTATCAACTGAAATGTGGTTCATGTCCGTGCCTAATAAATTAACATGTGAAGCTGGCGTACAAAATTTCATATGTGAAGTAAAACAAGAAAGGCAAAATTATGACTACAAAATTAACTTTAGAATATTTTAATTAAAAGTTAATGAGTTGTAAAGCTTCTCTAATATATATTAATTGATTGCCATATCTAAATGGAAATTTAACTCATATTTCTTTCTATCTCTATCTGGGCTTCTCTTCCAGCTGCTGCCCTAGCGCGAGCTTTTTTTTTTCAGCAATTAACTTGATTAATTTTTAACGAACTCAACTAGTTTAATTAATTCTTCAGTCGCTCAATCTCGGACTTAGAGCGCTGCCTGTGACACTCTCATAAACCAAATGAACTTTCTCATTAAGAGCAGCAACTACTTTTGAGCGGTTCTGGCTTACCTACTTCCCTCTCGCTCCCTCTCCCTCGCTCTCTCTTTGTCTCTCTATGTCATTCCATATAAGCATGCTCATAGGCACTTTTCTTTTCAGCTGCCTGCGTCAGCCGCAGCAGCCGCAGCAGCCGCAGCAGCATGTTTCATATACCCTATAATCTCAAGTATGCATGGGCCATGTTGACTCTCAAGGCTCATGAATGAAGACGAGCATAAATATTTGCCCATTGCCTAATCAAATGCTTAGGCCACGCTTTAGATTAGCTAATCAGTGTACACACTCTGCCCTAGGTATACAAAAACAAGTTTTACGAACTGTATTCATCTTCTGAACAGCCCATAGAGTATCCAAGAGCTGTGCTCATTCGCCTCGAGCACTTTCAACTTGTTATAAACATGTTTTGCTGCCTTACCTAGTTCTATGCTAACGTTTATGCTGCGCAATTAACGATATTTTATTGATCGGGAAATGGCTTTAGTGAAATGTGCATGAGTGTGAAGCGTTAGCTGCGGCTGTGCGTGAAGCAGACGCCGTCAGTGCGTGAAGTTGGCAGCAGCTGAAAATTAATTTTGGCTGCGCTTCACATTTTAGCTTTAAAGCTAACAAACTGCTAGAAAATGTTGCTAATGCAGGGATTTTCATGAATTGCACAATGCATAAACGCAGTTTGTGTGTGTGTGTGCGTGTGTGTGTGTGTAAGCGCACACAAACAATGTCACGAGCTATTGATGCTAGAAAAGTAGAACACTCGGCGGCTCAGAGGCTGTGGCTGCTTCTGCTGTTGCTGCTGTTTCTGTTGTTGCCAACTGGCAAACATTTTGCTTGCCAAGTTTGGCCTAAAAGCAAGTCAGCTCCTTGCTGCCAGCACCTCCTTCTGTTACGACAGCATAATCCTTTGGCAACACACACACACACAGACATATACACATACACAAAGTGTAATCCTGTACAAGCCGAGTGCAGGTACTAAAATGCTTAAAGGTTTTATGCTGCCATACATACACAGAGAGAATGAGAGAGAGAGAGAGAGAGAGAGAGAGAGAGAGAGAGAGAGAGAGATGGAGCCACAGCCCTGATTATGACCGACAACCCAACATCCGGCCACCCACTCAACAGTTAGGCAAATTTTTCTGTCTGTGGAAAATTTGTTGGCAGCAACAAAAACGAAAACAAAAACAAAAACGAAAACAAAATAAAAACAGGCCAAGTTTTTAATTGCTTTTCTTGCCCATTGTTGAAAGCAAGCTGGGAAAACTCTCTCAGCTTTATGAATTTTGCGAACATTGTGACTGCCGACTGACATTGAGAGAACATGGCAAATAATTGATACGAAATTACAGAATACATATTCTGCATAATTAATGATAAATTAACCTAATCGCATTTCCATTTGCCTGCCATTTGCCGTTTGATAAGGGCTTTGCGGTGCGCCAGGCTTAAGCACAGACAGAGAAGCCCTCAAAGGGTTTGCCGCCCAGTGCACTATGCGGCCTCACATATGCCAGCCGAAATGGCTAAGTGCTTATCATTAGCATAGATACAGATACACTCATACACACACACACATATATAGATGTAGATATAGCTGCGTTAAATGCTTGCAATTAGCTTTGAAGTGGCTGGCGCATGCAAAATATTAGCACATTTTCCCACAGCTAATCAAAGATAGAATTCGAAACTCGAATTCCAACTCGAGGCATATTTTAATATCTATTTATCTTCAGCTCTCTCACTCTCCCAGCGCTGCCTCCATCTCTGTCTCTGTCTCTGTCTCTGTTTGCTTCTGCCTTGGCAGCTCAACTATCAAAATTGGCATACAGTTTTAATTGAGGTCCTCCGCTCTGCACTCTAATTAAGTCGCATTTTGTGCACATACTTCCAGCGTTGTTAGTTAGATAACTGTGGATACAATCTGCTGGCAAACTATATATTTATAATTCGCATATAACTGGAATACAATTCGATTTAGCTGCCGTCTACAACAATACAGCGAACGGTGCATACTGACTGCTGCATACTCGCTCAGGTCTTGGAAATGAAGTTCAAGTGCTTGGTAGGAGTGAAATATAAAACATAAGGGTCCCCTATCTTAAGATAATAGTTAATCATAACATGATATATCTTGCTTCTTATTTCAATTCGTCAAGATCTCAGGGGATTTCTAAGTTTAGTTCAAAATCAATCTATATAGAAAACTTTGAAGGAATAATAAGAATGGCTACAGATATGAGTAGATGCAGAGGTATTGACATAGAAACAAGTCTGAATATATAGAATCAGATATGTATGTATATATAATCATAGCCGGAGACTACTCACAAATATATCGATAAATAACTCCCAGCACAAACAGTGAGCCAACCCGGATATTACACGAAAGCCGATATGCTCACATCAAACATGCACGAGCACGCATAGAAATGAATTGCAAATTTGATGGCAAAAACTAGGGGAGCTATTGTTAAGCATTTGTTTATGATGTGCGCAATTAAATGCTTGCATGTAATTTAATATTTTTTTATTATTATTCGTATTTGTATTTGTATTTGACTTTGTTGTTTTCATCTTGCTATTTGCCATAGAAAGTTGTCGTACAATGCACATTTTGGGCGATGGTGGTGCAGGCGTGCGGTGGTTGGATTGAAGTGTGATTAAAATTTCTATTACAATGATGCGATGCGATGAGATGAGATTGAGAGCTGAGACTGTGGCCGAGGCTGAGAGACTTGCGCAGGTAATTTATGTGTTGTTGCGCCTCGAAATGGGTTAAAGAAAGTCGTTAGTTGTATTAATTAAAAGGCAAAAGTTAAAAGGTTTTTATTCTGCTTATTCGTTTGCAACATGCTGAAACTTCTTTGACTGTGCTTAGTACAAGTTTCTGAAGTCTAGTCTTAGACGAAAATAAATGATTTCTTTGGACGCTTTTGGACTCGTTTCGTTCACATTGACAGAGCTGAGCTGGGCTGAGGGGCTCAGTCGTACTTGTCACGTCGCACCGTCTGCTTGCCAAGAATTTAGAAATTCTATTTATTGACAATGCTTTCTACTTTGGAACGAAACTCCAATTCGTTCGGCTCTAAGCATGGCATAAGCATTGTAAAAGACCAAAGAAAATAAAAACAAACTCTCATGCTCATGAAACCAAAAGTGCTTGCAGCCTCTTTTCCAGCTCTTCCATCGGCGGCTTCTGCTCATCTTCAGCGTGAGAAAGATATATGTACATATATGTTTCTTTTGCGCTGCTTCTCTGCTGCTCTTTGGGTGGCTTGTGCCTGGCAATTAAATGATTTACTTTATAATGAGACTTAATTGGGTCAGCAGGGTCTGCTCATGATACCTGCCGCCGCCTGTCTATCTGCCCTTCCGTTCCCACACACTATGTAATTGCCACAAAATCTGCACCGTTAAATGCAGTTGGCTTGGGATAATCCCCGCGCCCCCCTACTCCACTCCACTGCACTGCACTCCACTCACTCCTAATTAACATATATCATACTCAACTACTTCATTTAGTTGGCAATTGCAGGCATGTGGGAACTGCTAGTGCCTTATATAAGAACAAAAAACCAGAGCTGCCTCTATGCATATGTTCGAGTCTCTGTGAACGGAGCAAATAAGAGAGAAGAGAACTTGGGAGAGCTAATTAAAAGTTTTGCTTTATGCGGCGAACTTGTTGGGGCACATCCGAATGCATATAATTATCTAATATATGTATAGGAGAGCTGATTGTGAATGAAGCACTGAATGAATCGCTGTATGAGGGTCAGATTGATGCGCTGATTGAAAGACAAACTGAGTTGAGATTGACTAAATGATTGCATGACACAGGGTGGTTAATTGAATGACTGACTTGATGAAACTACTTGACTGAATGATGGAATAGCCAACTCACAGACTGAGTGAATGATTGAAGACCTTACTGATCTTAAGAAATACTCATTGTCTCAGTGCTTGATTGATTGACTGGAACCCAAACTGACTGAAAGACTTCCTAATAAGGATTGACCGTGAATAATCAAACAGCTGAATGACAGATTAAGTAGATGAATGATTGATTTAATGGCACTAAATGACTGACTGAGTGATTTGCCAACCCAGACGCCGCCTGACTAAATGAAGAAGAACTCACCATGGCTGACTGTTGTAAGCTGGATTGATTGTCTAATTGGCACTGATTCATTCGCCTTCTGATGATTATCAGCTCAAACAAGCATTGACTGGGCAAGGGCTAAACTTTTCTGAAGATATTATAACAATCATGCTTTCAATTTGCCATGCATTCATTACGGCCCCAGCAACGCCGGATAAACTTCTTCAATGTATGCGAAAACTTTAGCATGAAAACAAAACTTATCTGGATGGCAGCCAAAATGGAATTAATTTTCATAAATTTCATGCAAGGCAGTTTTTGCTTATCTTTGAATCAAAATTAGCTGCAAAAATATCTTTGACAAAATACAATTTGTTTTTTATCATATTGAGCCAGGCATAAAATTGACTAAAACACGTAGCCCTGTGCTTGTGTGCGTGTGTGTGTGTGTATTTGTGTGTTTAGACTTTAAGATGTTTGTTTCAATATGCCAAAGTTGAAAACCTAAAAGTGATTGCCTGCTGCGGTGTCGTCACAGCGGAGGCTGTTGCAAGAATTCCCCAATTAAAAATGCGGCATTTGGCTCCAACCCGTATTCCAAAGCCCAAAACTCAACCGACTGGTATTAAAGCCATTTAAATCAGGCAACTTCGAGGGCTCCACGTATTTATTTAAGGTGGTCTCTGTTGCCGCACGGGCCGCATAATCAATTTATTTATAAATATAAAGCGAGCTGTGTCTCGCCTAATTAATGCAAATGCAAAATGCGAAATAAGCCGTGCAAAAATTGAGTAAAATAAAGGTAAACGACTGCATAATACTGTATGAAAATATATATAGGTATATATATTTTTTATTTTGTTAAAAAACTACTGCAAGTTGGGCATATTACTTGAAGGTCTCTTTGTAAGTCGGGTCAAAAAGCGACAAAACTTCTAGGACCTAGCTTTCATATCAAGAATCGTCTAGTTGACATATATAGTTTATCTATATGACAATATCAAGTCTTTACTCATCCACAAATGCACAGTAAATCGAAAACAGTGCAAAACCAATATACCCGTTCACTTCATGAGCCGGCATCAGCATCAGTTTTATTTACGCTGCGGCTCGTTAGCTCTTTTGCATAAAATCATATTTTTAGCTGCATAAAATTGCAAAAATATTTGAGCTTCAGTTTTGTGTCACCCTGAAAAGGATGGCACTGAAACGGCTTTAACTAAATGTGAATTTGACAAAATTTAATGCCGTCTTTAAAGCAATTGTTAAATTCAAATGTAATTTTGTTTAATTTTTGTCTCTTTGTTGCCTGCCTAATGTCATTCAACTTGTGCAGTTGACAAATTGTTGTTGCTGTTGTTGTTGTCGTTGTTAGTTGTCTGCACGCTTATATAACACTCGGTTAGGCACCAAGTTAATTGACATAATTGAAGGTGCTCCGGCACGAGTTTGCATCTAAGGTCTGCCCAAGGCGCTTTGCGTCTATCTTTGCGTTTTTGGGTCAATGGTCGAGAGAGGCTCGCAAGAGGTTTGCTCTGTTTGCCATTCGCTTGTCACACGCCAGAAGACGAACAACAAAATATGAAAGCAAACGTGAAGCCGAGCAAATTTTAACACCTGACACTCGACAGTCTCCAGCTCCAACTCTAGCTCCAGCTCCAACTCGAACAGTCTGTGCTCTGGACCGTGGCATGTGCCCAAATGCGCAGACAACGCCCCAGCCATGATTACGAGACCAAACACAGCCAGAGTCATCTGTCGCATGGACAGACAGAAGCCGAATTGAAATATGGCTGGCAGCCGTGCAAACGGCTGGGCGGGCTGCCAAGCCATGTAGGCAGCCAGTCAGGCAGGCAGTCAGTCTGTCTGTCTGTCCGCGAGAGAGACACAAATCGAGCTATTTAGCAACGCAGTGCGAGATTTTTTCGGGTAACTAGTTTTTATGTTTTTGGTACACAGCATTTTCAGCAGGGGTATTCCCGACTACTGCTGCTGCTACTGTGCTGAATAATTAAATTGTAATGTGACTTTGATTAATGATTGAATAAATGGAATTCGGGTCATTGAAGAGAGTGTAGAGTGTAGAGCATTAATCAACTAAGAGAAGGTGTGAGGTAATGCAAAGTCTTTGCTTAGCATTATGTCTACTTATTTGATATAGATATAAATATAGACGCTGCAGACTGTAGACGATTCACATTTGAGCTACTCCGCTGGACTAGAGCAGTTTGTTTTTCTTTAAACAGCTGGATTAGCTGGATGATACGAATGATAATAAAATAAAAATTAATTAGAATTCAGGGCACGAACCGGCTTAGATTAAAACCAGTTTGCAGCCTAGTGAATGAGACATTGTACTCGTAGAAGTAAAAGTATAAGTCGATTTCTAATAAGAAATATAAGTAAAAGTTGAGCTGGAGCTGGTAGAAGTAGAAGTAGAAGTAGAAGTAGAAGTAGAAGTAGAAGTAGAAGTAGAAGTAGAAGTAGAAGTAGAAGTAGAAGTAGAAGTAGAAGTAGAAGTAGAGTAGAAGTAGAAGTAGAAGTAGAAGTAGAAGTAGAAGTAGAAGTAGAAGTAGAAGTAGAAGTAGAAGTAGAAGTAGAAGTAGAAGTAGAAGTAGAAGTAGAAGTAGAAGTAGAAGTAGAAGTAGAAGTAGAAGTAGAAGTAGAAGTAGAAGTAGAAGTAGAAGTAGAAGTAGAAGTAGAAGTAGAAGTAGAAGTAGAAGTAGAAGTAGAAGTAGAAGTAGAAGTAGAAGTAGAAGTAGAAGTAGAAGTAGAAGTAGAAGTAGAAGTAGAAGTAGAAGTAGAAGTAGAAGTAGAAGTAGAAGTAGAAGTAGAAGTAGAAGTAGAAGTAGAAGTAGAAGTAGAAGTAGAATAGTAGAAGTAGAAGTAGAAGTAGACTCACCAAAAAAATAATACTAATATTGAGTTAATTTAATGAGTATCTTTCAGTTCATCAGTACGCACACTGCACATAGTTGGTAACAAAACATTCATAGAGCTGCTGGCTCATCAAAATTTTAACATGATTTTGGGTTTGGGGTGTACGGGTCGAGCATTAAATTGGTCAAGAAATAAAAGTCGCGCGTCAACGTCACAGACAATGACCCAAATTTGGGTAAAATTGCAAAGCAAATATCAAATTTTTTGGAGCTGTCAATAAAAGTTTTATACAAGTGTTACAAAAATAAGCAAATATATGTTTATTTAGATATGCACTCGAGCTCAATTTATTTCTAAATATACCTAATTTTTATTTTTCATTTGCATGAAAAGTGAAAACTTTAGAACTAGACTTTGTTGGGCTGTGATTGCTCATTGCCCATTGCTCATTGCTCATTGCTCTAGTTAATATTTCTGGTTAATGTTCCCGTTGTTGTTGTTGTTGCTGAACGAGTTATGCCGCCTGCCATAAGCTCTCAACATTGTTGACATACTTCCATACATTTATTTCACTTAAAACACAAAAACAAGAACAAATATACAGAAAGACGAAGCAGCAGCAGCGAATGCTTATGTCAGTCGCATCGTACTTTATATTTTTTATTTTTCGTGTCACATTTTTCACTTTTCATCAATAAAAATGAGCCTCTTTACGCATTGTCTGTGCAGCATATAATGAAGGTGAATGAACAATTTGGTTGAGTGCCAAGCGAGAACGTAAACGAGAGAGAGAGAGAAAGAGAGAGAGGGAGAGAGGCAGAGTGGGAGTGGGAGTGGGAGTGGGAGTGGGAGGGTACTGCATGTACAGATACCCTGTGAAAAGCTCTTGAGATGTCAACAGACAACGCATAAAGAGGTTTGCTGCTGCAGGAGCATCAGATACCCTATGAATTCTCTGATTGAAATGGTGAATACCCTAGAAAGACTGCGGATATAACCTGTGAGAAGCTCCGTGATATTAAGAGATACGAAAGATGTTAGCAGAAGCCTTTTGAAAGGTCTTTACATGCTCAGAGATATCCTGCATTTTCTTTTTATGAAGATATAACGAACTTTTCGGATCAATTCCCTAGAAATACTTCTTATGCAAACGAATACGCTTTAAGGACTTATCCAACGATTTCTTAGATTGCTAGAATAGATCTTCCTCTGCTAGCAGATCCGTATCTTCCTTATAATCTTGAGATGCTAGATACTATGTGACAGCTCTTTAGATACCCACACACTACTATAGACTATCACTAAGCAGCACTTTAGTCACTAATGGATACCCTTTAAATGGATCTTCATTAGGCACAAAAAACAAAGCTTTGTTTGGCTGCCTCTGAAATGTGTAAATAAGTTGGATGAGCGTGCAGCAATTGAGTTGAGTAAATTACGCATACGCCGTGTGAGCCACACACATAAAAAAAATGAGAGCAACGCAACTGTGAAGCATTTCTAATGAGGCAATGAAGCAACTGCAGCAACTACAGCCACCACACCAGCAACTGCAACAGCAACTAACAACGCCCTCTGTCACCACAGTTCACAGCAGATGCAAATAAATTTCCATTAAAGTTACAGCTGACCCTCGCACCGCTCCCACTCCCGATCCCACTCGAGAGTGATTGAAGAGGTTTTCTTTTTTTGTCGAGTACATAGAGCCTATACGGGCATCTACGCGCAAAGGTGCCCACACGTACATCATTTTAGATCATTTACATTTTGAGTCATGCGGCAGCAACAACAGCAGCAACAACAATAACAGGAAAAGCAACTACAGCAATGAGCGCAACGCAGCTGCGGGTCGCAGAGAGTGAAATATTCACACATTAATTTCTATAAAAACTCTCGCATTTAATTTGCGCCCAGCTGCAGTTCGTGTGTATCTGTCAGATACTTTGCACTCGCCTGTGTGTATCCGACAGATACATTCGCCAGCCAATTGGTTAGGCCTCTGGCTGCCGCCTTGGGATAATATTCGCTTATGATTATTGAACTTTCTTTTAAGCATTTTGGGGCGTAGTTCAATGCGCTTTCAGCTTATTTCTCTTGCGGCTGGGTAACTTTCACGTACGGCAAACCTTTTGACTGGCTTCCCTCTGGCCTTTTCGGCTAGGCGATATGTGTCAATGCGTTGCTGCAAATGTTGGCCAATTAGTTTTGGCACCCGAAAATGTTGCAATATTTTACACTCGCCGCGTCTGGGAAATGCAGCTGGAAAAATTGTGAACGTGAAGTGTTGCAGTTGCACAGTGGGGCCATGCGGGCAAAAGGCGTGGCAGAAAATCAATAAATGCTATTTAGATCAATTGCATCAGAGCTTTGAAATTTTGCTCCAAAATGTGTGCAACTTCTCCACTGTGCGACGCACCATATCAAAAGCCAGTTGCTGCTGTTGCAGCTAGTTGCTGCTGTTGCAACCAGCATGAAACATTGCCGGGCGTTGCCAAGACACACACACACACGCACGCGCATGCACACAAACATCAAAAGTTTCTGCTGCAAATTTATGTGGGAGATTTTGAGACGGCAAAACTTGACTAAAACTTCCTGCTTTTTTTTTAGAAGGCTTAGATCTATATAGATAAGCTAATAGACAACTATAAAGTTCTTTTAATGCACAAATAAAGTTTTACGAAGTTGAATGCACTTGCTGCAAGTGCAACAGCTTTTTGCACTCACTGTAAGTATTACATCAGCTTGCAAATATGTGGAAAAACCTGAGCCAACTGAGCCACACATGCGCAGTCGCTAGCAGCAGCAGCAGCAGCAGCAGCAGCAGCAACAACAAACTGAAAATAGGGCTTAAGGGTGACCAGTTGTTTCTTTCAATTTATTTTTTTTGGGCTTTAGGCCAGCTTTGTCCGTCTCGTTGTCTTTCGGCTGTGATTAAAAACTAAAAGCCAAATTAATATGCACTGTTGCAGCAGTCGCCCATTCGGACTTTCACTTTTTGTGTTTTCATTTACAGAAACAACAAACAAACAACGAGTAAAAAGAAGACAACAAAAAAAGGTAAACTGAAAATACTGTGTAATCTATGCCCATGCTTAAAGTCAATTTCAATTGCAGTTTATAATTTTTACTTTTCGGAGTTTAAGCCCACAAATTGAGACATATTTTCCGAGTCTTGTTGAACTGATTGAGCATCGCAGTTAATTGCTGTCGCCAGTCACCTGTCTGTGCTACCTGATGGGCTGCCGCAACAAAGACTGCAGTTACGCACACTCAGTTGCGCAATCGGCCATGTTTTAAGCCATTTCTTTGTGTTGCCTTTATTTTGTATTTTGTATTTTTTTTTTTCATGCGAAAGTAAATATTTTTTATATTTTGTGCCACTTCCTGTTTTTGGGTGCCTTTAGTTGTTACAGTGGTTTGATTCATTAATCAAGCGTTTGACAGCGCGCATTAAAGAGGGCACTAAACGATGCCCAGCACCTGCTACCCGCCACACACCTGATCTGCTCTGCAGTTACCTCACGAAACGGCACCCGAAAAGAAAATTGAACTAACATTTACTTCTCTTGGCTGGCTTGTAAATTGACCACAGGCCACTGCGCCCCAAGTTGTGTTCGATTATAATCTATTTAAGCTGCAGCCTAAGTCATTTGCGCATTTAATTTTCCCTCAGCGCAGACGGAATTTTAATTCTAATTTATAATAGTAAAACTTTCATTAGCTTGAATTGATTATGAAGAAATTGAAATTGAATTTAAGGTTTGTTGTGATAGTAGAAAATAGCTGATATATCGCATAGAATATAAGCATATATACTTTTATATAGATCTGCTAGTGCTGCCTCACTCGACTCTCATAAAGCTCAGCCCAGCAGCTAGAAAGTTATTTTTTTTTTATTATATCTAATTTATGGGATGTAAGTAATGTGAATAATGTTTGCATGGATGCCTTTGAGCATATGTACATATATGTACTTAAGTGATATATAGAGATGCATGAGTGTATGACAAACATCTGAGTCTGAGTCTGAGTCTGTCACTTTATAGGAAATTTAAGGTTTATATGCATGTATTGTGGGTATGCATGTCTGCATATATATATGTATATGTACATGCATGCATGTATGCATGCCTGTTGGAATTTTAACTAATGTATGTTTAAAGTTAAATAAGTTGCCTTTCCAAATGAAAGTAATGCATGCATACATGATGCATGCATGTATGAGTAGATTTGCATGTACGTATATGCTATAGGAATGTATGTTCAGATGTAAGCACTGACTAGAATACATATATTTCCATAATCAGCAGAAAAATCCAGACTTTCTATGCAATTCTCATAAGTTGAAGTTAGCTAGTTTAACACTTTCACAACACTTAATTGAATTAAGTTTGTGCTTTAAGACAATGGGCTGTCAAGTGAAACGTTTAGAGACTGGTCATTTAGGGATTTGCCATGGCTGCAACAATGACAACAAAGGCTAATCTAATCGAATGTGACGCTGTGGCAACTCCTAAGCCACAAAGACAACAGCAGAGACAACGAGAGAGAGAGAGAGAGAGAGGAACAGGGAGAGAGCGACTGCCAGAGTGATTAGGCGAATGGCTTAGGCCCTGGGGTCGTAGCTAGAGCTGGAGAACGAATTGCAACAGTTAAGTGCAGCGTATTCGATTTCCGCTAAATGCACTGCGCTGGCTCCAAGGAAATAGAAATATCTATGGGCAAAAGAGATCTAATGGACTCGCCGTAGTTACAATGAAATGTAGACCCATGATTTGTGCACAATTAAGAATGGGAAGTTAGGTAAGAGCTGGTGAGAACTTCAAGCACACACACACGCACTCTGATAGCTCTCTGTGTGCTCTGCCTGTGCGGGTCTTCCTGCAGACAGAGGCTTGATTTTTAATTACTGACCAGAGCACTGAACTTGGGGCAAACACATGGCAATTGGCAGCGACTGCCGCTGTGGTAATTGAAGCAAACTCTGTAATTTTAGCTGACTGTGAGAAATGCCAGTGGGCGGCGGCGATTGCCGAGGGGCGTGGCGTGTTAAGCTTAGCTTAGCTGGGTGTGAAAGTAGCAAAGAGTTAGGGCAACTAGTTCGAATTACCATAAAATATGCAATGCGCAACACGCATCGTGACCGTAACCCAGGCGCTGCCCGCCCGAATGCAGATACATTTCGAGCAGATACGTTTCTACAGATACCACAGAGTTGATCACCTTGAGTTCGTGCCGCAGCATATTTCATGTCAGTTTTATTAGCGCCGAGCGGCCATTGTCTGCCTGTATATGTCATATCAAATTTTGAAACTTTGCGAAGCGCTCGTACTGAAGAAGTTTATCCAATTGCGTTTAAATAAAATAAACTTTTAAAAGTTTCTTTTAAGTGGGTCAACAGTGCAAAGTGTCGCCAATTTGGCTCTAAGATTTGTATTTTTTTTTTCTTGATTTTTTGGCTGCCTTTTAACGGCGAATTCAAGTGCCGCCCCTCGGCAAGCGGGCAGACAGGCTGAGTCAGGTGGCGCCCTCTGGCGACCAATGCGACTTCCTTTCGCTTCGCTGCGGCTGCTTTTATGCGATTCCCTCTATCTATATCGCTGTCTCGCTCGCTCGCTATACTAATTGAATTATGTTGCAGGTTTGAGTCTGAGCCCTGACTTCATGCTTGATGTGTTCTTCTTGCGGCTTGCAACAGCCTTTATGCGGATGTTTGGTAACTGAATTACGAACGAAAAACTTTGTCTACTTGATTGGCAACACTTTATACATACATATATCGACTGAGCTGTTTTACCACTCACAGAACAATTATTTATGCCTAGATATATGTTTCTATTGCACAGCTGTGTTATCTGTTAATTATTTATTATTGTTATTTCTTGTATGCGCCAGCTTTGTTCTGCAACTGCTTTGAAGCCACGTTTCGATTGTTTAATCAATTAAAATCTGATTCTAAAGCCTTTGTCTTTCTAAAGCGCCAGTTTAATCAGCAGTTGATAGCGCTGATTAATAAATGTGACTAAATGCTGTCCATTTAATACGGCTACAGAGAAAGGAACTACAAAATTTTACAATATAACTATTTACAAAGAATATTTCATAATATTATTGGATTAATAATAGTATGTCAAATATTTACGATACCTCTTAGCTGGTCTTTCACTTCACAGCGTACCACTACGTCCACACAATTTTGCATACCGTTTAACTAGCTAATTGCAAATGGAGCAAAATAAAGGGAGTCCACAAATCTTGCAAAATTCAGCACAAAAGCGAGATAATAACAAACACAAAACAAAAACGAATTTGCCGATTCTCGCTTTTTTTCTCTGCTGTCCCCTGCTTTCTGTTGCTTTTCAATAAACAATTTGAATTGCTTTAATGATTTTTCCTGTTTGATAAACTCGTTCGCAGCAGCAGCAGCAGCAGCCGAGCTGAGAGTTAGCAAGAACGAGAGCGAGAGCGAAAGAGACAGAGCACGAGTTTCAAGATCAAAAAGCGAATGGCTACAAATGCGCAAAGAACGATACGAAATTGCAAGCAAGACATACAAAACGAGTAACAACAACAACAACTGCAAATGGGCTACGAAAGTATTTGCAAGCCTTTCACTGCACCCAAAAAAAAAAAAAAAACAACACAGTCAAAAACGAAGAGCAGAAGAAGAGATAAAATATTGTGAAGACCGCAAAGAAATGACGCGTAAATGACAATTGAAAAGTGGCACAAGTTGCAACGGTAAATAAAGGAGAGGGAGAGAGAGAGAGATGTTAAAGCAGAAGGAGTTGGGCACATTCACACACACACACACGGCCAGCATAGACGAAAGGGGGAGGCAGCAGCATTCAGCAATCGGAGAAGAGCTAGAAGGCAACGACGCAAAAGCGTGTGCGTATCCACCACTGAGCCTTGGGTTGGGCATTGGGGTGGCTGCTCTGGGTGTGGGCGATTCAAGTGGGTGGCTGGGTGTCAGCTGCTGAGCAGCAGCAGCATCAGCAGCAGAAGCAAACTCTCTGTCGCTGCTTGCTCTGCTCTTTTGATTTATGCATGCTCACACAAACACACACACACACGTAGGCGAAAATATATTTGTATGTATGACTGTAAAACTAAAAGTCAAGCTTACCTGAAAAGTTCTTAGCACGCGTTTGGTAGCGAGCTTATGGAATATTAAAAAGAGGATGCGTGAAGCGACGAAGGTCCTGTTGATGTGTTTGCTGCAATGATTGTGGGAAATTTAGAGCATTTTATTTTGTATACATTTATGCATATACATATGTATGTATGTTTTCTTATTCTCATGCATTGTGTAGACAGCTGAAAATATTGTATTCTGTTTCTGTTAAACTTAGCCAACAATTTATTGTTAAGTTTTTTGCTTTAGTTTTTCGTATTGATATCAATTTATGTTACACTTATTACTTAGAATATTTATTGAAATTAAAAATTAATTTTCATTGATGGTTTCTGCTCAGTTTTGTTATGGCTGCTTTAACTGGGATCTGTTTTGATTGAGCGCGCGCAAAAAATTATACACAAAATCAGCAGCACACACACACTCACACACACCTACACACACATAAACAGAGTTGGAGGCGCATAGGCACCCAGAAGAGACGCACCGAAAGCTTGGACGCAGCGTATGCTGGAGGCTGAGAGCAAAGTAACAGCCAACTCCCGCTTGAGCGATTCCAGGCAGGCTCACACACACAAACTCACTCACTCACGCAGAGACGCAACTGCGATGACAGCAATAAAAACAACAATTCCGACCACGACAACAACTACGACCGACGGCTGCAAACTGCGATGCTCGCTTTCAATATAGCCCCGATACGAATCTGTGAGCGCAAGCAACACTATGTCAACTGTTTGGCCCGTGCACGCGAACTGAAACTGAAGTGCCCAACATCAGAGCTGGAGAGCTGGAGCTCAAAAGCACAAGCTCAAAGAGCTGAACGCAGAGGCGCAGACAGCAAGTTTATAGAAGGGGCTCTAAAGAAAATGTTGAAGAGAAACAGATGCGAAAATGCCGGTTAACTAGGGTCAAATATAATTGGATTTAGCTTAAAACATTCTCTTACACTAATAGTTTTGATATATTCAACTAATTACTGCTTATTACAGAAACAAAACAAAAACCCTCCCTGTGTGCGCCAATGGCCCTCTGCACGGCCACATGCATATAAATAGCAGGTTGGGCCAGCTGAAAGCTTCTAAGCAGCGAAACAACAATAAGCGCGTTCAGCGCTTGCAACGGCGAGCTTTCGAGGTGAGAGCGCTGGTCAGAGAGCTTTCAAGAATTGCTTGCGGTGAATTGACTAGACAATAGCGTTGCCAGAGCGTTGTTGACAATGACAGTTACAAAAACATTTTTGAATGTGTATGTAAAAAGCTTTTCAAGAAAATTTTTAAGCAAAACAACTTGGGAGCATTTAATCAACAAAATAAATACATTGAGATTAAATAATTTAGCAAAATATTAAATAACTTAGAAATAAAATGAATCCGTCGGATTGCTTTGCAGGTGCGGTACAAGATTTTCTTATATGCATTACAGTGCATAAGGCGGCAGAGACGGGCGTGCCCAACGGAGAGCTGTACGTGAAAATCTGCTTAGATAAAATGACCAAAAATACGAAAACTCAAACAAACTCAGAAAATCCATTCTTCAATGAGGTGAGTATGATAAATAAATACGCTTAATCATAATGCACATCTCTTTCAGTACTTTGTGTTTGAGTTCCACTGTACGCTAGCAGAGCTATTGCGTCTGACTGTGCTCTTTGAACTGAAAAAGTACAAGATGTACAAGAAGAACGCGAACATTGGTGAGCTTATGATTGATTTGCATAGCGTGTGGAATCAGCCCAATCACTGCTACTTCAAGCGATGGGGTCGACTCGAGACGCCCCTGGGGGAGCATCCCTTCAAGGGAGGCGAGCGCGAATCCTGCGGCTATCTGCAAATCGACTTGGCCATTGTCTCGCAGCACAGCGCTGTGAAGCCAACTCTAACTGCAGATGAGCCTGAGGAGCTGACCAAATGGCCAACGCATCATGACTTTGACGATATCAAGAGGTAAGGAATCTAGGTATCAACACTTTCTGCTTAATAAGTCCGTATAGCAATCTCTTAGAGGACGTCGACTCGGATACCCTGAGAAACATTCGCTACTTCATCAGCTTCTATCGTGGAATCTTCACGAAGCATAGTAACTACATGATACAACTATCGTTTGCTGGCTTCAAAGTATTTGCATTACTACTGACTTTAGTTTTCGTTTTGAGTAAAGTCCAGTTTCCATCCTTTAAAGGGCAAAACGTCTGTGCAGAAGAACACAATGACACCGGTGTGGAATCAGGAGATTAGCTTTGCATGGGTCTTTCCCTCTCTGGCCCAACGATTTCTCATCTTATTTATGATGCAGGAGCATATGCAATGGAAATGCATAGCGCAATATGATTTGTCTTTCGATGAAATTGCCTTTGAAGGTAAGCTTGGAAATTATGACTTCAAATACTTAAAAGGGATCTCCATTCGCCCTTTTATATATTTTTATATTTCGGTAGACAAGCCATCGTTTGGACCAACTTATTTGCATTTGTATGATCCCATCTATCCGTCGAACTATGTGGGTCGCGTTTTGTTGGAGTTGCGTTCTGAAACTCTGCAGGAAGGTCATCCTACGCATGTTTTGATTAACGAATCGGTGTCTCCTCCAGGCAACTGGTCAGACCAGTCGTTTGTTGTGGAGTTCCTGCCTATTCTCGGAGATTATATACCCAGCAACTCACAGCAGTATAAATTTGCTGTCCAGCTTGCGGAGTTTTACTCAAATGAGCTGGAGGGCCCTTTGACGACGCCATCGGGCAAATTGCGTTCACAAATGAAATCCTTTCGCCGGGAAGCGCCTTATCAATCTTGTCTGTTCCGGGTCCACCTGCCCGATAATCGCATCAAATTTGAAGCGGATTTCTTTATGATTGATATAGCCAACTATATGGTAAGGCCCATGTGATAAGTGTTAGCCCGCCGCCTTAATCCTCTCCTTCTTAGCGCTCTGAGCTGGCCACCTTTACGATCTTTCAGCTCAAGTTCCCCAATCACATGCAACATCAGGCCAAATGCCTGAAGTCCATTATCCACAGCATTGTTTCCAAAATCGAAGAAAGCGTGAGTCTGCATCGCTTTGACTACGATATGGGGGAGGAGAGCACCACCTGGGATTTGAACAGACAGCAATACGTGCTGTCTTACTTCAGAAAGGTGCCCAAGGAGCTGCGCTCGTTGCGACAGAGACTGAAGTCGAGGTACTCCTCGAATATGGATTCCACCATAATGGACATAGTTAACGAACTGCATCGTGTAATTGGGGAAATCAATTCGCTGTCTAATTTAATGCACGTGCAGGACGACTGGCCGGAGCTGCTGCTCACCCTGAGTGCAGGCGGCAAGCAGATTGGCTTCTGTCACCTGAATGCCAAACACTTTCTGTGTCTGCAACAGAGGCCAATCAACCAGGCGAGCAATCATTGCTGGCGCATGAAGAGCTTCCTCTTCAAGAGCAGCAGCTGTCCGCACACCTGCTCCAATTGTGGCTGCAATGCTGGCCTCGTTCTCGGCTGTATCTCCATAGTGCTCGAGAGTGAACGGCACGAGTTCCTGTCCCGCATTGCGGGCGAGTGGTCCACGCCCACGCCCTACACTTGGCTGCCGAATGTGGCGCAGACATTCTTCCGCTGTCATATCTATGTGCACCAGGCGAAGGTGCGACCGGGCAGCGACAATAAGGTCGAGTGCGATGGATATGTGCGCGTTATCTTTGCATCGCAGGCAGCTGAGACGGGCACAGCTAGGAGCGTCTGTTCGCCCATCTGGGATGCTGTGATCACCGTCAATGGGCTGTCCCTGCCGGGTGGCGTCAACTGGTATCTGCAGAACCCGCCGCAGCTCGGCTTGGAGCTCTTCAACTGCCAGCAGGAGACGGTGGGCAGTGGACAGATCAAGTCAAGTGTCATCACAGCGGACCTGAGCGAGGAGAGCAGCCGCGGCGATGAAAGCAAGTATTTGGCTAAAGGTACACTGCAGCGGCTGAGCAAGTTGAGGAATGTCAGTCCGCCTCCGCTTAAGTGGGTTTCCATAGCCAAGAATGGAAGGGTACAGGCCGAACTGTTAATGTCGGTGGAATTGAAGCAGCAGCTGGGCGATACGCAGATCTTTGAGGATAAGGAGCCACAGCTGACAACAGGCATACCTCTGTCTATACGACCCAATATGCTCAACTATGTGTAAGTCTTACTTGCATTTCTTAATTATAAAGTTCCCTCTAATAGCCAAGGAATTAGACTCGAGGTTATTTTTGTTGGACTGCGCAACTATTCTAAAGTGGGCATGTGCACGGCGGGCAAGCGACGTGCCAAGGTCATCATGGCCGATCTGGTCTTGACTAGTGGACTCTCTACCTCGCGGGTGAGGAACAGCATCAACTTCCTGGTTGCTTATGCTTCCGGCGTGGTGGTATGTAGCCTCACACTCACTTAAAATGATCTCTGTTAGCTACTTGGAACCTTGCAGAGCCTGCCCGATCAGCAGGAGTACTGGCCGGCTATAATAGCCACGGATGTGCTGGCCAGCAGCTTCTCCCATGAGTCTACCTTAGGCGCCGCTCTAATACCCCCCTCGCCGAACTTTCTGCAAAAGGATCGATCGAGCAAATGCATGCGAAAGCCGGTCGAAAGCTCCGTTCCCAATTCAGTAATTGTTATAAATCAGGACGAAACGACCGAGGACGACGACAGACATATTCCAGAGGAGAAGGGGCCCTTGTTCTGGAAGCGTCTGAAGATCATGTTGGGCCTACGAACCGCCGCCTATGCCAACCAGAATCTACTTAGACTAGGCGATTGCAGGGACTTGACTGAAGTAGTGGATAGCCGGTTCACGTGGTGGACCAAGTTCTACAATTCCATGTGGATTGGAGGCGACGATGGCTTGCATAAGTGCAAACATAAACTGGTCATCTACAGTTCAGAGCTCGAGAAGCAGCCCCAGTTCAGTTACTTTCAAGATTGGGCAGTGCCCGTGCCCCTGGTGCATGGCGTCAAGATGAAGAAGCATGGACCACCTAAAGAGGACGTCTATGCCACACTGAAGCTGCAGATTAAGCTGACGCCCTGTGAGGGCGCGAACACTGAGGATGGAGTTGGCGATGGGAATGCGCTGCTGCCACTGCCGGCTGCTCTAAGTCCGCGTGAACAGAGCCTAATCAAATCGCTGACCGATGTTGTCAAGCTGATAGTCAGGGTTTACGTAGTGCAGGGTCTCCAAATCAGGCCTAGAGATTGGTTCTCCGACTCGGATACGTATGTGCGCCTCACACTGGGCGGCAAGATGATCTCGGATCGTGCCAACTATGTGCCCAACCAGAGTAATCCCATCTTCGGACGTTTCTTCGAGCTGAGCACAACGCTGCCCGCCGATCCCATACTGGAGCTGGCGCTGTTCGATCATGACAAGCGCAAAGACGGAATTATTGGCTACACTCAAATCGATCTGGAGGACCGCTGGCACAGCAAGCATCGCGCCACAGTGGGCATTCCCCAGGAGTACTCACGCTTAGGCTACAACCAGTGGAGGGATCCTCTGCTGCCCTCCCAGCTGCTTGCCGACCTCTGCCAGCAGCGAGGCATTCCGCCTCCCTACTACTATGGCAATGTCATCGAGGTGGATGGCACGCTCTTGGGCGATGAGACCGTCATTTCAAAATGTGAGTACTTCAGCTAAAGTCTAGACCTGAACTAATTTGCTTGCCCACAGCGGAGGAGCTGAAGGAGCGATTGAGTCTGACGGCCCTCAATAATCTGGATAGGCTGCCATCCTTTGGCTACAAACTGGTGCCGGAGCATGTCGAGACGCGTTCCTTATATACCGACGACAGCCCAGGAGTCCTACAGGTGACTACACATGGTCAAATAGGGTATATCCTACAGGGTATATCCAGTTGCATACAGCAAAGGAATTACATTCGCTTTTCCGTCTTCCTTTTTCAGGGCAAAATCCAAATGTGGTTAGAGCTGTATGAGACGAGCATGTTTTTGCCAACGCCCGTGGACATTACGCCCGTGGCCCCCTATGACTATGAGGTGCGTGTTGTGGTCAAAAGTTTGCGCGATATTCAGTTTGGAGATAAAAACATTTTCGGCAAATTAATGAGCGATATTTATGTGATTGGGTAAGCGCTGCCAGAGGGGAAAGTTGAGGGGAATGTAGAGAGGGTAGCGAGGGGCATGGGGCGTGGGGCGTGGGGCCTGTGGCTAGGGGTTCGCATAGTGTAAACGATATTCAATTAAGCGCATTTTGCATTTTCGTGCTCCTTTTTGGCAGCTGGTGCCAGGACTCGGGCAAGTACCAGTCGACGGATATACATTACCGTTCATTTGCTGGCGAGGCTGCATTTAATTGGCGGATGATATTCCAAATGAAATACTCGCCCAACGAGGACATGGTAGGTGCCCTAGCCTCGCCTAATTGGCAGCTGTAAAACAATATTAAGAGCATAAATAATGAAGCAACTCATTAAATCTGCTCCGCAGATGGTCATCAGGCGCAAGGGCGGGCTGCAGGGCGAGGAAATCGAAATCAAGAAGCCACCGTTAATCTATTTTCAGGTCTGGGATAAGGATGTCCTCAGTAAAGACGAGTTCTTGGGTGCCCTGGAGCTAAATTTATCTGATCTACCGTTGCCCTATTCGTCCGAGAGACGCTGTAAACCCTTTCCCAATTCCCATCAGCGCATCAATCTCTTCAATAGAAGAAACGTTGAGGGCTGGTTTCCTCTAGTCGATGGTCTAATATCGAAGGATGGAGTACCCGTGCACAGGACGATCACAGTGCGTATATTTCAGATGATATCTGAGTACTAAAAGTTGTTCCATCTGTGGCTTCTTACCCCTCTTGGACCTATGGCATATGCTATCCCGAGAGATATTTCCTCTCTTTAACGCTAATTACTCCTAAAATTCTAGGGCAAAGCACAGTTGCAATTGGAAATCTTAACGGAGCCAGAGGCATCCAATGCACCCGCTGGCCTGGGTCATCAGCCTCCCATGGCACTGGAGCCACCCAAGTAGGTCTTCGAACTCGTTTTCACAGTTTTCATCGCACTTACTGGAATTCCCTTTACAGTCGTCCCAAGACATCGTTTAATCCTCTGACGCATCCCTTCAAGTCCGCCCATCTCATTCTGTGGCCCGTCATACGCAAATATGTTTACATTGGCATCCTATTGCTGTGCATTGGGCTGGGCTTGACTTTGTTCTTCTATGGATTGCCCACTCAATTGATGAAAATACCCCTCAAATGATTTGCCACATTTTCCATTTTCAATTTACAACTTTTATAATGAACTAAATTTGTGCTCTTATTCCATTGGTTTTTTAAGTGTTATTAAATGTCGAACACGGCGCCTGCAACTCGTGGCTTTCTGATTAATTAAATGCAATTAGCAATTGCTGGAACAAGTATGTGCTGAAAAGGCGTTCGACTGGCCAGCGATAAGGCTGCCCCGATATATAGTATACAATTTCTATCTAGATGCTTATATACGAGCTGCATATGCCGGACGGACTTTGCAGGTTTCCATTGGGGATGGAAACGTGAGCATGCCTGGGGTTTCCCTCGGCTACCGCGGACTTGGCAATGTGCACTGAAATCAGTTGTTGAAAGAAACTTTAGCTGTGGCGATACTATTGAGTTATTGGAATATGCTATGTATTACAAACATCTCTGGGTCAATTGCAATTAATTGTTGAGGACATAAATTACACTTTAGAAAGCTGCTAACTGAACTCAATTAGATCCTTAAATTGCTAATCAATACTGAGATATCTCAAGCTAAACTTCAATATTTTTCATGGATCTACAGTAAAGTTTTGCCTGCTTTGACACACTTCAACCAATACTCACTAATAATTTGTTTTCCACTAATTTATTACTTAAGTGAGCTCAGATAAATTTCTAGATCTATGCCCATATCATATATCATTATATCAATCATTCACAATCATCTAAGTAGCACAATTTGTGAATTGAAATTTTCAGTCCTACTCCCGGGAGTTGCTTCATTTCATAAAATTGCCAGCTCTAGCCGCACATCTATGTATATATAAATATATAGACGTATACTTAACGTCATACAGATTAAGGATCTCATTCAATCAATTACACGCAATGCCTTACCCTGGCCAATGGAAACTTTGTTGGCCCATTGATAAAAATGGAACAACAAATGCAAAACTAATGTAAAATTCCTTTACGCGTCGTATTTCACCATATACGAGGCGAGCACAGATACAGAGAGAGAGACAAAGAGAGTGATACACATACATATATTAATATATACTTGTACAATTTCCATATATGTATTTTTATATATATTTGTGAGCATTTCGCAAACAGTTTAATTACAAAAGCAAATGTCGAGCGAATGCCCAGCTGTCGTATGGGGCTCGTATGAGCTTCAGCTGAGCTGTGTGACAAATTGACGAAAGGCAGACACGCTTATCGAGACTTGGCTGGAGGCCCTAGTTAAAGGCTAGGGACTCACTCAATGGGTTAGCTGGAACTACAGTCGCAGCTCAGTTGCTCTAGCACTCAGTTGGAGTTCAGCTGGCGAGGCTGTCGGTACGCAGAAGTCCAATAAAGTGTTAATAAGGCCACAGAGCAGAGTAACTGCACACGCGCGCACACACACACACACGTACACGCACGCACACAAAAGCAGTTTTAATTGCGTTTCTTAATTAAAGTGTTGTGCTCAAAGAAAGTCAACTAAAGTAACAACAACAACAACAACAACAACAACAACAACAACAACAACAATAGTGCCACCCACCTGTCCATCAATAACTGAAAGTTCGCTAAGGAAACTTCAACTTAAACTTAAAACAGTGTTGTTCCCATGCAATATGCCACAGCGATCCATAGAGCTCAAGCATATGGCATAATATATAAAAATACAACAATTATAAATAATAATAAAGCTTAAAAACATTTTCTTGAATTATTTCCACAAAGAATATATCTAAACAAAAAAGTTTATATTTAGTTTCTGCTTTTTTCTTAATTTTTAATTTAGTTTTCATTTACAGAATTTGTTTTATAAGTGATATTAAACAAAAATTGCCAGCTATTTACGTGTATGTTTTTAGCTTCATGTATAAATGATATGTAATAAATGATATTTTTAGCAATTAAATTATTTAAACAAAATATTTTTATTAAAGGCCATTCGAAAATGTAAATTATAAGCGCTACGTTCCCAACCAATTAACAATTTATATGATCGCTTTTAAGGCTAAGCCTCAGAAGCTAAACGTCGAACGTTTCTCATTGAAAATCAGGTGAGCTTAAAACAATTATTTGAATAAGTGAAAACAAAAATTATTAAAAAATAAATAAATAATTAAATAAAAAAATATGAATAGTTGTTGTCATAAAACAGTTAAATAATTCCGGCTGAAAATAAGCTGGATGATATTTCAATAAAGCCGTATAACATATGTATGTATATAGTATAAATTATAGTGTAAAGTATGTAGTTAATACTAATGGCAATCCAGCGTTTAAAAAGTTAAAAAGTTTTTAATAATAGATTCTCGATATCCTCTAATATTATATATGATGCTATAAAGAAGGCATACAATGGATGTTGTTTTGTTAATGAGTACTCAGCATGCAAAGATAATTAATAATTAAAATAATATTTAAAATCAATGCGAATGGAAATATAATGACAAAAATATCAATATATAATTAATGAGGAGAATAATATAAAAAAATTTTTACATTAAAAGACTATAAATTTACAAGTATTTTATATAGATATATTGAAACCCCAAAGAAGTTTACTAAATTCATGAAATTAAATGAATCTTCTTTAACAAAAATATTTCTCTGAACTCAAAAAACCGCTCCATATGTCATTTGATATTGCAATATTGACTGATTTAATTAATCAAATTCACGCAAAAAAAAAAAGAAAGAAAAGTCACATATGTTACCCTTTGTTTGCTTTGGGCACTCATACTAATCAAAATGTTTGGACATTTCGTCAGCTCATCAGCCCCGAAATGAAAGTCACCTTTCGATTGGGCGATTGCACTGGCAATCACAAGGGGGCAGAGCCTATTCCACATTCAGAATTTTCATTAGGCAAATGCACAATGACCACGAGCCATGCACAACAAAGGCCGACTCAGATTCGGATATAGACAGCCGATCCTTATCTCTGTAATTTAATTACGCTAGCATTGATGCAGGCCAATATCAGATGCCAGATTTGTCATTTAGTTGGATTTCAGTCCTCGAGGCAGCTGGTTCTACGAGTCGCTTCGCCATGCCGCTGGAGCGGAGCAGGTGAGGGGCGTGGCCATTGTGAAATGCAAATGGAATCGCCATTAACAGTGTCTGCCAAAAATAAGCGCCTCTTTAATTAACGACTGTCAACTAATGTGGTTTCGGTATCCCCAGAGAGAGGCGGAAAGAAAGAGAGAGAGAGAGGGAGTGAGCAATAAAAATATGTGACAAGCGGGCGTTGACACCGTAACAATTATAAACATTATGCTAAACGAGAGAGTAGAGAGAGGGAGAGAGAGAGAGAGAGAGTATACGACATAGAAGGGAGTATACGACTAAAAAGATTCATATGCCTGCCACGCCTATTGCTTTGCAACTGCAACTAATATACCCTCTCTCAGTCCATTGCCAGATATTCCGAGAAACTGGCAGCATTATCCAGAGACCCGTCAAGCGTTCTGGTACAGTTGCCAGCCCCCACAATAGCTGCCAGGCCTTGCACCCTTATCTGCCTAAGCAAACAACAACAACAACAATAACAGAATTTGAATATCGTGTGACGATTGATTGGGTTATCTAAATAGGCAGAGGGAGAGAGAGAGGGGGAGACGAATTTCAGACGTTTGTTAAACGGTTCGGCTTGGGCAGCCCAATCAATAACTAATTAGCCGATTGATTGTGGCTGATAATTGTGACAGGGATTATTGTGAAATACGCATACAATACTGACGAATGCCAATTTCCCGTTAGCAGTCGTGATTTGCGGCCCTTTACCATCGCAACAGCTGCTGGCACAGATCAGCAGGAGCCGCAGGCGCAGCAACCCGATCCAGTCGATATGCCCAAGCTCTGGAACGGTGTTTACAATGCCCAATGTGGACATCTCTCGCCGCCCGATCTGATGGAGGCACAGCCCAAGTTGCTGCCCAAGCTGCGCGCCAATAGCAGCGGAGCAGGAGGCGGCGGCGGTGGGGGCGGAAGCGGAGGAGGAGGCGGCAGCGGAACTAACAATCGGAACAGCAAGGTGAGTGGAAGACAATGGAAATTCTAGAAAAGTTTCGAGCCTTAGAGCTGGTTCAATTCGCAGTACTGGATATTCTCGATGATAATCGAGCGCAGTGCGGGTCCCAAGCGCGTGGATATGGCGGAAGATGATGCGGAGTCCCCACTGGAGGCCATACTGCCGCCCGAGCAGCCAGCGGAGCAGGTCTGCCTGTTGCGTGACAGCCCCTTCAGGATATTGAGGGTGAGTCTAGCTAATCGAGTGGTTGGCAATTTGCTAGAGTGATAGGCCGATTCCCGGGAGATGCGTTATGAAAAACGATTATTGATTGTGTAGCCAAAAATAGCTAAAACTAGCTGCAACTTAGCAATTCTAGAAGATTCCAAGATAATCAGGCTAATAGGATCGTGGTGAGGGAGAAATCTAAAGCGGATTTAGCTGAGGATGACAGGAAAGCAAGAGAGAAGAGTGAGAGAGAGGGAGAAAGTGTGTGAGAGAGAGAAAGGGAAACATACAGAGGGCGAATAGGATTCATAGCGCTAGCATTGGCTAGCGCTGCTGCGGGAGTCACAAAGAAAGAATGAATAAATAAACAAATCTATGTTAACAAATCCAAGAAAAGTGTAGCTAGAAATAGCTAGATGGCTTAGCCGAAAATAGCTAGAACCCGCTAGACCCTATAAACTCCATGAGATTCTGAGCTAATTGACAGTAAAGAGACATGGAAAAATGTATAAAAGCAGCTCAGCCGAATTCAAACTTCTCAAGCTCAAGGCCATGGACATCATTTGCTTTCTATGGGGACCAGCTCAGCGGGAAGTTGATAGCAGAATGATCAGAGTGCAGAATAGAGAAGTTTCGAGGTGTTTTGGCTTATGGGCGTTAAATATGAAAGAGGAAGAAGCATACCCGCTAAAAAGAAACCAAAGCGTATGGGTATAAGCTATCACGGCTCCTTCTTTGTTCCACAACTCGCTTAATCCGTGTTCAGCCCACTTACCTAAGAGCTGCTACTTGACTAGAGCTTAAGCTTGACGCATCCCGAGTGCTCCCCTCGTGGTCCGTTCGCCATTCGAGGTCAGTTCGATAACAAATCAATTGCACCTCGAGCAACTGGTTGGGCTCAAGACCTACTTCCGGGTTCGAACCGATTTACAGCAATGTCAACAGTTTATTTATGGAGCTGCTGCTGCTGCTGCTGCTGCTGCTGCTACGCTCAGCTGTGTCAGAGTTCAATGTGTGTGACAAACACGATTTGCTATTACATAAAGCCAGATAACAATGGGGCTCAGAGATAAGCAAGTGCCAGGAGCTATGCATAACGGAAACGCCAACAAGACACGCAAGCGACACACAGCGCAACAAGTTGCTCACAACAACAACAACAACAACAGCAACAACAACAACAGCAACAGCAATAACGGCAAGTGAACATGAAAATGAAAATTGACTGTGAAATTAAAGGAAATTCACCACGCGTCGTGCTTCGCTCAAATCCTTGCCTTCGGCAAAGCGCGGCTATAAAAGCGAAGGATGCGTATGCCGAGATTTCAGTCAGCCAGGACTTGTTGTGCGCGCTATGCCAGTTCAGTGACATTCGAAAACCTTTGAAATCAAGTTTGATAAGCTTGCCAGCAAATCTACAGAACTCGGCCAAAATGTGAACTGAAAAGTGAAGAGCAACAAATATATCAAAACAAATACAAACAACAAGAAAATAATCAAAAGAAAAGTCATAAAAAACAAACGACGTTCAAGATGTGATTGACAAAGTTGAATTATCTTTTTTTTTTAAATAAATATATAGCATATATTATAGTATATATATTATATTTATATAAATGAGTAAATAACCCAAATATTATCTAAAAATATATATATATATTTTATTAAATTCTTAAACAAATGCCCAACTATAACTTAACTACGTATATTTCTATCGTGCTTGAGCTGCATTGTTTAACATTTAACTAAATATATTTGAAAACATAATATTTGCTGGAGAAGCGACTCAAGCTAATGCCATTTGCAGCGAACATTATAAAGTTGAAGCGAAATAAAACACACAAGAAGATAAACAATGAAATTGAGCGAACAGCCGCAGCAGCAGCAGCAGCAGCAACAGCAGCAACAGCAGGGAGCAGCAAAATGAACGACAAGGAGATACCGAAGCGAGATGTGGTCATCAGTCCATTGCGTTATTTGATTAGCGGCTGTGCCGCCGGCTCAGAGCTGTCGGAGATGCCGCCGCTGAACTTGTCCAACAAATGGGCGCGCATCCTACGGATGTCCTCGGCACCCAAAATTCAAGTCAACGAAATGCTGCAGGTAAACGAGGGAGGAGGAGCACGGATTCCCATTCTCGTCTAAAAGTTGTTAATCAAGTAGTAATTAGATTGAGTTGGCCATGGCCGGGCAGCACAAGTGTTGGTTAAATAGACGCAATGCAAATGAAGTGGCGAGTGCATGCAGCAGGAGCAGCAGCAGGAGTAGCACCTGCTACATAATGAACAATAGCCAGCAAAAGAGAAATGGCAAGAGCAGGATTCCATCTCTGATTAGAAACTTTCTATTGACACTGCGTGCGTTGCAAGAGGACAAGACGCATAAATGAATCTAGACTGTGCCTGGTGCAATTTACAATGGAATTTTGATTTGGCTCGAGTGCTCTGACCAACTGCAACAAAGATAAAGACAAAGACAAAGAGAAAGACTGAGATAGAGACAGAGACTTGGACCGAGACTGCGACTGAGACTGCGACTGCGACTTACACCGAGACGGAGACATCGTTTTCAGCTTTAATTCCACTTCAAATTGAGTTTTAAGCTGACGCAAATCCTTTTGTCTTTCTGCAGGCCGCTGAGTCGGGCAACTTGGATGATTTTAAGCGTCTGTTTATGGCTGATAACACGCGCATCGCGCTGCAGGATGGCAAAGGACGCACGGCCGCACACCAGGCCGCGGCCAGGAATCGTGTCAACATCTTGCGCTACATCCGCGATCAGAGTGGAGGTAGGTGCGGGAGGCAGCGACTCCAGATTGCTATAGTAATAAATCTCTGCCTTTTCCCTTTCCCCTTTCGTCATCATCGTCGCCATCGTCCTGCGCAGACTTCAATGCCAAGGACAACGCCGGCAATACGCCGATGCATGTGGCCGTCGAGTGCGATGCCTACGATGCCCTGGACTATTTGCTCTCGATGTAAGTGGCAGCAATCCGGCTGCACGCTGCACGCTGCAGTCTTATGATTTATGCTTACCAAACTGTGTTTGCAGTCCTGTTGATACGGGCATATTGAACGATAAGAAGCAGGCGCCGGTCCATTTGGCCACCGAGCTGAACAAGGTCAAGTGCCTGCGCGTCATGGGCCAGCATCGCAACGTCATCAACATCCAGCAGGGCGGCGAGCATGGACGCACCGCTCTGCACCTGGCCGCTATCTACGATCATGAGGAATGCGCTCGTATCCTGGTAGGTGGAGTGAGTCGCCAAAGCCATTGTATATACGTATATACGTTGTATTAGCAGCTAAGTTGTGCCTCCTTATCGAACATTAATCAATCACAGTAAATACTCAATCATTTATCATCTGACAAAAAAAAAAAAAATGAAAAGAAACAAATATGAAAAGGTTTGTACATCATTCAATTTGGTTGCGCACAAAAGTATGCTATATTATTTTTTGTAGCTGCATTAAGTTCTCGCACTGTCTTTTGTTTGAGTAGTTGACTATGGGCGTCTGTTATGTAATGCATTTGTGTATGTCGTATCTTACAGATAACTGAATTTGATGCATGCCCCCGTAGACCTTGCAACAATGGTTACTATCCCATACACGAGGCGGCTAAAAACGCCAGCTCCAAGACCATGGAGGTCTTCTTCCAGGCAAGTACTCGCACACACACACACACGCACACACACACACGCGCGCGCACAGACCTCGTGCTTCGCCTTGTAGTTGTTGACAAAGTTTTCGTGAGTGCTTCACCAATCAGTGTCCCCAAGCGCTTATCCACTTTACTTAATTCGTGTTGCAGCCATGCCAAGTTAACCTTTTGCATTGGACTCTTCATTTTAATGTCCGTCTTTGAAACGGCGCACGCTCCTCCTGCTGTTGCCGTTGTTGCTGTCACTGCTGCCACTGCTGCTGCTGCCCCATAAAGAAGTCAATTATAAAAGTATCAAATTCGAGCAGCTTACGGATGTTGCGACTTTTCCAACTGATTTAATAATGAAAAAATAAATAAAAGACAAATGCAGCGGGTTCCTCGCTGCAAAATATCAAATTTTCGGTCAAGCTGAAAAGTCGGTCAACGACTTTTTTCCTGCTTTTATTCTAGACAGACTAGAAGAAATTTTAAATTAGAATTTTCGAGAAGTGAAGGCTTTTAATGATTTTCGTATTTGGACCAGCATTTTCCACTCACAACTTTTCGGATTCGGATTCTATTTTTCTCAAAATCCAATCCTTTCATTTTTTTTTTCTCTCTCTTCGCTTTTATTCTCTTGACCGATTTAGTAAGACGCTCGGCTTCGGGCTGCTTTGAACACTCGCTAAACGAACAGGCGAACATTTATTGATGCCTTATTCATGCTTGACCATTTCAGTGGGGCGAACAGCGCGGCTGCACTCGCGAGGAAATGATATCCTTCTACGACTCCGAGGGCAATGTGCCGCTGCATTCGGCCGTGCACGGAGGTGACATCAAAGCCGTGGAGCTCTGCCTGAAATCTGGCGCCAAGATATCCACACAGCAACACGATCTGTCGACGCCCGTGCACTTAGCTTGCGCCCAGGTGAGTAGTGGAGGGAGGGGTTAGTGCGGTAACTCGGTGGCTCGGTGGTTGTCAAGGACATCCAGCTTAGCCAGACAGCGCTCATATTTCGCCGTGTCACAGCTGGTTAAGTGAATGTCCATTTGGCACGCACTCGATAGCCGCAGCAGTCGTTCGGCTTACCCGTTCGCAGTTGCCTGCTGCCAGTTGCCAGTTGCCAGTTGTGGATACAACATTTCTCTTCGGTGTTTGAGAAATATTTTGGCTGACTTTAATTTGACAAATTCTTATGCAAATACCGCTAAGGCGAACGTGACTTTGTGGCCGAAAGCCGCTGCGCACCGCTCGCTGCTGTTGGCAAATACCAAAACAAAGACACGTGACAACGCCAAGAGGTGTGTCAGGGGCACAGCCAGAGACGGAGAGAGAGGGAGAGCGAGTGAGGGAGAGGGAGCGAGAGAGTGATATGCTCTCAGCGTATATTCTATAAATAATCAAAAGATTCGGCGAATAAAAGGCTCATCAGGAGCGCGGACTTCTACGGATTTGTTTACTATTTACATTTGTGCTGTGAATCAGTGCATATTTAAGGTATCCCAGCGAAATAACTGGAGAACATGTTCAGGGAATCGTAACGAATCGCGAATCGCTGCAAATGCAATCCTGATGAGTTCAGTGAACCAAGTTGAATCAAATTTTTAGACATGGCTTAGCTATACAATTCACATTCGATTAAGCCTTTCGGAAGTCTTACTTTTGCTATTATTATTACTATTATTATTATCATTATAAGATTTCTGTGTTAAGTAATGCATCTTCAAGCCAACATGCAAATCCATACATCTAATATTCTTTGTTTACTCCTAAGTAGCACCCGCTCTAGTGTGCAGGGTAGCTGCCCGTTGAGCATATGAAACTTGCAAAACTTTGGGAACTTTTGTCTCTGGCTTCGTGTCTAAACTTTGTCCTGTTTCTCATCCATCACAGGGCGCCATTGAAATAGTGAAACTCATGTTTGAGATGCAGCCACTGGAGAAGCGCATCTGTCTCAGCTGCACGGATGTTCAGAAGATGACGCCGCTGCACTGCGCTTCCATGTTCGATCATCCGGACATTGTGTCTTATCTGGTCAACGAGGGCGCCGAGATCAATGCCCTGGACAAGGAGCATCGCTCGCCGCTGCTGCTGGCCGCCTCGCGCAGCGGCTGGAAGACAGTCCATCTGCTGATACGTCTGGGCGCCAGCATCGATATCAAGGATGCGGCGGCGCGCAATGTGCTCCACTTCGTGATCATGAACGGCGGCCGGCTGACGGACTTCGCCGAGCAGGTGGCCAATTGCCAGACGCAGCAGCAGCTGCAGCTGCTGCTCAACGAGAAGGACAACATGGGCTGCTCGCCGCTGCACTACGCCAGCCGGGATGGGCACATACGCTCGCTGGAGAATCTCATACGGCTGGGCGCCTGCATCAATCTGAAGAACAACAACAACGAGAGCCCGCTGCACTTCGCCGCCCGCTACGGCCGCTACAACACGGTGCGGCAGCTGCTCGACTCGGAGAAGGGCTCGTTCATCATCAACGAGAGCGACGGCGCGGGCATGACGCCGCTGCACATCGCCTCGCAGCAGGGGCACACGCGGGTGGTGCAGCTGCTGCTCAATCGTGGCGCCCTGCTGCATCGCGATCATTCCGGCCGCAATCCGCTGCAGCTGGCCGCCATGTCGGGCTACACCGAGACCATAGAGCTGCTGCACTCGGTGCACTCGCATCTGCTCGATCAGCTGGACAAGGATGGGGTGAGCACAGTAGAAGCTATGGGAGATTGAACGAATCTCTGACATCCCTCTCTCTCTCTCTCTCTCTCTCGCTCTCGCAGAACACTGCTCTACACCTGGCCACAATGGAGAACAAGCCCCATGCGATATCCGTGCTGATGTCCATGGGCTGCAAGCTGGTCTACAATGTGCTGGACATGAGCGCCATCGACTACGCCATCTACTACAAATATCCGGAGGCGGCTCTGGCCATGGTCACCCACGAGGAGCGGGCGAACGAGGTGATGGCCCTGCGCTCTGATAAGCATCCTTGCGTCACGCTAGCGCTGATCGCCTCCATGCCGAAGGTGTTCGAGGCCGTGCAGGACAAGTGCATCACGAAGGCGAACTGTAAGAAGGACTCGAAGAGCTTTTACGTAAGTTGATCGTCGTCCGGCACTCCGTCCGGCATTTTCATTTGGTATTTGACATTGAGTAGCTCATCTCATCCTCAACTTCATGAACTACAATCAATGCCAGTTGGCCAGCGGGTGCTAAATTCTAAACTCTTCTCTTTGAATCACAATGATATCTATAGATTAAGTACTCATTCGCATTCTTGCAATGTCCCTATATGTTTGCCAAGATCGATGAGAAAACCGGAGAGCCGATCATGACATCCAATCCCATTCCATTGCCGGCCTTGAATGTAAGCAGAAATCAGCTGCCCAGACAGTTGCATGCCACCTGAGTGTCTTTCTACTTTCTTTGTTTGTTTTTTTTTTCTCCTACTTTCTAATTGTTTGTTGCTCCTCTTGCCTGACGATCTTTGCTAGTTAGGGTCCGCCGCATATCCGATTCATAAGTCATGAGCACGCACCCACCCCACATCACATATCGCGACTGTTTTTAACCTTAATTCAAAATATCAAACACCGAATACATTTAGATCAAATATTCATTTGCGCCATTCCAAAAAACACCCGAGCAAATTGAGGAAAAGCGTAAAGAACTCAATGATCCCAAATGGCGGCCGGCGCCATTGGCCGTTGTGAATGTGAGTCTAAGCCTAAGTTTGACAACTACATGGAAAACCAAATAGCAAAGCCAACTGTAAATTCGTCCCAAGCAAATGCACTTGCTAAACGTAACTATGTTGTGCTTAGACCTATCGTTGTTGTAATAATAATAGTAGTGTGTGTGTGTGTGTGTTTTATTTGTGACTTATACTAATGAAACTATTCACTAAGAAGAGTCTCTCTCTCTCTCTCTCTCTTTCTATTTCTCTTCATCTCTCTGTATTTAATCTTTATCTAACTCTCAATGTCTCTCTCTCTCTTTCTCCTTATAATTTCATGTGTAAATATTTTATTCTCTTCCTCCCTCTCTCTCTTACTCTTACTCTCTCACTCCTTCAATCTTTTCTCAATCTCTGTCCTTCTCATTCTTGATTTATTTCTCCCTCTACTTCGGTCTTTCTCTCTCCTTTTCTCTGTTATACCCTCTCTTCTCTTTTTCTCTTTTCCCCTTGTCTCTCTCTGACTATCTCTATCTCTCTCTGTTTCTTTCGTTTGCTCTCTCTCTCTCTCTCTCTTTGCCTCACTCCTCCACTTCCCATCTAGACCATGGTCACACATGGACGTGTGGAACTGCTGGCACATCCGCTGAGTCAGAAATATTTACAAATGAAATGGAATTCGTACGGCAAATACTTTCATCTAGCTAATTTGCTGGTCTACTCCATCTTTCTGGTCTTTGTCACAATCTACTCGTCGCTGATGATGAACAACATTGAGCTGCGTCCCGGAGACAACGAGGCGCTCAGTCAGTATTGCAGTTTGGGGTAAGTCCCAGCGATATCCCCGATCAATCAATGATCACTTACATATCCCACATTTCGTTTTCCCAGATGGGAGGTGCTTACCAAAAACCTATCGCAGAGCCCATCGCTGGCTGCCCAGATACGTCTGGACTCGTGCGTGGAGAACATCAATCGGACCACAGCCATTCTCTTCTGTGCCATTGTGATCGTCGTCTACATCTTGCTCAACTCGATGCGCGAACTGATACAGATCTACCAGCAGCGCCTGCACTACCTGGTGGAGACGGTCAATCTCATCTCCTGGGTGCTCTACATATCAGCCTTGATCATGATAACGCCGGCGTTTAGGCCAGACGGCGCCATCAATACGATTCACTATTCGGCCGCATCGATTGCCGTCTTCTTGTCCTGGTTCCGTCTGCTGCTCTTCCTGCAGCGCTTCGATCAGGTCGGCATCTATGTGGTCATGTTCCTGGAGATACTGCAGACGCTGATCAAGGTGCTGCTGGTCTTCTCCATACTGATCATTGCCTTTGGCCTCGCCTTCTACATTCTGCTGTCGAAGGTGAGCGTTTGACGCACTAGCTGTGATTAGATCTCTGTCTTCTAGCTGGGTTTCACTCTCTTACAGATCATCGATCCGCAGCCGAATCATCTGTCCTTCTCCAACATACCCATGTCCCTGCTGCGCACCTTCTCCATGATGCTCGGCGAACTGGACTTTGTGGGCACCTATGTGAACACCTATTATCGCGACCAGCTGAAGGTGCCCATGACCTCCTTCCTGATACTAAGTAAGAGGAGCTGCTATAGTCTATCTACCCTATCTCATCTAATCTCTAATCTCTTCAGGTGTCTTTATGATTCTGATGCCCATTCTGCTGATGAACCTGCTCATCGGTTTGGCCGTTGGCGACATTGAGTCAGTGCGTCGGAATGCGCAGCTAAAGCGCCTGGCCATGCAGGTGGTGCTCCACACCGAGCTGGAGCGCAAGTTGCCTCATGTCTGGCTGCAGCGCGTGGACAAAATGGAGCTCATAGAATATCCCAATGACACCAAGTGCAAAATTGGATTTCTCGACTTCATATTGCGCAAATGGTTCTCGAATCCCTTCACCGAGGATTGTAAGTAGACGGCCAAACTAACTACTGCGCTCTCTGACATGCTCTCTCTCCCTCTCTCTTATCGCTCAGCTGCTATGGATGTGATTGGCTTTGATAACAATGACGATATCATGATTGCCGAGCTGGAGCGCCAGCGACGCAAGCTGCGCGATATTAGCCGCATGCTGGAGCAGCAGCATCAGCTGGTGCGTCTCATTGTCCAGAAGATGGAGATCAAGACGGAAGCCGACGATGTCGACGAGGGCATCTCGCCCAACGAGCTGCGCTCTGTGGGCCTCAGCTCGGCGGGCAATCGCTGGAACTCGCCGCGCATACGCAACAAACTTCGAGCTGCGCTCAGCTTCAACAAGAGCATGTAGAGCAGCACCCGGAACACCCGGAGCACCCGGAACACCTGAGCAACTATAACCAAGTGGCGCTTCTCTGTTAAATGGCATATATCTATCTATAATCTATATACTTATCGATGTCTGTATAATTGAAACGGGATCCGGATATCCCCATTTCTGTGAGCAACCGGAGAGGATTGAACTACGAATTTAAAAGGCAACACAGCTGGGCTCGACGCGTATTATTGTTTTTTATGGTTTTGTTTCATATTTCAAAAGTCTATTGAATGTATTAAATATTTATATATATATTTGTCTATATCTGTGTTTGATGTGCTTCAAGAGTTTACGAATAAAAAGTCAATTTATGCATGACAAATTACAGACAAATGCGAATTGATTTATTTAAGTAATCTTTAATGAAACATGAGATATGATGAAATGTATTTGAGATGTGCTTAACAAATATGTAGAAATAGATAAAATAGGCCCTGGAATCGGCGGCTTTACATGAATGTTATTTTGGTGCGGCCCATGTTGACCTGCCAGACGTTCAGCTCCTCGTAGTCGTCGATGCATTTGTCCACCTGGTCCGGTTTGAAGCCCTTCGTCGTGCAGCGGTCCATGATGTCAGCGATCTTCACGGCCTTGCCGGAGCCGGCCAGCTCGCGCACAATGGCAAAGATGCGATCCGAAGTGTTTGGCACGCTGCAAGAATGGGGAGAAGAAATGAGAATCATTCGTAGTTAGAGGCTGTAGACAATACTCACTGTCCCTTCTGGTGCTCGTGTATCTGGTTAAGCGAATCCTTGGACATTTCGAGCAAACGCAGCGCCTCGGCCACATCGTCCTTCTCGACGCGGTCGGAGAGACGCAGACGCGCCAGAGCCGTGGACAGACGCAAAATGCCGAGCAGATTGCGAGCGGATGTGAAGGTCATGTCCTTCTGGTTGCGCGCCTCGCGACGCAGCTCCACATAGGCGCCCACAATGTAGTCGGTGAGCTCGTCGGGAATGGTGGGATTCTTGCGCTTGCAGAGATTAATATAGCGTCGCATCAGATGCATGTCCAGCGACTTGACCCTCGAGGGCGGCTGTCGGCTGTGACTGTGCACATACGTAATGTGCTTGGCCAGACGCAGATCGTTGTCCCTGTCGGGCTTGTCCTGGATGAGCCAGAGCAGATCGAAACGCGACAGCAAAGCAGCTGGCAACTGGATATTCTGCTCCACTGTGCGACGGGGATTGTAGCGACCGAAGGCGGGATTGGCAGCAGCCAGGATGGAGACACGCGCATTCAACGTGGTCATGATGCCCGCCTTGGCGATGGAAATGGTCTGCTGCTCCATCACCTCGTGTATGGCCGTACGATCTGTGTCGGCCATCTTGTCGAACTCATCGATGCAGCAGACGCCCTGATCTGCCAGGACCAAGGCGCCGCCCTCGAGCGTCATTTCGCCAGTGAGTGGATCCTTCATGACAGCTGCCGTCAGACCCACGCCCGAGGAGCCGCGACCTGTTGTGTACTGCGAGCGTATGGCCAGGCGGCTTATGTAGCCCAGCAGTTGAGATTTGGCCACACCGGGATCACCCATCAGGCAGATGTTGATGTTGCCGCGAATCTTCATGCCATCTGGACGTTTGTCCACGCCGCCGACGAGCAGCAGCAGCAACGCCTTCTTCACATCCAAATGGCCGTAGATCTCAGGTGCCAAGCTGGTGGCCAGGCGCTCATAGAAATCATCCTGGGCAAGCTCCTCTAGCTCAGCGGGCGTCAGCTCACAATCCTTGTCCGTAATGTCGTCGTTTTTGTTGATGCAGATGATGCGCTAAGAGAATATCATAGGGAATATAAAGGCAGCACTCAAGAGTTATCCACGGGACTTACGTGTGCCTGCAGGAAGGTCTCTGAGAGCAGACCCTGTATCATCTGGGCGAAGCCTGTGCGTACCATAGGCAAGAATACGCCAGAGATCAGAACATGATCTCCAGGCTGGGCCATGCGTGTGACCTCGCCACGGCAGAGCACCGTCATGCTGCGCGGAATATGACCCACGGGCACCTGATCGCTGTGCTCCTGCATTTTGAGCTCCTGGAACTTGACGAACTTCGAGCCGCGCGTCTGCAGATAGAGTCGACCGCCCGCCTTGTTAACGCGACAGTCGTCGGAGGGGCAATCCTGCACCGGTATGAAGGAGAGCGAGTTGACTGGCTGATAGGTCTCAGCGCCACAGCGGTCACAAGTGTAGGTGGCGACCACCATCATTGGCTTCACCTCGGTGCAGCGCGTCACAATGCCGCGAACTGTGACCAATTTGCCGATTTGCTGGGCCTTCACCTCGCGTATGGAGAGCGCCTTCTCTGTGGACAGAGGCTTGAAGCCGACCTCACTGGGAAGCAGAAAGGTAATTATGATGCCTAAACAGCAGGTCGCTCCTCGCTCTACTCACAATCTCTTCATCAGCTCTGCGGGAAATGCATTGCGTTCATCCCTTTGCTCCATGGGATTCCGTGTGCGCGCGTCCATCATCAGACGATGCTCAATATAGACGTCCAATGCGTCCTTGGCGTGCACTTCCTGCTGCTTGTAGCTGGGCAGCAGTTCGGCAATCACATCGCTGAAGATCGACGCATAGCGTCGGCAATTCTCGATCACAGCCTCGGCGAGGCTCTCATTGAACTCGGCCAAGTCGTCCAGATCGATTGTAATTAGCACTTGCTCGCGATGTGCCAGCTTCACCAACTGTGAGCCATAGACGAAGTCTTTTTTGCCATCATCGTCAGTTTTACAGAACTCGGAGAGAAATGTTTTGATGGATTCTACAAATGAAATTGATTGTAAATTTGTATAGAAATTTTTTTATATAGGCCTTCCGTTTACCTCTATCTTGTGCGTAGTCGCGGCGCGCCATTTGTACTCTATCAGAATATATTAATACCTAATAAATATTTAATCTTTACTCCGCCGCCGTTTGCAACAAAATGCTATCAAAATACAACAGAGCGCCGTTTAGCTCTCGCCTGCCAGCGCGTTATGCTGAATTCGCGCCTTTTTTCCGATACTATCGATAGGTTTCCATTGTGAACTAGTGCCAGCTGCTTGACTGCCATCAGGGCTGCCAGACCTCAGCACACAAAATACATTATGAAAACTCAGTTAACTTCGCATTTGAACAAAAATAAATACTAATTGAGATATCTCAATGTAATTCCATTTGGCCACTCAAACTTTTAACAATAATTCAAGCCAACAAAATTCGAATTTGTAATAAATCCTTAGGTCTTAGAACCCACAGCCTGAAAATGTTCAATGAGCTTATTGCGTACATGCATAGCATAGCACGAAAGTTATTTCTGGCTCGTCCTGTGCCCGTTGCGCGTGGAGTAAGTCTAGTGAATTGTCTAATTTAAATATCATTTAACTCCCTTTCTTTCATTTCCTTAGACTGCGTGTCGTCCTCTTGTAAGGAACAGTTTTTTTGCAAATCTGATATTCTTCATAGCGATATTCTCGCCGTACTACGTGTGTTGTGTACACTCGATCACCCATGGCGAATAGAACATGATCTCCAGGCTGTAACATTTTTAATTTTGTAACGCTCGATACTTTAGTCTATAATGTATTCTTCCTGCTAAGCAAATAAAATACTTCAAAATGCATTCAACCTATGCATTTTAATCAAGTTGTGTATTGTTTTATTAGTATTGGCTCTGCATTTTCAAGCTATGCAATCTCACTGACCAGACAATCTACAATGACTTATCGATAGAATCTATCGCATAGCAAGTTGGCAGCGTTTATTGCTTATCCGGCAATCAATGGTGGCAACGCTGAAAAAGTTCTGGCGCGTTCAATTTGAATTTGAAATGTTTTCGTTTATTGCTTGCTCTATTGAATATTACAAACTGTGTTCATTAATATATGCAGATGCATAATTACTTTAAGCACGTGCTCAATAAACATGTGGACTCTTTTTTGTTACATAATTATTTATTGGTTTTTAGGCGTCTAAAAAGTGGTACATTTAATTTTTTTGTGCACATTTTGCAATTGTTTTTATCTTCGAATCGATTTACAAAGATGATTTGCTTAAATATTTTTGTTTCTTTTTTTCGCACATTGTGTGAGTGTGTGTTGTTGCGGTATACATAAGTTACAGTATAATATGTTTTGTTTACGTTTAACTTAAATATTATTAATCACATGCAATAGTTAAATAATAAAAATAATAATTATACATAGTTATAACATACACAGACACACATCCAACCGAACGCAGTTGTTCATTCTAGATGGTCTTTAGTAATTAGTATGCATATATATAGTCGTTTATATATATATATGTATGATTTTTTGTTTATAGTAAGTAGATCAATTTGTTGTATTGTTTATTATCCTTTTGTTAATTGGCTACTAACTAAATTTCATGTTCTCATAAATCATTTTCTTTTTACACTTTACACGCTAATATACTACATATGCATATGTTTGTATATATATATATATTTATTTATATATATATTTTATTATTTTTGCTTAACTGTTTATGTATTTATTTTTTATATTTTCTTTGCCTTGCAATATTTATGTATAATTTTTTTTTGCAACACAAAAAAATATTAAATTGTGAATTTTAAATATTTTCTTTTGCTTTTCTCGAAGCTGATCAAAAGCTGATTCTCAATTGCAATTGCTCAGTTCACATCATCATCATCAGATCAATATTTGCATAATTTATGTATTTAGCTTGTATTTAATGTGTGTGCATTTGATGACATTTCATTTCAAATTGTTCAATTATTAATATAATTAATTTAAATAATTCTACGTATAAGATATTTATGTATACATATATATCTATAGATATATATAGTTCATATACCATATTTCATAGATTTTCATCGTTTCATGCGTATAAAGCTGTAAGTCTTCTAGTTATTTTCCCAAAAATGTGCGTTTTACTCAACTAAATTCCATTTTTATGCATTTTTCTTGTTTCTTGTTCATAATCTTTGAGCTCTCACAAAAATGTTGAATAACAATTATTCGGGTTTCAATATTTTGTTTGCTTATTTAACACATTCAAATATTTAAATTCTTGTTTTTCTTTTTTTACGTATTGCTTGCGCTCTCTCTCTCTAGCTCAGCTCTCTTTAAACAGCAACTACTCTGCATTATTCATTTGTTTTTGTTTCTATTTAATTACACCAAAAAAGGAACAATTCGCTTTGAACATTGAGCTTTTATAATTTACGTAATGTACGGCTATTTGTGTATGTATTTATATATATATTTATATTTATATATATTCATATGAGTTGTCAAGAACATGTTTGTTGCAAAGTTGAGCCTATTTTGTTTCTGGTTTAATATATTTGTGTTTCGTTTGTGCAAGCCTCGCAACACATTTATTTATATGGCACAAAAGTCTAATTGGATTCAGCGTTGAGGTGCTAAGTGCTCAGGCGTTGGGAAAAGCTAGAAGAGGAAACACAAAGAAACTAAAAATAATAAAAGGGGGTGGCAACGCCAAACAGAGTAACGTAACGCAACTCGAATTGGATTTTGAATTTGCAGAATCGAATTAGCTTAGAGACTAATAAATTAATTGTAACAACTTAGGCATTACACAAATAATAATAATAAAGATAATAATAATCAAAATGAAAATAATAATAATTAGATTTTTAATTGCGCTGCTGCTGCTACTGCTGCCGTTGCCTTTGTGTTATATTTATATATTTATATATATATATATCTTTTATTTATATATATCTTTCATTGTTTCCTTTTTTCTTTCTTTTTGGGATTTGGGTGCTGCTTTAACTACAACTACTATAGAGTGTGACTAGTGTGAGGAGCAGGCTTGTCGCAGTGGCCGTCAGCGCGCTCGACGCGCCCTTTGAGTTGTCGCGCGACTCGCCATCGAAGGTGTTGGGCGTGCTGCCCAGTGGGTCGTCGGTGTGCGAGATGGGACCTGAAAGGGCAATGGATGTTGAGTACTTTCAATGAGAATCATCGGGGCTATCCAATAAACCTACCATCACCGGAGCCATCGCCCGAGCCGTGCATGCTGCTGTACTCCTCCTCGTCGTCGCTGATGTGACCGCCGACGCTACCAACGCCGCCACCGCCACCACCGCCGGAGCCCTCGTGACCCATGTCGCTCTGAATGTCGTGATTGTTGCTCACAGGCGCCTAAGAGAACGATCATAATTAATATGCATATACGCTGATCTCTCTGCTCTATCGACTCGACTCTGCACTCACCGTCACGCCAATGGTCTTGCGTATCTTCTGCAGTTTGTCCACCAGCTCGTTCAGCTTGGTCAGCTGCGACTGGTTCTCCCAGGGCACCTCGGGATTGTAGCGCTGCCTGTCCTCGCCGGGCATTATCAACAGCTGTGTGTAGTCGCCAATCCGATCTCCGGTCCAGCAGAGATGATCGTTGCTCTGTGTGTAGTCCTCGTCACAGAAGCTGAAACGAAAACTCAGTTAGCTTTGCTCACTTCACATCTCGAGAGAACTGCCCCACTGAGCCAGCTGCGCCCAATCACATTCGGCACGTCAAACTTAAAGCAGCATTTATTTAAACCGCAAAAATTTTGAATTTCCACTTAGTCTCAATAAACCCCATTTACATCAAATATCTTAAAAGCCCAGAGCCTGAAAATGTTCAAGGAACTTGTTACGTATGTGCACAAGGTTGCGCATAACTTTTGCTTGGTTCGTCCTTTGGCCGTTGCACCACGTGGAGTAAGTGCAAGTCCAAGTACCTCACATTGCCCTCTCTTTCCCTCTATCTCTCTCTTTATCATAGACCGCCTGTCGTCCTCTTGTGAAGAATTGTATTTTGGCCAATATTATATTCTTTATTGCGATTTTCACGCCGCTCTACGTGTGCCTGCTTAAGGATGTCCTCAAGGTGCTGCGCGACGCTAACAATAAGTTCACCGGTGGCAAGTGAATCGGACTCGGACTCGGCTCCGGACTCGTTGCCAGCCCTTTGAAGCGGTCGTTGAGCAGATTTTACCGTATGGAAACCCAGATACAGCGTACAGAGATCCGCACACATTAAACTCCAAATATATTTATATCATTTCCCGCCTATGTGTGTGTGGCATTCGAAAAGTGTTTGTTGTTATTGTTGTATTTGACTTACTTGTAGACGATGTTGGTGAAAAAGTCCTTGGACTTCTGTATGGTTGACAGGAAGTGCAGAATGCTAGCCTCTGGCGACATGGCCCACTTGATGCTCACATGCTGCTGCAGCGGCTGCGTCTCGGCGGCGGTCAGCGAGGGCAGCAAATTGGGCGTGCCACAAGTTTTCTTCACCTGCAAAGAGAGAGGGGGGGAGAGAGTGGAGTGAGTGAGTGGCGAATGGGTTTAGTTTGGTTCGCATGCTCAGCTGCATTTCCTGTGCCCCACGCTAATCGTCTGGCCCCATGCTCAGCTGCCACTCGTGCCGTTGCATGTCAATTGCAACTTGCAGCACGCTGCCGACTCGCTGAATAAATGTCATCTAATTGAACAGTTAAAATCCGTTTCGAACTCGCTACACTCCAGAAACTGGTTGCACGCTGCATTGGCGGCATTCGGCATTCGGTATTCGGGCATCCGCCCGAAGGCCGCTCATGAAATTCATTTAAAATGTTCATAAATTAAGCCGCAATTAACGTCCTTGTGCTGCAGCACAGCACGCACGCACGCTCTTGTCATATCAAAGAGGAAATACTTTTCGTAATGCGAGCACTTCACATGTTCAATATTGTAATTATAGTTTAAATATAATACTCGCCTGCGCCTGTATGTATTTATGTGTACGAATGGGTATGAACTTAATTGAAACTTGACATGGGATAATTTTGCAGCTGCAGTGCATTCAAGTTGATTTCTGAATGCCATTCAGAGTTCATGTATTGTGAGAGACAGTTATGTATGTGAGATAATACAATATATCCTGGATCAGATGTGAAGTGAAGGGCGAATGTCAGATTTTAGTGTGGACTGAAGTACTATAAACTCTATTAATTTCAGACTCGAAGTGAAGCTACATTTGATATGACAGATTACTGGGAACTCCTTTGAGAACTAATAAGAATTTATTCGGCTTTACATTTTTATTTTATTTACTTTTTACTTTTATTGATGAAATATTTAAAGATTATTGCTCTGCTACCTCTTAGGCAACTTAATCTTAACATGCAAAAAATAAAACACTTGTACGTCTCGAGAATGGTCTCGTCTTAGTCTTATCCTAACTCTAATCCATCATCATTATAATCAATTATAATCACTACACTCTCCATTTGATATATCTGAATATAGTTTCATCAAACAAAGAAACTTCATTCCCATTACAAGTCCTTCACAGCCTATTCTCTAGCAAACATCTCACCTATACAGCATTAGCCCAGCTCAACCCACTCACCTTCTTCTCCAGCTCGGGTCCATTTTCCATGGCTCTCATTATGGCCTCCGAGAGTTTGGTGTCCAGCTGCTTGATGGTGTTCATGATGCCGCTCTCGGAGCGTATGTGGCCAGCCACCAGATTGTCGAGGCCCTCCACCACACTGGCCCAGGGGCCGTCCAGCAGGCCCGAGTACTGAGCCGAGCAGCCGCTGCAAAGCAAACATACGGGCCATGAGCAACTGGCGAGGATTGAGAGCTCTGCTCCTCCCACACACACACACACACACTTACCGCATCACGTTCATGCAGTAGCTGTAGCAGACCTTTGGCCTCTTGTGCTCCGTGTGCCCGTTGCAGTTGGGGCAGTAGTGCATCTTGAGCAGATGCAGCTTGCAGGTCTCCGTCAGCTGCTTGCCGTACAGGGCGTCCGTTTCGCTGAGCACCTTGGCGCTCTGGAGCAGGGCGCTCATAAAGACGTTCGACATGTGAACGCTGTGCACCAGATTGGTCTGAATTTCCTTGGGTATCTGGCCGAACGGCTGCAAATCATCATAGTTGTGCTTCAGGCAGTTGGTGTAGTCATCGTGCAGTTCGCCATAATTGTCCTTGGTCAGATGCACCGCCTGGTGGTAGGCCACCGGGAACAGATTCTCAAAGAACTTGTGCAGTGCGCTCTCCAGGCTGCTCTGGCTATTCAAAATGCTATTGCCCTGGCCATTGTTGCTGCTGTAGTTCGACGTGTACTTCAAGTGGCTGTAGAGGGAGAGGGCGGGGGGTGGGGTAGAAAGGCGAAAGTTGAGTAAATAGTTCAGGCACCACACACACACAGACAGACACAACATACTTGATGATTTCCGTGTAGAGCTGCTGTATGAGCATCCGGGACAGCGGCTCCATGCGCCTGTAAACCTGCGAGAAAACATTCAGTGTCTTGTTCTCCGACTGCTCGGCCAGCTCCACGACGTGACCTGCAAAAGCACAGAGGGGGATTGGAGGTTTGGGGGGTGAAGTGTTCTTATTATTTGTTTGTTCAACATGGTAGTAAAATTTAATCACTCTGTTATTGGAGTGCCGCCTAGCTATAAGTCCTTCTCTCTCTCTTTGCATCTCTCTCTCTCTGCTGGGATTTGGCAATGCTGGCTTAATGGGCTGCCTGGGATTTGTTGCCATTCGGCTGCTGTTGGTCGTTAAGGCAAAAGCTGCTGCTATTGTTTCTTGATGCTTTTAGTTAATTAAATCAAATTTATGTGCAGGTGAAGAGTGGAAGAGTGAGAGGGAGAGAGTGAGCTAACAGATTTTCTATTATTTGTACATTATTTGCCAAATCAAATCAATAAAAGAGTTGCTTCTGTGCTCTATGGAAATCTTCTTAACTGGTAAATCTCTGGCAGATTCATTCGCTTGACTAATGAGCCGCTCATTGCAAATACTCGACTTCACAACAAAAAATAATCTGTCTACTTTTTAGCCAGCTTGACAAATGCTTAATTTGAACTTATTTTGTTTCATTTATCGTCAGTCTTCATGCCCAATTTTCCGATCAATCAATCGTATCGAATCGTTGAGCCAATCAACAATCAAATCAGCTACCTCGGCTCGTATGCTAATCACAGCATTGCTCAAAATAATCTGTCAAAGTGTCAGCGCGAGCTGTCTGAGTGGATATTGTGAGGCATTAGATTATTGATTGGCAAGCGATACACCTGACACAGAGACACACACACACATACAGAGAAACACACTTGCAACACGAGCTGGTGGCACGCTATTACAAATCCAAGCTCTATATATATATACATTTAAGCTCTTATAGAATGTGACCTCTGTCTGTGCTTCATTTCATCTGTCGAGGCTTAGCCTCGCTTCGGCCAGCTGCTCGCAGAGCGTGGCAAATTCTAAATTGCAATCTGTTGTTTTCTATGGCCAATGACTTGGTTTTTAAATAAAAGTGTCAATCTTTTTGTTAATTGGCCAAACAACAGCAACAACAACAACAACAGCAACAACAGCAACAACAATGACAACAAGAAACCACAAAGGCGAAAAACATTTCAGCCTGGGTAGTGTGCGTTTTTTTTTTTTAATGATACCCTGTATATACTGAGAGTGCTCGAAGAGGGTATCTTTAATGTGAGGCTGAAGTGGGCGCGGCTAGAGTATGGAGTATGTATACTATATGTATGTCTGATCAGCAGCTATAGGTGATTAGCTCTAGCCATGCTCATCTGTTCGTCCTTCCCAATGTCTGTCTGCATGAATTGTTTAGTCTAGTTTACTATTTGAGCTCCATAGATATATACATATACTTTTATATAATATATATATTTCAGATGTACATATATTTCTTTCTCTTTTTCTCTGTAGTTCTCGTTCCGTTTTATTATCAGTTCGCTCGTTTCTCCTTTTAGCTTTGATGTATATACATTAAAGAAATATTATTTTGTTGTTTATTATATTAAACCCTAAGAACTTTTTCACTCTACCCAAATTCTGGCCATCTCTGATAGCTCTGAATATATCATTAGCCGCGCCTCTCAACAGCTTCTCTTGCCAGGGCAGCTCCCTGTCGAGCATGCTCAGCCTAAGCACTCACTCAGTTCATTTTTTTTTTTAAATACTCATCGCAACACGCGAGTTGCTCTTGCTCTTCCTCTTGCTCCCGCTATTGTTGCTGTGCAAAGCATTTCCGTTCTCAGCCTTGGGCTCATTTTTGGGCTTGGCTTCGGCTGACTGTCTTGCTCTGCCTCCGTACTGCCGTCTCGCTGGCTCTTTATCGGCTAATGGCCTTTGATGCGTCAGAGCTTACCCCTTTTTAATTAGCTTTCTTGCCAGTTTGTTGGCTACGCTGCAAATAAACATTGCCAACAGCTGCCACAACAACAGCAACAACAACAACAGAAACAACAGGAACAAGATGCGTATTTGGCCAGCTAATCATTTGTCAATTGCCGCCGATAATTGCGCAGGATATGCGACGGCGGAGTGTGAGCGAGCTAATCAATTGCCATAGAACAATAACATTGTTATTGATCAATTAATTATGAACAGTGCCTGCAATTCGTATGCCAACAGACAGCACAGAGAGAATGCACTTAACAGTAGGAAATGGCGCAGCCCTTCAACCATTATCCTTTCCGCTAATCCACTTCGAAATGTGGCCAAATGACGCCTTTGGAATGGGCGGATGCCCACTGAACCTTCTTCTCTTTCTGTCTCTCTTTCTCTCTCTCTCTCTGCCTCTGTCTCTCTGTCTGCATTTAATAATTAACACACAGCGGCTAGCCAATGCGTTGATGGCCGCAGATATTCGCACATTAATTGCTAATTGAGCGGCGAAATTGTTCGCCAGAGCCAGATATATATCAGAGAGTAGATATATATGTATATATGTATATAAATGTTTCATATGATATGCTAACATGCTACTATTTGTTGTGCAGTTGCTAGGCATTAGTCAATTCGTAAGTTGTTTGCAGCTGCTGTGGATAGCCCAAAGAAGTGGCAAAGTAAAAGTGCTCTGGTTGGCAGTGCACGACTTGCAGATGCCCTGTTTGCATGACATGAGCCTGGTTAACAGAATTAAAGTTAAGGTAACATACCATTGGCTCTATATATATCTTATGTATATGGGAATTTTAAGTGTAGAGTTCTTATTTGGAACAGGCTAATGGAATATTAATTAGAGCCCCTCAACTGCTGTTCTATGTCTCCGTCCCTCTGTTACATCCACGTTAGCAAAAGCAATATACTCTAAAATTCACATTTAATATTTTCACAATTTATGACTCAATGATAATTGTGCATAAATGAATTAATATGAAACACTCACGTAGAAACGAGTTCTTAAGCTTTATACTTCAGACACGCTAATTACTGCACTATCTGCAGCTAAGTTATGACAATAACTAAACTTTGTAGATACAAAAATATCATTAATTGATTAACGCTTAAGTTTCAAGTGAAGAAGCAGCAGATCCGCAACTATTTTATCGCATCTGAGTCCAGTTGCAAGTCGTCTGCTCTTTCGCAGAAAAATGAGTCGAGAGATGAAAATGCTAATTGAAATGTAAATGTGCTTCTATTAAGATTGTTATAAAATGCTTAGCAACAAGTTGGCAAGAAATTTGCTCCGACTCAGACGACGAGACTTTGACTGAGTTAACGCTGCGTATACTTAATATTATTGCAGCTGCTTTGTTGGCCTAATGCGAGCAATTAAGTTGAGGTTTTCGTAGACACACACACACACACATGTAGACATACATATATACACAGCCCACACGCAACAGAGTCAGCCACAGGCTGATGTGCATACATATATATATATACATATGTATGTATATATAGTATATTGTATATATGTATATGTATGTGAGTGTTTATAATGATATATCTCTGCCTGAGGGCATATTCAAAACTACAACACAGTTTACACACACACACACACACACACACACACAGAGTTTGTTGTTTCATATGCTGTGCAAAACTAATTGCAATTTGGGTCTCTTCCGCTCACACAGCTCTGCCTCTCGCTCCCCCCTCACTGCCACGCTCTCTCTCTCTCTCTCTCTCTCTGCTTTTTGGGTAGCATTAATAGGGCACCTGATTATTGTGTGGGCCTTGGCAAATGCTTTTGGCCAATGTAACATGAAAATTTCATTAGTCTAAGGTTTTTCACAGTCACACATCAAGCTTTGACAACTCGAATGTCTAAAGCGGACACGCTGATTGAATTAGCCAGAGCTCCAGCCAAGTGTGGCCAATGTTATTTCAGAGAGAGCGAGAGAGAGGGAGAGGGAGGTAGAGAGATAGCCAGATTGAGTGAGTCAGTCAGCCGGTGGTCCATTCAAGTGCTGCTCGCATGCATAGAACAAATATCAGCGCTAGGCTTCATTGCTTCATTAGCCAGCCGAGCGGGATTAAGCACGGGTGAGCATGGTGGGCAGGCGAGCAGACAAGCAGTGCCCAGGTTCAGGTCCGACTCCCGGCCGGACCGGTTCCATACCTCGGGGCCCGGCCCCAAAAAGAACGCCAACTGTCGGCAGAGGCGACCGCGTTTCACAATTCTTTGTTGTTTCCCACGCCAGGGCAAATACACAGACAGACAGGCATATGCATGTGTGCCTGTGTGTGTGTGTGTGTGTGTGCAGGGATAGGCCAAAAGGTTTCCTTCTTTTTTTATTTTTGTTGTAGTTTTTAGCTTCTTTTTTTTTTTTGCTGTTGTATATTTTATATTCGCCGCCCGTTTGCCAGCGCTCACTGCGTTCCTCTGCGGAGATTACAATTTTAGTATCTGCTTTTTTATTTGCATTTTATATGCATGTATTTTGCTCGCTCTCTGCCCCTCTCTCTCTCCCTCTCTTTCCATCTGCTTCTAGCTACTATCGCAGCGCAGTCTCCAGTGTCAGAACCTGGGCACAGTGGGCCCTGGGAATGGCCGCAAGTCCAGGTGTTTTCTATCTTTTACTTTTACTTTGTCTTCGATTGGCCGACTCTAAGGTGGAGCAGACATAATTATAGCAAAACCTTGCGATACCCGATGCTGCTATCTGCTCTATGATAATTGCTGGCATCTGCTGTTCGCTATTTCATTCCGACCCATGCGCATCGATGTGCGAGACACTGTGCGCTTAAGTGCTTCGCTTGTAACTAGCTATCTGTGGGGCAGGCGTGCCGATGCCGATGCCGTTGCCGTTGCCACGCCCCATTCCAGCAGCGAGCAACAGCAACTTGACTCAAGCCACTTCAACAGCTGTGGGCTACGTGTTGGCGCTGTTGCGTTCGCCTGGCTTCGAGTCTTGCACAATGTCAAAATAATTGGATGACTTTTGCCGAGCAACGTCTCCTTGACGCTTGGCTCGCGACTTGGCTTTACATAGATGCAGCATATACTATATAACTGTATATATATAGGTTTGTATTTCTGTCATATTGAGGTGCTTCAGAGCATACGCATTAATTGTCTGCTGTAGCTGTTCCAGCTGGCTGTCTCTCAAGTCCGCGGCCGACAGACTTCTAAGCGCTTTTTGCTTTTTTGCTTTTCATAATTTTGTCGTGAATTGTGCGCGCAGGCGAGAGGCAGAGCTGCCCTTAGATCTTTCGGCATCAGCAGTGGAAGAGACTGTGCAGCTCTGTCTCTCTCTCTCTCTATTTGGCTTAGCTTTCGCTGGGGAAACTTTCTTTACTCTCTTTCTCAGAACAAGTTCTCTTGCATATGGCGTGGGATTTGTTGAGTGATACCAAATTTAAATGATATGAAATGATTTGATATGATTATCTGATAGCCCTTAGCTCCTCCTTTGTCTAGACCTTAACCTTATATGGTATGATTATCCTAGACCTTTACTTTATATAGTATGATTATCCTTTTATTATTATTCCACTTCATTCCTCATCCTTTAGCTTCTCCTAGCGTATTTGGTATTCGACTTTTGCTAGACTCTTACCTTATGTGGTATGATTATCCTACATCCTTTACTGCTTACCCCATAAGCATTTGTCTCTAGTGTATTTGGCATTCGGCTTTGGCCAGACTCTTACCTGTTCTTAGCTCTTTCGCTTGTGCCGCCAATTAAAAGTGAGCGCTTGAAGCGTTCTGCATTGGTTAACAACTAATTATAATGATTATTAATATTATTTGAGAGACAGCGAGAGGTCGACAGACAGACAGAGGGACAGACAGACAGACTGTAGGCAGGGCAGACAAAATGGCGCCGCAGCTGGCTTTGGTAATTAATGAAACCTGTTGCGCATTTGTTTTATTTAATCGAATATACATATAGATATACAAATATATATATATATACGTATAGAATATACAAAAAAAAAATAAATAAATATATATCTGTGACTAACCACAAATGACTCCATTAATATGTTGCTTTGTTTCACTAACAAATAAATATATAAATAAATAAATAATTGAATCCAAGCTGGTTTTCATTTTTAAAGCCAAAAGCCAAGCGAGATTCATTCAGTAAATTTAGCTGCACTCTCAAGGTCGGCACTTGAAGCGCAATTTATATACGAATCAAGCAGAGTTTTTTCTTTCCCGTTTGGGCAAACGAGTTGGACAGGCGACACTTTTTTTATTCAATATCATGAGTCAGATTTGGTCGGGCTTAAGTGTTTAGCTGCAGTTGCTGCCACAGTTGCAGTTGCATAGTCAAAGATAATGATAACACATTTGGAGTCAAGCTTGGGCTTTGGCTAACAGCTTCAGTTTGCGGCTGAGCTAACAAAAGCAGTTAACAAACGTTGACGGCCAAAAAACCATTTTGCTGTGGCAGCCAAACAGCTCCAGTGAGTCAGAGGGTGGGTAAGGGCAGGGGCGGGGAGTGGGGAGTGAGGCGAGTGCCAAGTGGAATGTGCCACGAAAGTTGCGACTTATGAAAGTGCACGCACAGCTATAGCTGCTGCTGTTGTTGTTGTAGTTGTTGTTGTTGCATTGTAAAAATACGAGAATTTATAAAGAGAAAAAACGATTTTTTGTTTTATTTTTTTTTTTTTTTTTTAGCTAGCACAAAGTGCCAAAAGTTTTTGTCTGTGGCAGTCAGGCTGGCAGCCAAGCGAGCTGATCAGTAAGTCAGCATTTGGAACTTTTATGCAGGCGCACGAAGAGAGATGGGCTGGGAGATGGGGCTGGAGTGGCAGGAGGTGTGGAAGGAGAGAGAGAGGAGAAGGCGAGAGATAGCAATGGAGCTGAAAGTGGATCAGAGGCAGATGGAGGCAGCAAAAGACCAGAGAGAGAGGGACTCAAGATACAGCAGGAGACGGCGAGAGCAGGAGGCTGGCAAGACTAAGCCGGGAAGATGGGAAAAGTGCGACGTGCGAAATGCAATGGAGACATATTGCGCCCGCAGACTTTGCACAATGGGGCGTTGGCTCGAGAAAAGTGTGGTGCGGAGGGAGACGGGGCGTGGCATAATTCGTAAGCTGCGAAACGTGTTTACACACGCAAATACTTGCTTAAAAATAATGCGAAACATGCATACGCACAGAGCAGAACGAGCATGAGCACGAGCAACAACAACAACAACAGCAACAGCAACAATGTGTAAGCAACGAGACAAAACAAAATGCAAACAGCAATCCGAGAGGAAACGGAAAGACGCAACTGAAGTGATACAGGGCGAGAGGAAAAAGTAACAGGAAAAACGACAGGAAAAGCTGCAAGCTGCAATCGTTGTTGTTGCTGCTGCTGCGGCTGCTGCAATTGTTGCTGCTGTTGCTGCTCAAGTCGCCAGCAATAAAATATATATTAAATGCGTAAGCACTGCAAGGCGACAATAAACCAAATGAACACAACAAGAAAACAAAACTTGCATGGGAATGTGCATAAAACTTTATAGTTGCGCCCATTCGCCGAGTGTTGTTGGGCGCTCAAATATTACGCATACGCACGCTCGCACCAGCTGGCACGAGGTAAATCAATTTTTATGAGCAGTGTGTGAAGACATAAAAGCACAAGGAGCAGCAGGAGAAGCAGCAGCAGGAGAAGCAGCAGCAGCAACAGCAACAACAACTTTTACGACTTGGTAAATAGCCGCAAGCTGAAACAAGCAGAACAAGGCTCAAAGGCTCAAACTAATTGTTTGACAAGCATAAATCATATAGCATTTCCGAGAGCAGGCATTCGAAATGAAGCATAATTTGCAGTCGGCTTTTCAATTAATAATATAATAAAAATTAAAAAATTAAATAAAAACCTACACACGTTCGCTTTTATTCACACATTCACATTTATAGCACATTAAAAAAAAAAAAGTATTAAATAAATTGTAATTTGAAATGTAATTTGATTGCAATGCTAAATGAACACGCTGATTGCATATTAATTTATTTGCATCGAACGTGGGAGACTCGCAGCGCTCTAATGTGACATCAGGCGAGGGCAGCCAATGCATTGCGCATTTTAAATATCTACAAAATGAACCGAAGAGCAGCAGCAGCAGCAGCAGCAGCAGCAGAGCTTTAAGGGCATGTGGCTGGGCATATATTATATATATATACATATATATACATACATGAGTTTGTGTGCATATAATATAAGGCAGGGCATGCATTATGCCCTAATGAAAGCCACTTAAATCAAACAGACAAAAGCAAGCAAGAACTTTGCAGTTGAGCTCAACCGAGTGCAATATACTCATTAATTGCATTTGCCTTAGAAATGATAATTTTATATAATATAAAATAATAATTTATATAATAAAATAAATAATTTATATTTATTAAATATATAGAAATATCAAATGCTCATTCAGCTGCAAGACTTCGTGAAGGAGAATATATAATAATGGATTTAATATAATAATAAAACTATATATATAATATCTATAGAGTAGCTCATGAGATTTTTGCCTAAATTTTCAGACATTCATGAGTGAACTCCTCCTCTTTGAAACAACATTCGAAACATGTAAAATACTTTTGCTTACTTCTGCAATTATATGCCGTACTATATTAGAGCAGGTAGATATGGAGATAGATCATTTTCAAGAAAAGGTATCTTTTTGAAATTTTAAATACAATTTATTGTTCTCTAGAGCGATAATTCGTTCAGCATAGATCGCTGTAGCTCACTCTTCTGATAGCTGTAAAGGGAAAGCAATATTCATATTGAAGATTTACCCAATCAGCTGTAAGGAATTTTATACAAGTCTGCAGAATCTACAATGCCCCAAGTCACAGCAAATGCCATCATAATCTGCTTCAATTCAAATTTGAAGACAAATATTGCAGCAAACGAATACGCCCGTTTTTTTATGGAGAGCCAAAAATAATTTATTTAAATGAATTGCGTTAAGCATGAAATGCAAACATGAAATGATATAACATACACATATAAATACATATATACGTATATAAATATATGTGTATGCATATACATGTATATACATATATATTTATATATATTTGCAAAGCAAAAGTCGGGTGCAGCCACAGCAAATAAAACTTTTCAATTTCAAATGCGCGCCCAAGAACTGCAAAATAAATATATAAATGTATATATATATATAAATATATGTATATAGTGTATATAAATGTATATGTATATTGAGGAGGGCACGCCTTTAAAGCGAGATTTACAACATGTACAACAACAATTTGCAAGCATTGAAAAGTTCTCCTCCTGCTCCTGCTGCTCCTCCTGCTGCTGCTGTTGTTGTCCTAAAACGTGACCCAAACAAAGTTTGCAAATTGTCCAAAAACCCCAAAGAGCGACAACAACCACAACAACAACGGCAACAACAACAAGCGACAGCCACACAAACAACATCAATATTTAATGCCTTTTTAATTAGATGCAGACACTTTGTTGCATTCCAAACAGCGCGCAGCGGATATGGAACAGCCAAAGACTTTGTTATGGATATGCTTTTACCACATACATACATACATAATGATATGCATGTGTATGTGTATGTGCGGACAGGTATATGTAGCCGTGAGTCGCTTTGATCTGCATACAAAATGCAAATTACAAATCAATTTCGTATTTCAAGTTTAATTTTTGTTAAACTCAAAAGTTATCATCATCATTTTTATTTTGGAGCTGCCCACGCTTTAGCATTTGCATATTATAAATAATTTATTGCTCACGAAAATGTGTGTGTGTGTGTGTGTGTGTGTGTGTCTGAGTCTGAGTAAGCGACTCGACTTCGACTGCCTCTGACTGATTTGCATAAAAGCGTTTGCCATTTGCCCAGTTTTTGCGCCTTGTCGCTTTCCATTTGCCATTTGCTGCACTCATTTCGAATGCGATTCATAGATTCATATATAAATATATGTATGTATGTTATGGTATATAATCTGTGCGCTGCACTCACTTTGAAATTGGCTGGCCGTGGTCTCCAGTATGCCGCGCAGGCTGCTCGTATGATGATGCAGCAACTGCTCGAATTTGCCAGCTGCCTTGTGGCGCAGTTCCAGCTCTGTGGCGTTGCTGCAACAGCTGCCGCCGCAAGTGGCGCCTGGAAGAAGAAGAAGAGGAGAACAATAATTAGAATTGCATTAGAATCATATATGATCTATATACTACAAACAAACGAATATGTCTAGCCTTAACTCTTTCGTCATCTGCGATCTGCGTCTGTTTCAATCATCTTCAAATTATCATTTTTATGTGTGCGTGTGCGTGTGTGTGTGGGCGTGTGTTTCGCTTAATTGTTTATGGCTCAAAGGCCTTTGTGTGCTTGCTGATTGGCACCAAATTTGTCTTTATAGATATATATATGTATGTATATAGAGACATATATATTTGTTTTTCTACATTCCTTCGTTTCGCTCAAACTATTTTTAATGCTTTTTATCGAAAACGGGGCGCGTTTATAACTTTGAAATTGCTCATAATTGACAATTTAGCTGTTGGCTCTATAAAGCCAAAGACAATGCTCTTATTGTTATAA